>NC_134187.1:30067043-30383842 GCF_964188355.1 Buteo buteo | reverse complement strand
GGGTTAAGCATCTATAGAAGGACTTACAGCCCAAGGAGGTGCCACCCGAGGAACCGGCATGCAGCACGGAGAGGTCTCTTGCCCGCCTCCACCTTGTTCCTACCCCCTCTGTGGTAACGACTCTGTCTCTACCAGAGCTGTTTCAAAACTGACTTATTTTCCTGTGAAGAATTCAAAGGAGAAAAAGTATTTCACATTCACGAGGAGTTTCCGGGCTTTCGGTTACCTTGCTATTTGACGAACATGAACTTTTTCTTTTTTAAGAGTTCGTTTAATTAAACATATTTCACAGAAACAAGTTTCAAGAGCTCTGCTGTTTGTTTCCTCTAGTCATTTCAGATCCACAGCAGCTCAGCGACCCGAAGCGGCTAATTGGCAGGCCTTGACCCTGACGATTAGCTGATCTTCATTAGGCCTGCTCTGACCCCCAGGCCAGGCAGATAGGCTGGGCAGCATAGGCTTTGCTCCACAAGTAGCAGGGAACTCAAAAAAAGAAAGTCCACCCTGGCCAGGACAGCCCACAGAGCTCCGGTAACGCTGCTTTTCCCTTCTCCTGTCCTTTAACCGTTCCCCTTCCCTCCAAACTCCAGGAGCTGCTTAAACCTCAGATCCCCAGGACTTCCAGCACTGAAAGCTCACATGCACCCCAAGAGGGATTCAGGCTGTGCCGAGGGAGACGGGCTTTTTCCGTTGCCTCTTTTCGGACCTTCTTTCTGGGCTGCAGCACCTCCACACTTGCGGGGAATCACAGACCTGCTGCAGGGACCATGGGGAAAGGGGGGAGGCTCACCCATGGAACTCCCTGAGGAAAAGCAAAGCCACAGCTCTGCAGGCGATGTGGACCTCCGCGCCGAGCACACCCACACACCTCCAAACTCTGCTGGAGGATGGTGGAGAGTGCCGGGGGGACGCGGTTCTGCTGAGCGGAAAGCTGAGCGAAGCTAAGAAAGCAGCCGCTTTCAGAAGGCAGCCACCCTGGCACAGTGCAATCAGCCAGCTTCAGAGAAGCATTTTGTTATTTAGTGGAGACATTCTGGCAACTAAAACCCGAGCAGCAAACTGCAGTGAGCGCCTTGAGAAGAGCCAAGTGTTTAACCCAAGCAGGGATCCTCCGGGGATTGGAGGAAATCTTCATAGAAGGAAGGAGCACACAATAACTCTGAGGATGAACTTTGTCAGGACGTGCAACATGTAACGTGATTTATGCAAAGGGGCGTTGTGCAAGGTCCCCCGCGCAGCTCTGTCAATGCACCAAGTCCCGGCCACCGCAACCGCTCGTTAGAACAGCCGGGGTCCTCTCTCCCTTCCAATGCACTTCAACTTCTGACCTTCATCCCTGCTGAGCCATTCATCCCCAGCACCCCCCCCCCCAGCTCCTCCAGCTCACAGGGCTCGCACAGAGACGTCCTCCTGCCTCTCATGTCGCTGGGGCCGGATGAGGTAATCGTGAGAGTTTCTTCTGGCTTTGCCTCTTCTAAATCTACATCAGGTCTTACTCTAATCCCCCCCTTCTCCTGAGCAAAGATGGACAAACTGAGGTGTTTTCACACTGCAAACACCAGTCCCCCAGAGATAAGAACAAATCCGACCAAACCAGCTTTCACTTACAGCCCATACCAGCTGCGAGCCAGGTTTCTGCAGGCCACCAGATAATCTAAATCCCCCCAGTGCCACCAGGGTCCCCTCTGGAGATGGTCACTGGGGCTGCAACCCCCTGCACGGCAGCTCCGGTTCGTGCGAACCCGACGGTTACGGAGCAGTCTGGCACGCCAGCAGCTTCCAGCACCCAGATCTAGGCCAGCCCCACGCTGCCTCCCCCTCTCCCCACAGACATTTCATGGCTTTATGTCTGGAACTCAGCCTGGTTTTAATCTTAACGCACACCGATAGACAACAGCGCTGGACTTGGTGAGGCACACAGCTGAGATCACCTGTGGGGGTCTTAAATATCGCACTGCTTCCAGTCGTGGGTTTGGCATCGCGCATTCAGCGTACCAGAGAGTGGGACTAAACTACCCATTTCATGAGCACAGCCAGAAGCTCTGAAGGAATGACCAGCCTCCCCAAGACCTTTCGGCAGTGGGACTGCACAGCCATCGCGGGAAATACATTTTCCTTTCGGCTTGCAGCTAGGGTTGAAACTTCACCTACTGCTGGCGTGCCAGCAGCCACCCACCGGCTCAGCAGGTGAAGACACAGGCACATAAACTTCAGCGTAAACTACCAGGGCTCAGCCTAGGGACCGTTTTTTCAGTTAGCTGTTTATTCTGCCATGGGCTTTAACACTTCTCAGATACTTAATGAAACAGGCTGATGTTCTGAATACTGTTCCTCAATGCTTAATCTGTGATGGCGACAGCAGCACAGCCTCGGGCAAAGCAGCCAAGCACAGGACAGCTTATACCCAGAGGATGAGACTGAGCACCTTAAAACGTTAGCAACCCAAAATAGCCGGCAAAAATCAAGAGCAGACGTACCAGATATGTAAGATCGTCCATTACAGTCTTCTATATCCATCGTTAAGGTACTTTGCTGAAAGAGAAAGCAGAGCTCAGTCAGAGTTAGCCTCCAGAAGCTGCTCAGACTCTCCTCCTCCAGTAAAACTGCCCAACAGCTTCTCGGAGCAGACGAGTTACTCTACCCCAAGTTCCTTTAAGGCTGCTTTGCAGCCCTGGGCTTAACACCGTCAACACCGACTTCATCATCAACCCTAGCAGACTACACTGATCCTCCCATATCTGAGCAGTGCTTTCCAGGCACTCCTCTTGGAAAGTGAATGCCAACACCAGCAGCAAGTGGTGGTCCTGGCAGCAAAGCTGCGATGCTGCGGATGAACGCCACAGTAAACATGGAGGGTTTCATCCCCCTGCATGCAGACCACCACTACCACTGCTCTGTGCCACGCATGGGAAACAGTGTTAGCTCTTAAAGCCAAACCTGGGACACTTGGAGCGGGCAGAGACAGAGGAAGAGCAGCTGCCAGCTCCCCTGGGACAGCTGAGAGCTGGAGAGTCACCGGTCCAGACAGACAGACGGCCACTGCCACAGCCCCAGGAAGCAAGGTGGGCTAGCAATTTGCTTCTCCCACTCTGGCAAGGGGCTGCTGCTGGGAACCAGCGTGGTCACACCAGACACTGCAGCAGGGCGATGAAGTCTTGAGTGCGGGACGTGCATAGCCAAAGCACTTGGCTTCATTTTATCAATGAAAAGAATCGGGGTTTTGGGCAACGAGACCAAATGCTAACGTACCGCGCTCTGCCGAGCAGCCTTGCAACAGCCTTTCCAACGACCACACCAAAATAAAAGGGAAATCTGCCTTATATTTTGCTGCTTGGCACCCCACGGAGATAATGAACATTTTATACATTCAAATGGCTTTTATTTGTCAATTACACTGGCTGTTTAAAAAACAAAATGAGCCCAGTTTTAGAAACAGGAGTTTTGCTGTTTAGGGCAGGCTCTAATTGGCAGTTGATAGGGTCGGAAACGGAACGTTTGCTGCAGAGAACAATTTAAAAAAGCAGTAATTTGTGGAGATGAATCGTCTCCTTAAGAAGGAAAATCAACGTGATTTGCAGATTGTGAGCACACACAAGCAGCAGCAACGCTGTTCATTTCCCCCTCTGTTTCTCAAGCAGCTGATACATTGCAGACAGCAAGGCTTTCTAGGGGACTTTGGTACCTTTTCCAGGCTCAAAGAAATCAGTCGCTCCCTTCTGAGGGTGCTCCTTTTAAAAGCAGAATTTTAAACAATAACTGCTTCTTGAATGAACGAAGTTGTACAAGTCTTGCTCCTGGCAACACACCACTTGAGATACGTACAGATGCGGACAAGGCACATTAGGCTGGGCTTATCACCCCATCGGACCTGATGACTTGCTTGATGTTAATTAAGAAGAAATGCTCTCACCGTGCTCCACTTAACTGCAGATCTCACACAGGGGCTCGCTGCTTTCGGGGAGGCTATCACCAGCTGAAGTATACCAGTATACAGCCAGTCGATACCCTGTGGCAGGTCCCACCCAGGGTGTTTTTCCAGCCGTCCCCATGCGGTTTGGTGACAGGCCAGCAAGGTGACGACCCCCCCTCCATCACTGGTACCCAGGATCCCGGTGCTGCAGGTCCCGAAGCCTGACCGGGGAGATGGAGACACCTGGTTCTGATCTCCCCGTCGGCAGCAGGATGCAGACTCCCTGACCTGCTCCAAATCTGCACATAAAAAGTGCCTCGTATCCCGGGCTGCCACAGGTACTGTGGGAATTACATTGGTTATAGGGGCTGCGCAGAGTAAGGAAGCACATGGGCTAGTGCCGTAACACCTCTGCTATTCCCTTCCCTGCCATCTGTGTCACCCAGACAGAGGACGACACCCTGGCATGGATGGCAGTCTCCCAGCCTGGGCAGCGAAGGAAAAGCCAAGCACTTCAGAGTTCCCCTTCCCACCCCATGGTGGCTGTTAATTTCATGAAATGAAAATAATTTAGGTTGAAATCTCTCTCTCAAGCACTGGGTTACACAGGAACTGTGGTTTAAAATGCATCCTGCGGCTTTATTTTTGTTGAACTCATAATTTTGCTTTTCTGCGTTACGCACACCCGCTCAGAGATCTGTCTGCTTTGCACAAAGGGCACAGCAACGCACTAATAAAAATCAATTTTATTTAGAAAGCCCTTTCTCTCCTGTACTCTGCAGAAGCCCTTGAAAATACAAAATTAAACAAACAAACAAGCACCAAGTGATGGTCCAACGCGCACCACAGGTGAACGCGCAACATGGAAAGCTGCCAGCATCGCCCCCTCCCAAACCCCTCGCCGCCTCCCAGGGACCCGTCCCACCCCAGGCTCGTGGCTGAGGCCAGGGACAAGCAGGACCCCGGTGTCCTCCCTAAACCACAGGCAGCAGACAGCGAGGAGTGAGAACGAGAAATTAATTTCCCTCAAAGTAATCAGCTAATAATCAGCCAAACACAATTGAGTTGAGGAGCCAGTTCTGTAACTCCTACTTCCTACTCATGCACGCGGTCTCATTAATGTTAACGGAATGATGTGCAATAAAAGAGATTGATTCCTTGCTCCTTTGTATTTTAAAAGAGGACCCAGAGAAAAACATTGGGAGTGTTTCAGGAGCCCCGAGCCACGTGTCAGCAGTTATTTTCCTTAATTTTGGCTGAGCGTGAGGCCTTCGCAAGCAGGAATTGCAATTTACAAAATTACAAATTAAAAAAAGCACCTAGCTCGCAAGAACCTACAGTTCTGCAGTAACGATGGCCCATAATTAACCTTTGGCTAGAAAATGGTTCTGCGTGTCGTTTGTTCCCAGAGTCCTTTTAATTTTGAAAAGCACCGCAGAAAGGCTATGCAGCCGGACTGGCAAAACCCCATGTCATGGACCGGGTGTAAACACATCCCCGGGAGAAAGGGGTTGCTTCCAAGGACTCGGCTTCGGCTCATCCCCGCTTGGTGCCGGCACAACAGGGAGCGACACCAGCTGCCTCCGAGCTCCCCCTCAGCACCACTAACAGCCGCCCTCCATCTCCACAAAGAAGGGCAACCCCTCACCAGTCCCCCTCGGAGCAGAGCCCCAGCCCGCAGCACGGCGTTCGTCCTCTCTCCAGAGGGAGGTCTTGGTCAGGCAGCGTGGTGAGGACCCGGACCGGGGACAAACCTCCACGCTTTGGACCGTCGGGTGCAGAGAGCACGTCTCCGTCTCTGGACTTTCCTCCCAGCTTTCAGGTGTGATTGTCAACTTGGGAATCGGAGAGAGAAGCGCACTAAAATTAGAGCAGAGCGCCTTCAGCGCTGCTCGACGCTCTCCTCCCCTCTGAAATAAGGACTTTTCCCCAAGTGGCAACACTCAAGGAAAAAAAAAAAAAAAGTCCTCAGAACTAGCCCAATTTAAAAAAACCTCCATTTCAGCATGATGCAATTTGTGAATGTCCTTTGCACTAATAACAAGAGGCTTCTGAAGAAGGCCAGGCCTGGGTGACCCTCCTGCACCAGGAGGAGGGCCGGGGCTTTGCTTATTCCTGGGATGGCAGAAATATCCCAGAGATGGGAAAAGTCTCTTAGATCCCACCCAGCCCAGCGCGCCGGCTGCTTCCACACACTCTCCAAAGCAGGGCTCCCATCAGCTCCCTCTGGAGCCCATTTTAACCCCTATTAGCCTCGCAGTCGTTAGGAAAGCCACCTTATTTTCTTCCCCTCTTAATTTCTCCCCAGTGCTTCTGGTTATACCTCAAGATCTGTGAAACGACTCCTAACGCTCGGCACCAGCAGCGAAACACTTCTCCACCTCCAGACGCCACGACGGCAGGAAAAGACACCCCAGCCCAATTACACCACGATTATTTTTAAGGTTACAACATCAGCCCCCACAGAGGGTAAATACACAGCTCCTGCCAGACTCGAACAGAAACCAGCCAGAAACGTCAAAACCCTTCAGTCTGCCCCGTTTCTCTGCTGGTCCGGCAGCACGGCTCGCAGGCAGGGATTGCTTCCTGAGAGGCGCCCGGTGCGCAGACACCCAGGTCCCAGCCTTCCTCAGCTTCTGCTGCACCAAGTGCCTCCCAAACACCACTGCATCTCTCTCTGTAGTGAGGTTTGCCTCCCGTCTCCCCGCTGACCTGCTGCGGGACAGCTCGGCTCGGCGCTGGCGAGACCGGCACCGCCGTAAGCAGCGAGCCCGCGGCGAGAAGAGAAGTGGCACATGCAGGGGGAAGACACGCTCGGGGCGAACATCTTCAGGCCTCCTGTCGGGGTAAGAATTAGTAAGCGCTGTAAAGGTCCCCGCAGTTTCTTTTTCCCAACCATTGTTTCCATTAGCTGCCATTTATTTTCCAACGTGAGGACTTTTTTTCCACCTTTGCTGCAAACAGAAGCTCGCTGAAGAAACCATCTGCTCAAAAAACCCAAAAGTTTGTGTCACTGGAAACACTTCAAAAGGCAGCAAAGGGAAAAGCCTTGCTTTCACGGAGAACCCCCCCATCCCACAAGCGTTCCCGATTTCAATGCTGAGAAAGCAGCTCTGCCGCGTGTCTGCCGTCACTGGGGAAGACCTTGGCTCAAGCAGTTCAACAGAGGCAGAAATGAACGGAGCTGCCTTTCAAAAGCAAAAATTAAAGGGTTGTGACATGTTTTATCCATTATAAAATAGTTGCCATTGTTTCCATATTTTGAAATATATTATTAAATAAGATGAAGCGTCATTGCTAAAAAAAAAGTGATTTAGTGCAATGCTGCGGCTGGAGGACAGCAGCTGACAGCTCCTCACCGCTGAGCTGGGGAGAGACGAGACCCTTCGTCTCCTCCGACATTTACAATCAAGGCTACACTGGAGCGAAGCAACACCGTGCAGTGCTGGTGGGAGAGAGGCAACAGGAATATTCTTAGGTTACTGCTTTAGGGATGGGAAGAAAAACTTCCTACACCCCACTGCTAAGCACTGACTCTGGGGCTAGTCACACCAGCAGAGCTGACACGGCCACTGCAGCCGTCTGCATGAGCCCGGCCTCGCAGCGGGGTCCTAAACCACAAAGATGGGTCTGATATCATCCCCTGTGACCTCACAGGGTATTGACTGGAGACCATCTCCTAGAGAACACCTGCACTTCAGGTGCCTTAACCCAAGAACTGAGCAAGCACGGCTGCAATTTCTGTCCTTTTTATAAATAAAACAGGGGAAGAGAGAGAGAAAACCCTCTGAGGAACCAGACCAGTGAATGACGCGAGGTCCAGCAGCGGGCAGGTGAGATGCCAAGTGCTGTCTCCTGTCGAAGCGGGGATGTTATTTGTCACTAATATTCACCGCCTGGAGAAGCTCCTCCCTGCTGGAACCGCTCCTAACGCTAACACGACAGGACACGAGCCTTGCCTGCTCATTGACATAAATTCGTTTAAAAGCCTGCTGACGGAAAAAGCACTATAAACCAGCACAGTGTAAAATGTAAAATTCCTCATCTTAAACATGCTCCCGAGATTCAGCGAAGTTTTAATTCAAAGCAAACCGAGGGCCGTCTTCTGCCATGTCTTTGTTCAGCATCTAAACCCGTGTTGTGCCCTCTGGGCATCACCACAACATGGATAAATAATAACCGTGAGCAACGACGCTGAGCCTACAAAAGATGAAAAGACGTTTCAGGAGACTGCCCCGGCAGCGAAAGCAGGAAAGAGAAGTTCCTTCTTCAGCGCTTACTTCGATGGACAGACAGTTACAGACAGCAGGAAAGATGCCCTGGCCTTTAGGAAGCGAAGTCGTGCTGCACTTTCAACGCTATCGTTTGCAGCTCAACTTCCCTAACGACGCTCACACGCGTTTTAAGTGGAACTGATCCACTGAGAGCGGAGAAAAATTAATCCTCTGCTGGATGCTCCCTCCTCGCGCCCGTCCTGGTCCTCTGCCCTCGGATAACCCCGCTCCGTCCTCGGGCACAGAGACCACATCGGCCCCCGCCGTTCCCGTAATTCCCCTCGGGAGCACAAGCCGCTGCTGTGCAAACAGAACCGACGCTCCGGAGCCCTGCAGGTCGCTGGTTCCCCAGCTCCTCCGAACACTGACACCTTCACAAGGGCTCCCGAGCCCTGTCTGTCACGTCGGCTCTTTGAGGCCGCTCAGGTTTCCTTGAGTCCTTGAAAGCACAAGCCAAGATGAGGCCAAAAATCATTATCCCGTCCCTGCCAGCTCTGCCGCAGGACACAGCTCACCCTTCCCCACCACCCCCCCGCCCCAGGCACAGCCTTCGCCTGAGCCGAGGGGCACGGGGTGTGACCCAGCAGATGCAGACGCTCCCTATTTTGTCCGAATTGGGACCCCGATATGTGGCGGGAAGGTATCTGTGAGCTTCTGGACAACACCGCCCTCGCCCCATGGACACTGGCCTCGCCAGACACAAAGCACAGCGCAGGGACGCTGCCTGTCCAAAGTGCCGGTGCCTGAGGAAGTCCCCCTGTTCTCGCAGCGCAGGCCCCACGTACCCAGGAGCTGAGCAACCACGAGCAGAGACAAGTTTACAGCCAGGCTGCCAGCAGCAGCTTCAGCCCAAGAGCATCCCCAGAGCCGCCACTGCCTCTTCCCATGCCCCAGGGTCTCTGGGTCCCCTTCGGCAATCCCTGCAGGGGCACCGGGTGCCAGGGCAGGGCATCGGCACAAAGCCCCTGTTTGGGACTGATGACAAATGCATTCTTGCTTTCTACCAGCAAAACGAGTCAGTCATTGGCACTGCAGCTTCTCGTCATGAAGGGTTCAACAGGAACGGAGCCAGACAGCACCTGGGACGCTTTAAGGAACTTGTACCCCCTTTCTGCTCCTCCCCACAGGCTCCATGGAGCTGCCAGAGCCACGCGCTGCCTGTCCTGGTGCCCCCCTGCGCAGGGGGGAGAACAGCGCAGCCTCTCCTGCCTGGGGAAACTCTCCAGAGCTGTTGCAGAATCGGTAAGGGGAGGACAGAGGGGAGTACTGGGGGACACCGGCTGGGCAACACAAAAACGGGGAGCAAACCCTGCATCTGAGCATCCCCGTTGCACAACCAAAGAGGAGGCTCCAGCATTTACAGGCTGGTTGGGAAAACTCTGCTTGGAGCCAACAGCTTCACCCGAAAAGCGGCGCCCACAGCAACCTTGACCCCGGAGCCACCGGCACAGGTGTGTTACAGAGGGATAAAAGCGCTCGGAAGAGGCTCACCCTAAAACCCCAAAGCGACGTCCTCCAAAACACCTCTCGCAAAACCTGACATTCCAAAAACAGAGGGGGAGAAGGGAGGGGAGGGAAACGATCCCAAACACGGAGGGAGGGAGGGATCCCTCCACAGAAGAGGGACTCAGAAGAGGCAGAAGAACTTTGGCGGGGCTCCCCACGCCCGGGGCTGCAGCAGCCCTGAACACCATCCCTCTGGTGAAGCCCCTTGTCTCCCAGAAACGTCATTTCACTGACCGTGCTGCTCCAGCATCGAGGTGGGGTCCCCCCCATGCCCCCCACAGCCGGGTCCCAGCCAGGGAGGCGAGGTTCCTCCAGCCCCCTCATCCTCCAGAGCGGCCCAAGTTTCAGGGCTGCACCCCTGCAAGGAGGGACCCCCCCCACATCCCGGGCCGGCTCCGGCCCCTCAGCTGTCCTGGGGAAAGGGGCTCAGGGAAGATTTCGGGGCCCATCCCGGGGTGCAGCCCCTGGCACCCACCGCCACAGCACCCCCCCTGCGGGGGGCTTCACACCTCCCCAAAACGCCTCCTCCTCCCTGCCCCCCCCCCCAGAAGGTACAGACTCCACTCAAAACCGCGACACCCACCCCCTCCGCGAGACACGAGCCCATCGCAGGCGGACACCCCCAGGCAAGAGCTCACGCTCCCCCCACTCCAAGCCAGTCCCCCCCCCAGAAGAGACCCCCGCCACCTCCCGCAGCCCCGACCCCCCACGGCGACTCCCTCCCCCCAGCTTAACCCACAGCCCCAACTGCCCCCCATCACCCCCCACCCCCCACAGTCGTGTGTCCCCCCAACCTAGTCACACCCCCCTCCCCCAGCCCGATCACTCCCGCCCCCTGACAGACACCCCCCCCCCCCCCCCGCCCCGGACAGCGGCCCCCGGCCCAGCTGCTCCCCCCCCTCCGACAGCCCCCCCCTCTCACCGGCGGGGCTCGGGAAGGGGCCCCCCCGGCCCGGCCCGGCCACGGGGGGTGGGGGAGCGGCGGGGGGGGGGGGTCAGGGGCTCGGCGGCGGCGGCGGCTCCATCGGCGGCGGCTTCACCTGAGGAGGGCCCGGGCCCCCCCGCCGGCCCCGAGCCACTTCCGGCCCCCGCGCGCAGCCAGGCCGCGCAGCCGAACGCCGACGCCCTCGAGCCGCCGGGAGGTGGGGGGGCGGGGGGGGCGCCGCGCTGCCGCCATGGGCCGGCACGGGGGGCTCAGCCGAGCGCCGGCGCATCGAGCGACCGCCGGCTACTCAGGGAGGGGCAGCGGAGCGCCGAGGCGGAGCGGAGAGCGCCGAGGGCATCGATGGACCCGGGGGGGGGGGGAATGAGCGGGGGCCATAATCGATAGCCGATAGCCAGTAATCGATAACCGATACGGCGGGGACGGGATTATGGGACGGGAACGGCTACACACCGAGAGGTACCGGGCCCCCCCCCCTCCCCTGGGCTCACTGGGACCCCCCCAGGAGACTACCCAGGGTGGCCCGAGAGCGGCCCCAAGGGGCCCGGTACCGGGGGGTGTGCGTAGGGGTGCCCCTGGGGCCAGGGGGTCCCCTCGGGGCAGGGAGGCCGCAGGGCCGGGGGTCCGTAGGGTCCGGAGGGGTGGGGGGGCTGTACAGGGCCTGGGGGGGGAGTAGGGGGGTCCCATAGGGAAGGCATAGGGTCCGGCGTGGGGGGGTGCCGGGGGCTGGAGGGTCATGGCATAGGGTGGGGGGTTCCCAGAGGGTCAGGGGGTCCCATAGGGTCAGGGAGTTATACAGGGTCACGGGGTCCCAGGGTCACCTGGGGACAGAGGGGTCCCACAGCAGAGGGGCAGCCAGTCTGTAGGGCCGGGGGGAGGGCTGTGGGGGTCCCCCAGGGTCACCCCCTCCACCCCCTCCAATTCCCGCTTTGGCGGCGCAGCCCCAGGAAACGGCCGAGTCCATAAAACTGCGCAATCTTTATGGAGCCACTTTCACACGTCGGGGGCTGTAAAAAGCGGCGACCTTTGAGCGGCCGCGGGCGAGCGGGGAAAGCTGCCGGGACGGTCAGTGGCTGACGGTGACGTGGACGCGGTGCCAGGCGTTGCTGAGGACCCCGCGCAGGTTCCAAATGGGCGCCACGGTGTCGGGCTGCACGTTGTAGCTGCCGTCCACCGCCTTGCAGATGATCTCCAGCTCGGCGCCCGCCGTCACCGGCGCCTGCAGCTCCCACAGCGCCCAGGCCCAGGCGCGCCCCGGCACCGGTCGCTCGCCCGTCAACCGCGCCACCCGCCAGGTCCGGCCGCCGTCCAGCGAGACGTCCACCCGCACCACCTCCCGCCCGCCCCCGCTCCAGGCGTAGCCCTTCACTGTCAGCTCCCCCTCCGGCACCGCCGCGCCGGGGCGCGGGTGGGTGATGGCCGACTGCACCGGCAGCTCCTGGATGGCGGGCGCCGTCGTGTAGTCCACCGTGTCCCAGTCCACGCAGGGGGAGAAGCCCTTGTAGTCGTTCCGCTGCCAGTGGCTGGGGCTCTCGGCCGGGCTGACGGCCACGCGCTGCAGCCACTTGACGCTGCGGGCGCCCACCACGCCGGGCACCACCACACGCAGGGGGAAGCCGTGGTCGCGGGGCAGCTCCTCGCCGTTCATCTCGTAGGCCAGCAGCACGTCGGCGGCCGGGCTGATGGCACGGCCGTAGGGGATGGAAGCGCCGTAGGGGACCCCCGCGGCGTCGGCGTCCAGCCCCTCGAAGCAGACGTGCCACTCGCCCTCCCGCTCCTCGCTGAAGCCGGCGTCCAGCAGGACGTCGCGCAGCCGCACGCCGCCCCAGCGGGCTGTGCTGATGGCCCCGATGTCCCACGCCAGCCCCTTGACGGGGCGGATGCGGCTCATTTCGGCTCGGCGGTTGCCGGCGCACTGCAGCGTGGCCGTCACTTCGTGCTTGGGGAAGCGGCTGCGCAGCTCGGCCAGCGACAGCGAGAGCGCCCGACCCCCCGGCCCCTCCACCCGCAGCCGGTAGGAGCCGGGATCCACCGCCGGCACCGGCAGGTGGTTGCGGGTGAAGAAGAGCTCGTTGGGTGTCAAGAAGCGCTCGGCCAGCAACTCCGCCGGTGGCTCCGCATTAAACGGCTTCTGGCTGTTGACCCGCAGCCCAGGGTGCCGGGGGGGGTCCCCGGCGAAGGGGTCCTGAGTGGCGTCGGGGGCCGGCGGCGCCTCCTCGGGGCTCAGCTCCCCCACCTTGTACTCCCGCAGCAGCTCCAGGACGTGGGGCTGGCTGTGGACGGCGTAGAGGGCCCAGAAGGGTTCCAGGGCTCCGCCGGCTGCCAGCAGCACCTTGTCGGCCCCCCCGGGGTGCAGCTCCACGAAGTCGGTGACGTCGAAGACCTCGGTGCCATGGGTCACCCAGATGCGGTCCTGGGGGGAGCGGTGCCGCCCCACCTCCTCCCGCGTGTACAGGGGGTAACGGGGGACGGGGGTGGCCTGGGCCGCCTGGGCACCCTGGGGGACCCCAGCCCCGTCAGCGGGGAATGCTGCACCCGGTGCCCCCTCCCCAGGGCGGGGGGGGTGCCCCCATTCCACCCCCTGCCCATGGCAGGACCCTGGGGTCTCCCCCCAAAACCGGCACCCCGGTGCGGTGACTTGCAGCTGGTGGGGGGGGATGTGGCACCCCCAGCCCCCCCCCAGCTGGACCCTGCTGTCCCCATCCCAGAGAGGGACCAGGGGACGGGGTGTCCCGGAGGATCCGAGCAGCCCGGTGCTGCCCCCCCCGCCGGGGAACTCAGCCCCCCCACCGCTATCCACATCCCAGAAAAGGACCCAGGAGCATCCCCCCCTCCCCGGAGAACCGGGGCATCCCGGTGCTGCCCTCCCGGGACTCAGCACCTCCCCACCGGTGCCGGGACCTCACCGTTCCGGTGCTTCTCCCCCCCCTTCCACCGCCGGTGTCCCCCCCCCGCGCCCCGTTCCCGCTCACCCTCCTCCGCCGCTCTCCGTAGGCCAAGACGGCTCCGAGGCCCAGCAACGCCGCCAGAACCGGGGCCGCCCCCCGGCGTCCCCCCGCGGCCGGGCTACCGGGGGGCAACCGGGAGCAGCCGCGGCGGGGCAGCGGCAGCGGCGGGAGCCTGCGGGGAGAGCGGAGCTGACACCGGCCCGGGGGCGAGGGGGGGGCGGCACCGGCGTCTGCGGGGACCCCCGACGGGGCCGTTCCTACCTGCGCCCGGCGATGGCTCGGAGCAGCAGCATCGCGGCGGTACCTGGACGGGAGAGAGTGGCTGGGGCGGACACCGGACACCGGGCACCGTTACCGGGAACCGGTAGCGGGTGAAGCTTCCCATGGCCCCGGGGGAAAGCGGGCACCATGGACCTGCGTGGGGCATCCCCGCTCCCCCCCCTCGGCCCCCCAAGCCCCATCCCGGTCCCGGTTCACCCCGCCGCGCACCTGCGTTGCGGCTCCGGTAGCGCGACCTCCCGCCCGTCTCTGCCTCTTTAAGAGAGGGGCGATGGGCGTGGCCTCAAGGGGAGGGGGGACCAGCCCTCCAGCCACGCCCCCTCCCGGGCCAGCAGGGGGCTGCGTGGGCGTGGCTTCAACCTCTAAGGTTGAGGGGGGGTCCATCACCCTTAAAGGGGCAACTTAAAGGGGCAACGGCCGGTCGGATTTAAAGGGCCAGCGGGACCACCGGCTGCCCACCTCCCCCCCTGCCCCGACTTTTCCCCGTAGGCAACCGGGGTCCGGCCCGTTCCTACCCCCCTCCCTCCCCCACCGCGGGCCACCGCCCAGCTGGCAGCTCTGATAAGCGTTATCAGGGCAGGGCTGGGGCCTCACACCGGTTGTTGGCACCGGGCAGGAGCCGGAGCCGTCGCGGAGCGACGGCTCCGGCTCCTGCCCGGTGCCAACAACCGGGGAAGGTGGTGACCAATTCAACCCCCCCCCGCCCCGAGCACACAGAGGGTTGTTTTTCTTCCCCCTCCTTTTCCTGCTGTTTGGTTTTACTTCCATTAAACACAGCGGTAAATCCAAGGGTTGAGTTTCTGTTACCATGATTGTTATTTAAATGCAATGGAGGAGCTTTCTCAAAGCCAAAAAAAAAATAATAATAATTATCAGAGAAGAAGGAAAAAAAAAAAAAAAGAGTGAGAAAAGCTGCAGTGTCCCCATTTGGTCCAGGGTTTTGGCCAGAAGATGGTGGGGGGAGAGGTGGGGCTGCCGGCATGGGCTGGGGGGGGTCTCGGGAGGGTTAGGGTCACCGTGGTGGGGGAAATGGGGTCCCCAGCCCCACTAGGCACGGTCCCTGGTTAAATACAAGTCACCGATTAGGCTGGGGGGGGGGTCTGTCAGCCAGACCCCGGCACAAGAGAAGACACAACTGTTGCCCGTGCCACAGCACGAGGCTCTGCTGGCACCGGTGCGGCATGGCGGCACCAACTCTGCCAAGGGGTGCAAGTAAAGCCAGACCCTCCTTGGGGAGGGGGGGAGGGCTGCCCCACAGCAGGGGCCAGTGGGGAGGCTTCATA
The DNA here is from genome assembly GCF_964188355.1 of Buteo buteo. Classification (NCBI taxonomy): domain Eukaryota; kingdom Metazoa; phylum Chordata; class Aves; order Accipitriformes; family Accipitridae; genus Buteo; species Buteo buteo. The sequence goes on along the minus strand of NC_134187.1, from coordinate 30,368,699 downwards.
TGAGATGGGTCCCTCCGCCCCACAGCCACAGCCCCGGGAGCAAACAGGTCCCACGTTGACCCACAGCCCTGGGGGCTCCCCAGAGCCCCCCACTCTGCAAGCAGGACCCCCGGGATGGGGGCGGGAGGGCGGGGAGGAAGCCTGGCCTGACCCCAAAGCCCCATGGACAGAGCAGGGTGCTCCTAGGCAGGTGCTGGGAGCAACAAGATCCAGCCTTGGCTGGGCAAACACCGGCTGCGGTGCTGGGACCCATGGCGCAGGCAGTGCTGCCCTCCGCAGACATGCCGCTGCTTTGGGGTGTCCCCGCTTTGGGCTGTCCCCTTGTCTCAGCACCCTGACCAGAGTCACCTGCGCATCACCCAGGGGTGCTACCTGCCTCTCTGCCCCCCTCCCCAGAGAGAGGGGGGAGTCTCTGTGGGGCCCTTCCACTCCGCTGCTGGGACCAATCGACCGATGGCGCCTGGTAACGTCCTGACTCTCCCCAGCGTGGCCACGCTGTGACCGAGGATTTCTCCAGCCAAAAAAACTCCTTTGGGAAAGCAGAAGCAAAACTAAATCAGCACGGTGCCTCCTTCCCCCTCCACCGCCCCTGAGGGCTTGGGCCCAACAGGACCGAAAGGAAAATAAAAAACCAAGGTGCATCTTAATGGGACATTTCCACGACTAAAGTGCAAACCAGAGATATCCCTCGCCTGCCGCCGGCCTGGGGACAAACTGAGGAGCGAGAGAAGAGATTGACGGGTTCGGCACCACCAGCGCGGCTGCTCGTGCCCCGACCGCGTCAGAATCACCAGAGGGACATGGCTCATGGGGCGGCCGCAGCGGTGACGCACAACAGCTCTATGGGCGAAGGTGGAGTGGTGGGGAAGGGTCGCCAGTGGTGGCTTCACGGCAATCAGTGCTCCCCCCGATTCCCCCCCTCCCCCTGTAAAAAGCCCCCAGGCACTTCTGATCCTCCAGCAAAAAAAGGCCACCTAGGAAGAAATTAAGGACACTGCAGCTTTCCTTCCCCCCCCCCCCGACAGCCAAACAGAAGAAACAGGAGGGAGGGGAAAAAAAAAATTAAGAAGAAATCCATGACAGACCCCCTCGGAAAAATCCCGTGCTTTCTGGAGGTCTCTGGTTCCAGCTGGTTTGCCACAACGTGAACCTCCGAGGCCGATGCTGCCACCTCCTCGGGTCTCTCCCCACCCCAGCTCTATGGGGAGGGTGGAAGGAGAGACGTTAACAGGAACCCAGATTTACCAAAGCAGAGAGGGAGGTGGGAGAGGGAGGAAGATGGAGGGAGAAATCAGAATATTAGGTCGCTATTTGCACCTATAATACAAAGTGAAGAAGAGTTTGTTTTTTTTGGAAGTTAAGTCCCCGGCTGATCTAGTTCCACTGCCTTCGGGATGGTGGTAACGGGTGTCTGGTGGTGGTCTTGAAGCATTAAAAAGTGCAGTTAGAGGGAGCTCTCGGGAGGGTTTTGGTTCAGACGGGTTTCTCGGTGTGCCGTTATGGAGGTGAGGTGTGGTGGACGGGGATGGAGGTTATATCTTAGCTCTTCCTCTCGCGCAGGCGCTGGCGGAGGCCGCCCTTTAGTTGCTACAACACTGGCTCTTGTTCTGCTGGCTCTGCTCGTGCAGGTCCACGCCTCTGCTCCTGCCCGCCGCTCCACTCGTGCTCTGGGGCTCGCTCTTTGGCAGCTTCTTGGCTGGAGGGGGAAGACAGGCAAGATGGTGGTGGGAGCGGGACAGGGGCTCGCTCTGCGGCACAGCCCCACTGCTGCTGTAGCCCGAGGCACCCGGCAGGACCCTGCCTCGAGCGCAGCAGAGACTCTGAAGCCACCCCAAGGCCCACGCGCTTCCCCAGGGGCAAAGAGCAGTTTCCCCTCGAGCTGCTCTCACACTGAGCATCAGCCTCGGTGCTCAGACCCGGTAGCAGCACCACAGCCCACGGCGCAGCCGCCGCCGGGCCACGAGGAGTCGCGCTCACCAGAGGGCAGGACAGGCACCAGCTCTGCTCAGCCTCCCAAAAAGCTCGGGGAGGACGGGGGGAGCTACGCCCCAAGCAGACCCCCTTAGAGCCCAGCCTCGCCCCCCCAGCCGCTCCTGGAGCCTCACCAATGGCCAAGAAGAGGTCGTTCACATTCATCGCCGTCTTGGCTGACGTCTCCATGAACAATAGGCTGTTGTCATCTGCGTAGGCCTGCGCTTCCTGGAAGAAACGCGAGCGGCCGGGTGAGGGTCTGGCAGCTGAAGCCCCGGCACATCTCCCGTGGCGGGGGACAGGCAAGGGAGCTCGCACCAGCCCAGCAGACCTTCGGGCCAACACTTACTTCATATTCCACCATGCGTTTGCTGGCCAGGTCAGCCTTGTTGCCCGCGAGGGCGATCACGATGCTGGGGCTGGCTTGTCTCTGCAGCTCCTTCACCCATGTCTTCGCCCGTGCAAATGTTTCCTAGGAGCAGAGGTGGGAACTCAAGGCTCGTCCCACCACTGTGCTGCAAGGTGGGTGTCTTAGAGGGACCCCCGCCACGGCAAGAGCTAGCCCCGACTCCCTGCGAGGAGACGGCCCCCAGTGGAGCCCCCCCTGGACTGCTCCCGGGCAGTTTAACCAAGGTGCCTCACGCCTGGTAGCCCAGATGGGGACCCTACCTGGTTGGTGATATCATAGACCACGATGGCAGCTTGTGCCCCCCGGTAGTACATCGGGGCCAGACTGTGGTATCTCTCCTGGCCGGCTGTATCCCAGATCTCAAACTTTACCGTTGTGTCATCCAGGCAGACGGACTGTGTAAGAAACGCCGCTGTCGGGAGGAACAGGCAGCGTTAGCATCACATTAGCCACCCCCGCTGCGGGCAGGAACCCTCCCCGCACTCCCAGAAGGGACGTGGACCTGGGTGCACCCCGACCCCGCAGCCGGCTCCAGGACCGGCTGGGTGGAGGAGGAGCCCGTTAGTCGAGCCCGTTTGTCACACCGAGCCCAGGTTGCTGAGAAAAAAAATCCCAGCTGCTCCGCGCAAGCGGTGTGCTTATCAGGGGATTGGCAAGGACTCCTGTGCCAAGGGACTGCCGCGTCCACTGAGGCGTCACCACCCACTTCCACGAGACCACAGGACGAGGTGTGGGGACTGTGGCTAGAGCCCAACTCGCAAATGGAGCACCAGCTGCCGAGCGCTTGCACACCTAGTCACCGTACTGTGGCCGCAGGGTAAGGGCTCGGAGCCCGACAGGGGCTTGTATTTAACGGGAAATAAAACCAGCGCAAGGCAAAGCCGTGGCAACGGGGCTGCGGGCTCCTGACAGCATTACTCGAGGGTGCGGGACTACCCATGACGGGCGCCTCTTGCCGACTCACCGCCGATGGTGCTCTCCTGGTACTCGTGGAACTGGCCCTTGACGAAGCGCAGCACCAGGCTGGATTTCCCCACCGCCGACTCACCCAGCAGCACCAGCTTGAACTGACAGATTTTACTGGCTTGGGACTGCCCGTTTGGCCTGGCGGCTCCTCGGCTGGTCATGGCCTGGGTGCTGCTGGCGCCGAGCGCCCTGTTAACCGGAAAGCCGGGAAGGCACCGAGGCGTCCGCGCGGAGCTGGGTGCAGGGTGCTGGCCTTTGATCCACTCGGCTATCCTGGAAGGAGGAGAGAGTTGTCGGCGTGCTGAACGCACACAGTGCAATACCCCCGCGTCCCCCTGGGACCGTACCACATCCACGGAGACAGGCTTTGCTGAGCTTTAGCAGGCAAAACTCCTCTCGCCTCAAGCTAGAACATGGTCCTCGTTACGGGGTTTTTCCCCAGGGTCTCTCCCCCACGCGGGGTCTTTCCCCAAGCACCCCGCAGCCGCACGTGGCGCAGACCCGCAGGCCACGGCTCCACTCCCTGAGCCTCTGTTCCAGAAGAATTTCACGGAGCAGTAAATCGGTCGGTAGGAGCTAATCCGTGAGCCAGGCGGACGGGATCCTCGCGGCCGAGGAGGCTGGGAGTGAGTCAGCAGTCCTCCCAGCCCTCCCGCTCCCGGCCGTGGCGAGCAGCCCCCGGGCCAGGACACACCACGCAGCCCAAGCTGGGGCAGAGGGGAAGGGGCAGCAGAGAACGGCTGGCCGGCAGTGAGCAGCTCCAGGCCTGGACCGCTCTTGTTTATGCGGCAGCTGGGGGAGATGCCACAACAGCTCCAGCTGCCTCCCCGCCAGCCGGCTGGGAGGAGGGGTTGGAAACAAACTCCCCAGCTCTGCTGTAAAGTTCATGAGCCCTGGTTTGTTTTTTTTTAATCCCTGTTTTCGCTTTGTTTTTCACACTGGACTTGAGCAGCAGGGGTCTGACAGAGCCACTTGGGCTGGAGGTGCGGACTGTATCCCCCTCCGGGATAAAGCACGGCCGCAGGCAGCCGGCCGCATGCCCCACCAGCACCAGCACGACGTCAGCTGGGCGGCTCTGCCGGGCTGGAGTTGCCCACTGCCTGGCAGGCAGCTGGCGCTCGCGATTCCTGCCCGCAGAGCAGGCTGCCCGCTCAAATCCAGGTGTCAGCGAGATCAAGCACAGCATCCAGAACGGCTCCTCAAAGCCCAAGGGGGTGGGCACTGAACCTGTGGTCACTGGGCAGCCAGAGTTTTGGCTTCTGTGGTTCACACGCCCAGAGAAAGTGGGAGAATGCAGCATTTGTATTTTTCATTAGGAGCTAATGTCACTCTCCCTTGTAACACTCCAGTCCCAAGGTTGCGGGGCTGCAGCAGAGATTTGTCTGCGCCAGCGGGGGCAGGCGGGCAACTGGACAAGGATTGCAGAGACCAGAACCAACAAGCGGAAAGTTGTTTGTTGCCAGTTCCCCTTCCCCATCTGCCTGAAGACGTAAGCAAGGCTAAAGCCAGACAAGCTCAGCAGGAAACACTCACTAACCACAGCACTCGTGCGGCACGGACCTTGGCCCAGCCATTCCCAGACCCCTCCAGGAGAAGGGGGATCACTCTCACCTCCCCCTGAGGCGCAGCAAAGCCCTGGAAACACAAACTCATCAGTGCGATACTCGCCCGGGCACAGGCAATGCTGCCTCCCTCCTCCAGCACCGCTTGGGAGAGGGAACAGCTCAGCAATGGCCTCGGCAGCATCCTAAGCACGGCTCGGCACGACCCGCCAGGAAGCAGCCGGTGCAGCCCAGCCTGCCAGAGTCCTGCCAATTCTCTTTGGTTTGATCCAGAAAGGCATCGGGAGAACTCACACAGGATGAGGCCAGGCATGAATGAAGTTCAGGATCGCTCCAGCCAAGCGTTACTCTCACAAGTTCAGAGGCAGGGCTAAAGATTTTACAAGTATTTACAACTATTCTGAGCAGAAATCGCCGTGCCAGCAGCAACGCAGCCCATGACAAGGCCAGGGCAGGGAGCAGGACCTGCTCCAGCAGCAGCACCAGGACACAACGATCGTTTCAGCTCCAGCCACCCTTGAACCCCAAAGCATGACGGGGAGCCCAGCTGCACCTCACCAGGACCAGCCACCGCAGCTGCCCCAGCACCTCATGGCTGCCCAGACTCGGTGCAAGCCCAGCGTGGCCACGACCTGCAGCTCAGCCCTCGGCCTTCCTCTGCCAGCGAGACCAGCTCCTTCCTCGCCAATATTGTGCTCCGAAGTAACCGCTGCTGGAATCTGCTTTGGGAAGAGATCTGCCTCGCCCTCTCCAACTCTGTTCTCACTTTCCTTCTCCAGCTGAGCCCGGCGCTGCCAGGGCCGGTCCCTTCTGCAGGCCAGGAGCAACAGCCTTGCTCCCAAGCCAGCCCCAAGCATGCCCTGGCTCCCTCCTTCCTCGGGGTGACTTCCCTGCCAAAAGTGCTCTTCTCACCCAGCTGTGCTGCACCCCACTGCTATTTCGGCAGCAGCCTGGGCTCCTGGTGGGTGCAGAGGTTGAGGGCGCTCACACAGACCCCAGTCCCACGACACGAGGCAGGAGCTCAGTCCGCAGGGAACTCAGCACCACCACGCTGTTAGATCTCCACCACATGCTCGTTGGGGATTTACGCCACCGTTGTCCCGCTCTGCAGCTTCAGCTGGAGCCGCGTGGCAAGCGCCCGGAATAGACTCTGTGCTTATTTATACGGGATGAACTGCCAGGCACCCACAACTGCGGATGAAGGGCTCCAGCTTGGAGGGGGACAGTCCCGGCACAGGTGAGCGGTGAGGCCCCAACACAGACAGGGACCAGCCGGGACCCCCAACTGCAGGGACTGGCAACAGCTTCACCAGGCACCCGGCCTCACACCACACCTCTCCTATGGCAGCCGTTCGGCACAAAGCCCAAGTCACCTTTTCCAGGACCTCAGGAGCCATGTGGATCCTGGCCATCTGCAGACCCCTGGCATCACGTGGGTCTCCTCATCCTCCTCCTTGGGACAGCAAGGTGGGAGCTGCCTCCTCCACACCGCTCAGGTGGGTGCTCCAAGGAGAGCTCTGCATGGACGGAGCTCCTGGACGAAGCCATCGCTGTCCCATGAAGCCACCGGCTGCTGGGAGCACTCCAGGGTTTGCTGGAGAAATGGCCCTGAGGCTTCGGCCGTCCTCACCCAAACCACTGATGTCCACGGCTGGACGGCTCCGTCCTCACCCCTCTTCGCTCAGCAGGGCCCCGAGTCACTGCTCAGGCACGGCTTGCCCTGGAAAGAGCCAATTCTCCTGCCCAGGAGCTCCTTCAGGATACACACACTGAAAGCACAGTGGCATGAAATCCCGCCCACACCAGGGCTCCAATGAGGGATTAAGGAAAATACAACCACCCGAATTCAGCTTTGCTCAGACGAACTTGGGCTTCAGAAGATCCACAGACCCTTGGGACAACCAGATATTCCCACTAAAACATCACCGCATCAGGTGAAAGTTGACTATACGTCGATCTATAGAAGCCTGCAGCTATTTTTGGCGCGCTTTCGTGTCACGAGCAATTACTGTTAGCTGCTGGTTGAGCGAGATTTATGGTGCGACACGGCAAGCACCAACAACCACGAGCGGAGCTAGAAAACTTGCCAGGATGAATCCACTCCTCCCCTGCCGTGGCAGCAGAGGCTTTCCCTGGCCGAGGGCTGTGCCCGCACCGGCAAATGGGTCGACCAGTGCCTGACAAGGTTCAGGGAGTCTGAGGCCGCCTCGCTCCGTCTCCTCCCAAACGCCGCCCAGTACAGCCCTTCCCAAACAGGATCCCAAATGCTCCCACAGCCTTCTCATGCCACTGGGACGCAGCGTTCGGAGGCAGCGTCTCGCACGCCTGCCCAACCACCAGGCCTGCTGACCCCCTCGGCCGAGTACGCCAAGGGCCGCACCGGCTGAACCGCACTCGGGAGAAGGGGGCATCCTTCACAGGGGAGAGTTGCAACAGCCCGTCTGGGCTAACTGCTTTCCTGTTGCCAGCGATACTTTTCCTATGTCCCAATCACGCTCAAGCAACCACCCAGAGGCGCGCGGGGGCTTGGGCCACCACGGATTTGCCCAGCCAGTGCCGGAGGGCTCCCAGTTACGGTGGGAGCCCGGCCTTTGCCGTGCAGGTAGACAGCTCGTGCTGAGGAAACTCCGGCTCGCGGGGCAAAGCTGAGCTGGTACAGGCCAATGAGCATTGTACAAAGTCATCCCACGGCTCTCATCGTTAGGTATCCCTCCTTAATGAAATATTAAGATCTTGTGACTCAGCCAGCTCCGACGGCTCGGTGACGTGAAGGTGTCGGCAAGCTCCCACAGAGGATGGTGGAGACCCAGCTCTCCCCCAACCCACGTGGTATATAAAGCCTGCCGGTCACAGCTGCCATACACAAACCATCGCGCGGCAAAGCCTGTTCACAGCCCTGGTCAAGGGACAGGCTCTGGCCCTGCTCGGCTGCATGCCATCCCCCCACGCTTCAGCCAAGATAGCACCGACACGGGCTCAAGGCCACCCGGGCAAAGCTTCCCATCCTCCCAGGAGGGATCCAGGCCCCGCTCCCGCACCGATGCTGCAGGTGCCCGGCACAAACAGCGAGTCCTGCACAGACTCGAGGGATCCGGCCTGGCCTGACGCCCACAGCTGGGGGCAGGGGGGACAGGGATGGCACCGCTGCTGGTGATGCCCTTTGGAAGAGGAGCCCGGTGGGCGGCTTCTCAGAGAGGAGAACAGCATTTATCGATCTGCTCTTCCACGACAGCGCCGGGTCCCTCCATCTTCCACCGATTTGGGTAGCTCCTGCCCTGTGCTGGTGGGCTCGGCCCCAGCTCGGGCAGCCCCGAATGAGACCCCGCATGCCGGGGACAGGGTCGCTCGCCCCATTTTTACCCCCCGGGGTGGCCGAAGCCGCAGCCCAGGAGCCAAACCCACGGACGGGTCAGCGCCTCCGGCGGATTTCCTCGGAACCAGGCGAGGCTCAGGACGCCCAAGCTCCGGGCGAAGATGCTGGGGAAGCCCCTGCTGCTGGAGGAGCCGTGGCTCCGAGACGGAAACCGGTGGGAAAGTCGAAAAAAGCGTCAGACATGGGTCCCGTTAGGGCGGCCTGGGAGACGGGCAGCCCCAATGGCGAAAGCCGGGGCCTCTCCGGAGCCTCGCACCCTCTGCCCGCACCCACCGGGACGGCTCGACCTGGCGATACACCAGCCTGGCTGACACGGAGGGTGGAACAGGACCCGGGACACCCCCCCCCGCAGCCCCCTCCCGAAGGGAGCCCGGTCGTGCGGGGCCCCGAGCCGCAGGAAGGGAACGGCGGACCCCCACAGCGGGGGCCGGGGAGTCTGGGCGGGCAGCTCGGGGCCCTGGGCCTCCCCCAGAACGGGCGGCGGCCGACCCCCCCCACCTCAGCCCCAGCTCGGCCTGGGGGTACCCGACCCCCTCCTCCGCACCCCCAGCCCGGCCCCATCCCCGACACCCCCCGAAACGCCCCCGAGTCCCGCCCGGGTCCCGGTACGAGCCGCGACCCCCCCCCCGGTACCTCGGCGCCCGGCCCGGCCCTCCCGTCGCGGCCCCCCAAGCGCACAAACAGCGGCTCAACCAAACCCTCCTGGCGCGGGCGGGATTAAGAGGGGTTTCAGCCAATCGGTGAAAAGGAACGGGGCGGAGGGCACGCCTCTTCCTCTCGGCAGGGCCAATGGGAAAGGGGGGGAGAGGGTCAGCGCCCCACCCCGCGTCGGAAAACCAATCGGCGGCGGAGAGCGAGCGGATGGGCAGTAGGCTGGCCAGTAGAGGTGAGGAGAGCGGTCGGCCAATGGCCGGGGAGGAAAGTCTTGAAGAAGGCGGGGATTGAGCTGAGTGACGGGGCATCAGGCCAACGGGAGGCGCCGCCTCGCGGGGGGGCGGTACCAACAACAAATAAGGTGACCTAAGGGGGAGGACCCCCGCAGCAGCAGGAGCCAATCGGAACGCGAGAAGCCCCGCATGGCCCAATCAGTTGGCAGAAAGCGCCCGACTTGCCCAACCCGAGGCCAGCGGCGCGATGAATGACGCGACCGCTGGGCGGTGCCTCGCGGCCAATCACAGGCGCTGCTTCTCGTAATTGACAGCCCGCGGGACAGCGGCCGGGAGAGCGCGGGGGCCGCTGGGAGCCGCGACCTCTGACCTGCCCCCGGCGGCGGCTCCGCGTCCCTGAATGCGGCACCGCCCTCGCCTGCCGGGGGGGGCGGAGCCCGGGGCGGCCAATAGCGGCGCTCCAGAGCGCAGGTGGGCGTGGCCACCTAAGGGCGTGGCAGAGGGGAGTGGCCTAGCCGCGGCGGGCGGAGCCAAGGGCCGGGGAGCTCCTCACCAAGCTGGGGGGGGGCTAGAGACATGGGGGGGCTCCGAGGCGGCCTATGGGGGGGCCAGGCGCCATTCAGGGCCCAACACCTATGGGGGGGGGACGGACACGGGTGGGAGAGGCCCCTCCGGGGGGGGCCGGGGGAGACAGGTCCCATGGGGTGATGGTGTCACGGCCAGCCCCCCCCGCCGCACATACACACACACACACCCCCCCCCGCAGGCGCCACACACAGAGTTTGACATTCGGTACGAAATTGCAGAAGTTACAAAAGTCGACGAGAAACCCGCGGCGGGGTGGGGGCTCTAGGGGACACACTTTGCGGGGGAACCCCCATCACACCCCCCCCCCCGGGGGCAAAACTCCCTTCCCGCTCCTGTAGGGCAGTGGGGGGGAGTGTACGGACCCCCCCGGGGCTTCACCCCCAGCCGGTGCCGTGCTGAGGGACAGCGGGAAAGAGGAGGATGAAGATGGGGGAGAGGAAGGCGCTCACCCCCCCCCATGCTGGTCCCAGGGCCCCCCCACCCCAAGGGGCCATAAGTGCCAAAAGTCCGAGCAAGGGTGGGGGGGACCTCGCCATGCTGGGGAGCGGAGCAGGACGGTCACCGCTCCCTGTCCCCGGGGGGGGCCGCCTGCGCTCCGGGGGGGCTGTGGCAGCTGGGGGGGGCTCTGCCCAGAGCAGTCCTGGGGGTGAGGGCAGGCAGGAGGCACAGGGGGGGTCCCGAGCCCCCGGGGACAGATGTCGCCTCTCACAGTGCGGGGATGGGGGTTCCATTCAGGAGGGGGGCACGGCAGGCAGCACACCCCCCCCCCCCCAACTCCAGACCCTCGGTGGGCAGCAGGCAGCTGCCGGTCCCATCCCGAGATCCCAGCGAGTGCGGGCAGGGTCCGGGGGGGACACGGTGGGGCCGCTCAGAGGCGCAGGTGGGGGACGGCCCTGGTGACGTCGCGGAAGAAGGGGTGTCCCAGCGCAGCCTTGGCCGAGATCCGCTTGTTGGGGTCGTAGTGCAGCATTTGCTGGGGGGGGAGGAGAAGGGAGGGAGGGGGGGGACGGTGAGGGAGGGGGGGTCCCCATCATCCCCCGTGTCGTCCCCCCCCGAGCCCCTCGCTCACCGCCAGCAGCTTCCGTCCCTCCTCGTCCAGCGGCGGCACCACTTTGCCGAAATCCTGCCGGGCCCATTTGGGGAAACTGGGCTTGTAGTCGGGCATGGCGGTGACGCCGGGCCAGGCCGCCTCGTCTGGCGTTCCCAGCGTGCGGAAGATGCGGAAGAGCTGGTCGATCTCCGAGTCCCCAGGGAACAGAGCGCGCCGGGTGATCTGAGCATGAAGCGGGGGGGAGAAGGAGGGTCTGCCGGGGGGGCCGGGGACATCCCCGCGGGGGAGTCGGGCGTCCCCGAAGCGCCCCGTGACGCCGGGGTCCCGGTGACCGGTCGCACCCCGAGACGTCCTGCCCTTTCCAAGCCAAAGGTCGCCGGATGGCAGACGGGCATGAGCCCCCCCACCCCGGGGTGGGGATCACACACAGCCCCCACCCCGTGAGCTCTCACACCGGCCCCTCGTGACCGTCCCCGCGGCGGGAGCGGATCCCGGTTTCCCCGGGGAGCGCCGGACGCTGCGGTCAGCCGCGTGACGTGGACCCCGAGGTGGAGGGAGAGCTCATGATGCCCAGCCGGCGTGGCCCCCTCCCCAGCACCCACAAAGCCCCTTTTATTCCCGGGGTGCTGCAGCGGGCGTCAGCACCGTGCCCTGGTGACGTCAGGGCTGCGCCCCGGGGAACCACGGTGTCACCGGGACAGGACGGGCAGAACCCGCCCGACAGATTCTGGGCTCATCCCGATACGCGGGGAGCCCGGTGTCACCCCGGGGGGGGGTTTGGGGGGGGGGTTGGGGGCCGGGCACCCCCCTACCCATCACCTCGCGGTCGGTCACCCACCATCTCCGCAAAGATGCAGCCCAAGCTCCAGATGTCGACGGCCGTCGAGTAATACTTGCAGCCCAGGAGGATCTCGGGGGCTCGGTACCAGAGGGTCACCACCTGCCACGGCGGGGCACACGATGGGCAACCACGTCCCATCCCGTCCCCCCGCCAAACCCGCCCCCCCATCGTCACGTTCCCCCCCCCTCAACACTCACCTCGTGGGTGTAGGTGCGCACGGGCACCCCGAAGGCGCGAGCCAGGCCGAAGTCGGCCAGTTTGATGGCGCCGTCGGCGTTGATGAGCAAGTTTTGGGGCTTGAGGTCGCGGTGCAGCACGCGGTGCGCGTGGCAGAAGGCCAGGCCCTGCAGCAGCTGGAACAGGTAGCTCTGCGGGGACAGGGGGGTTCAGTGGGGCCAGGACCCCCCCATCCTGCTCAGCTGCCATCATGCTTCCCCCCCCCGGCACCTTGATGAGGGGCAGGGCGATGCCGCTGATGGAGGAGGAATCCATGAACTTCTTCAGGTCCTGGTGCAGGAACTCGAAGACCAGGTAGAGCTTGTTCTCCGTGTGGATCACGTCCAGCAGCCTGGGGGAGCGCGCATTGCCTGGGCCGGCGCCGGGGTGGGGGGATGACGGCCACGGGACCCCCCATGGCCATGGCTCCCCACGGGGGTCCCAGCAGCCACAGGGTTTTGGCACGGCCACCGCTCCCCAGAGCCACGGGGTTTGGCACGGCCACGGCTCCCCATGGCCACGGGCGTCCTGACAGCCATGGAGCACCCCACGGCCACGGGACCCCCCCACGGCCACAGGACCCCCCACGGCCATGGATCCCCACGGGGGTCCCAGCAGCCAGGGGGTTTCAGCACAGCCACGGCTCCCCACGGCCCCGGGGGTCCCCCTGACCCCCGCCGAGGCACCACCGGCACAGAGCCAGGCCCACGGCACAGCTGGGCTCTGGAGACCCCCCGCACCCCACCCCCGGCCCCATCGCTCGTGGGGTCCCCCGGTGTCCCGTGTCCCCCCCCCCCCACTCACTTGACGATGTTGGGGTGGTTGAGCTCCTTGAGCAGGGAGATCTCCCGGATGGCCGTGCTGGGGACGCCCTCGGTCTCCCTGCGGGGAAGGCGGGTCAGTCCCGGTCCCCGGTGTGTCCCCCCCCGTCTCCGGTTCCCGGTGCCCCCCCCACTCACGTGTCCAAGCGGATCTTCTTGAGTGCCACCACCTCCCCCGTGACCTTGTTCCGGGCCTTGTACACGACGCCGTAGGTGCCCTCCCCGATCTTCTCCACCTTCTGGAAGTTCTCCATGGGGGGGGCACGGGGGGGGGACGACACGGGACACGGGGACACGGGACCGGGCGGCGGCCCCGGCGGGCAGACCCCGGGGGGGGAGGGGGAGGGGGGAGGGGAATGCCCGAGGGCGGTCCCGGGGTGGGGGTGTGTGTCCCCGGGGGGGGGGGAGTGTCCCCGGGGGGGGGGATGTCCCCGGGGGTCCCTGGGGGGGGAGGGGGGGTGCCGGGCGCGCGCGCGGCGGGTGGAACGATCGCGGCCGCCGCTTCCCCCCCGCGCGCAACAATGTTCCCGCGGCCCCGCCCGCGCCGCTTCCCGCCTTCCGCTGGCCACGCCCCCCCCGCCCCGACCCATTGGCCGGGATCGCGGTGTCGTAGCGGGCGGCGCGGGAGATCCCTTAAAGCGACAGGCGCGAAGGGAAGGGGCGACGCGGGGCGGAGGCGCTGCTGGGTCACCGGGCGGGGACGGGACCGGGCACCGGAGGAACCGTCACGGGCTCAGAATCGGCCCCCCACGGGCGGGGGAGGCATCACGGAGGGGGACACACACACACGGGACACGCGGGGTTTTCGGGGTGCTCACGCCGTTCCCACGGGCACGGTCCCGCACGCACCATCCCACGCCCGCAGACCCCCCACGCGGCTGCCGAGCACGGGTGGGGACCCCCCCCAGCCCCGGGTGGGACCCTCTGGGCTGGCGGTGGGACCGGTTGGGAGCTGGAAAAAGCCCCCCCGTCCCCCCAGCAGGAATGGGTGGGGGTCCCTGTGTCTGTCCAGGATTGGGGTCCCCCTGTGTACGTGCGGGATCGGGGTCCCCCTGCCTGTGCACCCCACCCTGCAAACCGGGGTGGCCTGGGGCTCGGTGGGTGGTGGGTCCCGGTCACGTCTATATGGGGCCAAATCCGTGACCCTGGGCTCACCCAGACAGTGCTGAGAGTGGGGGGGCAGCACCCCCCCATTCCCTTCCCCGAGCTGGGGGCAGGGGGTGTTTCTGTGTCCCCCAAGAAGGACCCCACCATTCCCACCCCCCTCCTGGGCAGAGCCGGAGTGTGTGACCGGGGTGGGGGGGGGGCCGCACACACATGCACACACGTGTCCCCACGCAATTCAAGTGGGGGGGGGGGAGGTTCCTTCCCCCCCCTTTTTGGGGTGGGACTATGCAAACGAGAACCCCTTCATATCCCCCCCGTCCCCGTCCCCTTCGCCTCTCTACCCCGGCGGTGCCCAAACGTGGGGGGAGACGAGGACGGTGGGACCATGAGGGTGCACGGGGTGATCGCGGTGCTGGGAACCCTCCTGGTCTTGGCTACGGCTCAGCGGCGTAAGTAGGGTTGGGGGTCCTTGGTGGGGGGGGGCAGCATCCAGAGCCTGACATGGGAGCAGTCGGGATGGTCCCGGCCGGCGAGGGGGCTCGCGGGATCCGGGCTGCCCCCCGGATCCCGCGAGCCCCCTCGCCGGCCGGGACCATCCCCATCTCCCTGGGAATTATGGGGTCCATCGGTAGGAGCAGACCCCCCCTCTCAAAGCCAAATCACACGGGGAGCAGGATTAGACCCCGCTAATCGCATGGGTGGGGGCTGCTTGGAGTACACGGAGGGGGCTCGTTGTGGGGTCCCCGTCCCTTTGTGGGATGTTGGGGGAGACTAACAGCCCTCCAGGAGTGGGGTGGGATGTGGGGGTCCCCATCCCTCTGTGTTGGTGCTGTAAATGGGGAGGGGACACCCATCCATCTGTAAATGGGGGACACCCATCCGTCCGTGAGGGAGGGGAGACAGAGGGGACCCGGTAGCCCCCTGCGAGTGAGGGGACATGGGGGGAACCTGGCAGCCCCTTTGGAATGGGGGGGACATGGAGGGGACCCGGCAGCCCCCTGCGAGTGGGGGGCCGTGAGGAAGGTGCTCAACTCGTCCTGCCCGGGGCTGCCAGCACCGGCTCAGCTGAGAGTCACATGAAAAGGCTTTGGGCAGCATTTGACGCCATGTGATGGGCTTTGCCCCGCGCGTGGCTTGGCCCGAGCCCGTCACGTGGACCCCAGGGTCCCCAAGGGTCCCTGCGGTCGGGGGGGGACCCGGCTGGACACCCCGTGGGGTTGGCAGCGCATCACCGGGGGTCTTCCCGGCCGGTCGGGGTGGCTGGTGGCCACCCCGCGCCGGTGCTCCGGGTGCCACACGCACCCTCTCGCCCTTCTACCGCAGGAGCCGGTGGCCGGAGCCGTGGTCGGAGTCAGCCCTGGAGCGGGCGGCCGGCGCCTTTCCGGAGCTGGGACTCGGGGCTGTACCGGCCGTGGCAGGAGGGGACGCTGCGACAGCGGGACTGCTGGCGAGGTGGGTGCCGGGACGGGCGCCGGAGACCGCGCTGGCTTTCGGCGCCATCCCTGAGCCACCGTCCCCGTGCCTGGCAGGTGGCGATGTCACCTTCGACATCAGCAACGATGCTCCCACCATGGCGGGTGCCGAGGCCACCTTCTCCATCGCCCTCCGCTTCCCCAGCACCCAGGCGGTGCTGCCCGACGGCCGCGTCGTCTGGAGCCAGAACTGCACCGTCAACGGTCAGCGCCCACCCAAACCCCCCCACCAGCACCCGGACCCTCCACGCCGCGCCCCCCCCTCACCCTCTGCTCCCCGCAGGCACCCGCGTCGCCCAGGGTGAGCCCGTCTTCCCGGAGCAGCCGGCCGAGGACACGGATAGCGTCTTCCCTGACGGGCAGCCGTTCCCCCCCAGCGCCGGGGGCAAGCGTGGAAAATTCGTCTACGTCTGGTGGACGTGGGGTGAGGCCGGCACCGACCCCCGCCGGGGTCCGGGGGGTCTCCGAGGCGGTGTCTGACCCCCCCGCCCCGTCCCACAGGGCGCTACTGGCAGGTGGTGGACGGCGCCGCGTCCCAGCTGACGGTGAGCACGGCGGGGGTGCCCCTCGGCTCCTACACCATGGAGGTGGTCGTCTACCACTACCGCGGCCGCCAGAAGTTCATCCCCATCGGCCGCGCCAGCACCCAGTTCAGCATCACCGGTGGGTGCCGGGGATGAGGGGGCGGCAGGGGGACCCCAGCAGGGCGGGCGAGCTGATGGCAGCCCGTGCGTGTGTCCCGTTCCCCCCCCCCAGACCAGGTGCCCTTCGCGGTGGACGTGGCGCAGGTGCAGGACGCGGCGGAGGGCGACGGGCGCTTCGTGCGTAACCGCCCCGTGGCCTTCACCGTGCGGCTGCACGACCCCAGCCGCTACCTGCGCGACGCCGACATCTCCTACTCCTGGGACTTCGGGGACCAGAGCGGGACCCTCATCTCCCGCAGCGCCACCGTCACCCACACCTACCTGGAGACTGGGTCCTTCGACGCCCGCCTGGTGCTGCAGGCGGCCATTCCCCTCAGCCCCTGCGGCACCTCCGCGGCCCCCGTCGTAGATCCCACCACCGGCTCGCCGGCGTCGGCGGGACCCACGGCCACGCAGCCCGTCGGCACCACGCCAGAGGGGCAGAGCACCGCCGGGACACCCAGCACCGGTAAGGGAGCACGGAGCAGCCCCCATCTCTATGGGTGCTGGGTGCCCGGGGGTCCCAGGGGTGCCCCCTGCAAGGGGTGCCCTCCCCATCCTTGCTCTGCTCGCAGCACCCACAGCCTCTGGCTCGCCGGCGGAGCCCACGGGGGGATCGGTGGCCGTGCCCTCGGACCCCGCCGTCACCGAGCCCTCGGACTCCACCGTCACCGAGTCCGTCCTCGTGGCGCTCAGCACCCTGGCGGATGCTGCCAGTGGAGCCGCGGGTACCGACCCCGCTGCCGTCTCTGCTGCGGCGTCCGCGGACCCCCTGCTCTCCACCTTGGCGACTGCAGCCGGGGACGTGCTGGGCACCTCGGGCCCCGCAGCCACGGAGGGAACAGCGGCTGCAGGTGGGTGCTCCCCCCAGGTCAGGGGGTGACGGGCCATGTCTGGGGGGTCCCCGAGGGTTCAGTCCCCCCCTCGCCCTTCCACAGCCTCTTCCCTGCCTCCTGCTTCTCCTGCAGATGCGGCCACAGCAGGAGCCACGGCAGGAGCCACAGCTGGAGCCACGGTGGGAGCCACAGCTGGAGCCACAGCTGGAGCCACGGCGGGAGCCACAGCTGGAGCCACAGCTGGAGCCACGGTGGGAGCCACGGCGGGAGCCACAGCTGGAGCCACGGCGGGAGCCACAGCTGCATCTGTAGCTGTGTCTGCAGCTGGATCCACAGCTGAATCCCTGGTTGAAGCCACAGCTGGAGCCACGGCTGGAGCAACAGTGGGAGCAACCGTGGGAGCCACGGCTGTATCCCTTGCTGCTGCCACAGCTGGAGCCACAGCTGGAGCAACAGCTGGAGCCACAGCTGCCCCCGACGGCACTGCCGAGCCACTGGTACTGGTGAAGCGCCAGGCACCGGCCGCCGATTCCACCGGCTGCATCCTGTACCGCTACGGCACCTTCTCCACCCAGCTCGACATCGTCCGTGAGTGCCGGGCCGGGGGGCCGGAGAGGGGGGCTGGGGTGGGGGGGCTGAGCCCGCTCCGACACCGCGCGTCCCGTTGCAGAGGGGATCGAGAGCGTGGCCATCGTGCAGGTGGTGCCGGAGAGCAGCGAGAACAGCGTGGAGCTGACGGTGACGTGCGAGGGGAGGTGAGGGCAGCCGGAGCTCCGGCCGGCGGCCCCGGCACAGGGACGGGATAGGGACCACGCGTTGGGGCTGGAGGGGTGGGGGGGTGGTCCGCAGCGGTCTGACCCCTGCCCGCAGCCTGCCCGAGGAGGTGTGCACCGTGGTGGCGGACGCCGAGTGCCAGACGGCGCAGACGCAGACGTGCTCGGCCGTGGCACCGGCCCCCGGTTGCCAGCTCGTTCTGCGCCAGGACTTCAACCAGTCCGGCCTCTACTGCCTCAACGTCTCCTTGGCCAACGGCAACAGCCTGGCCGTGGCCAGCACCCACGTCACTGTCGGAGGTGGGAGCGGGGCCGGGGGGGGGCGGCTGGACACAGGGGGGGGGTGTCCCGTGGGACCGAGGGGTGCTGAGCTGCCTTTGCCCGCAGGCGCTGCCCCGGCTGCCGGCAGGACCACGATCTTCGTGGGGCTGGTGCTCATCGCTGCCGCCCTGGGCACCGCTGCCTACACCTACAGGTCAGGATGGGGGGGTGTACCGTGGCGGCAGTGGGGGGGGCACGGCGGCATCCGGGGTCCACCACGACCCGGAGACCACCGCTGCAGTCCTGCCGGCACGGATGCTAACTCTCTCGCTGCGTCTCTGCCCCACAGGCGTGTGAAGTACAGCCCGCTGCTGGCCGCGGCCCCCCCGGCCCCCCGACCCCGGGGCTGGCTGCCCCCCAGCTCTGCCCTTCGCCTCCTGCTGCATCAGGCCTTCAGGGGGGCCCCCAGCGGCGAGAGCAGCCCCCTGCTCCGTGCCAACACAGTCTAGGCCCCCCCACCCCCACCCTGTGCCACCCCCCGTGCCTGGCCCGAGCCCCCAGGACTGGGGGGGGGGGCCGTGGGTGGTGGTGGGGGATGCGTGGCTTCGGTCTCGCCGCCACCGAGATTAAAGGCTCAGCTCAGCCGGGGCCTCCGCCTGGTTGTGTGTCTTGAGGGGGGGGAGGCTTGGGGGTCTGGGGCACCCGCATCCTGGTGGGGGGGCCAGGGCTGAGCCCGCTGCCCCCCCCAGTCGGCACAGCCAGCGTCGGTCTCACCACCAGCTTTATTACTGCAAGAGGCACTTGAAACTGGGGGGGGTAGGCAATAAATAGGGTGGGGGGGCCCAGTGGGGTGGGGGCCTCCAGCCACCGCGGCACACACAGGCACAGGGGGGGCCTCGCGCAGCCCCCCAACACCCTGGCACGGCACCCATGGGCTCCGAGCACCCCTGGATGAGGGGGGGGGGGGCACAGCTGCTACCCACCCCTGCTGGGAACACATGGATTGCGGGGGTTGGTCCCGTGTCCCCTGCCGGGGCGCAGCTCGGGGGGGGTCTCCCCCCCCATCCTGGGCCCCTCAGGCCTCGGGGGGGCCCTTCTTAAGGCCAAAGAAACTGGAGGAGCGGGGCGGCGCAGCCATGAGCATTGGCGTCTGGTTCTTGTGGGTGATCTTGATCTGCAAGAGAGAGGCTGGGGCTGGGGGGGCCAAGGGGGGGCCCCCCACACCCTGGGGGGTCCCCAAGGTGCTTGGCCAGGGTGGGGGGCCGCTGGCTCCCTAGGGCTTGGAGGGGTGGGGGTCCACATACCGTGCAGGGCGGCTGCATCCAGGGCTCCCCATCGATCTGCATGGGCAGGGGCTTCAGCGTCCTGCAAAAAACACCCCCCCCGGCTCAATCGCTGCCACGGCCTGTGCCCCCCCCACCCCCGGCCCCCCCCAGCTCACCGCAGGGTAATCTCGGAGCAGGTTGCCAGCCGCTTGCCCGCGCTCTTCAGCCCGGTGTAGATCTGCCCCATCTCTAGCACCCCCTCCAGCCCCACCACCTCCAGTCGCCGGTCGCTCAGATCTGGGGGGGGGGGAGCAAAGTTGGGGGGGTCAGGGTGGCGCAGGGGGACAAAGAAGGAGGAGGAGGAGGGTTCCCCGCACCGCCCCACGCACCCTGCACGCAGGTCTTGAGGGTCTCGGCGTCGGTGATGGCCGGGGGCTGCCCGGTGCTCGGTGCCTTCCTCGCCTCTCCAAGCGCCCGCTTGGTCTCGCCCCAGAGGTTGGAGCCTCCATGCATGCTGGGGATGTTCAGCACCGCCAGTCCTGCCAGGGACCCGCTCAGGTCCAGGGGGGTCCCGCAGCACTGTTGGGGGGCAGGGGGGGCACGTCAGGGTAGGGCAGGGCAGCCCCGGCCCCCCCAACCTCCTGCCCCGGGATGGGGGACCCCTCACCTCCACGCTCAGACACTCCTTGAGCTTCTTGCAGGTGGCGAAGATGGTCTCGGAGGTGGCGAACTCGAGGTACCACAGCTTGTTCTTCATCCTGGGGGGGAGGACAGACAAGACACGGTGTGGGGGGGCCGGGGGGGACACGGGGACATGCCATGGGGACAGCCCCGTCCCACCCCCCTCACCTGCTGTTGAACTTTTCTGGGTACTTCTCCCGCATGACGTGGAAGCGATGGGCGATGGAGGCATCCTGGGGGGGGGAGGTGGGCAGAGGGGGGGTGAGGTCCTGGGAGGGGGGGGGCTGGGGGTGTGATGTGCCCCCCAAACCCCTCCCTCGCCCCACGCACCACTCCGATGGAGAAGTAGTTATTGATGATCTCGTAGGGCACTGGGTCCCCCGCGGCCGCCGGGTCCTCGGGCAGCACCTGCAGCCGCCATCGGTCCATCTGCACCAGGCTGCTGCTCTCTATCTCCCGCAGGATCTTCACCAGGTCCTCCCCCGTGTACCCTGCCATTGGGGGGGCCAGGGGATGGGGTGGGTGGGTGGTTGGGGGGTGCATGTGCGTGTGTCCCCCCCCCCATCCTGCCCCACTCACCTCCCCCCCAGCGCAGGCAGCGGGCCAGGTCGTTGCCAGTCCCCAGGGGCAGCACGGCCACGGGGGGCCGGCGAGGCAGGTTGGCTTTATCTGCAAGGAAAGGGGGGGGTTGGGGGGGTGAGGAGGGGTCTGTGGGGGCCAGCACCCCCCGGAGGGGTGGACAGCACCCACCGATGGCATCCAGGATCCAGCCTACGGTGCCGTCCCCGCCGCACACCAGGATCCGAAAATCTGGCACGTCCCGGAAGAAATTGAGCCTGGGAGGGAGGAAGGAATAGAGGAGGGGGGCGATCAGGGCAAGGTTGCCCCCCCCCTCCCTGGGCACCCCACTGCCCCCTCTCCCCAGCCCCACTCACCCAGGGGTGGGTCCTCCCTGCTGCAGGTTATAAACCTGCCGGGGGTTGAGCAGATACTGGAACTTCCGCAGCACCCTGGGGGGAAAGGGGAGATGGGGGGGCTGAGGGGGGGCCGCGCGGCCACCCCCTCCCCACTGGGCCACCAAAATGAGCCCACTCAGAACCCCCAGGCCCCCCCTTACCTCTCCCCCTGCTTCCCTCCGCTCTTGGGGTTGACGAAGACGAGGAGCGGGTGGGTGTTGGGCACGGGGCTGACCTGCGGGATATGGGGGTCCGGGGGGGTGAGGGCTCTGCCCTGGCCCCTGGGGATGGGGGGATGCAAGGGGGGGGGAAGCGGGGAGGGGGACACCCTGCTCACCCGCAGCGCCTGGCCCTCAGGGGTGGTGAAGACCTGTGGTGTCTCCTCCGCTGGCGTCCCGCTGCCGTCCCTTTGGCTGTCCTGCCTCTCCTGCCAGCACCGGCGGCAGCCCCAGCTCAGGGGGGGGCCTGGGGGCACAGTCCCCCCGCAGGGGGTCCCAGCAGCATCCCGTGGGGGGGGGCACTCACCAGCAGGACAGGGTAGATGGCGGCGGGGGGCAAGATGTGGTCCCGCAGGATCCCGCAGTCGCAGGCGGGGGGCACAAGGGGCAGGCACTCTTCGTGGATCTGGGGGCAGAGCGGGGTGAGGGGGGGCCGGGGGGGGCCAGGAGGACACCCCCCCCCCAGCTGCCACAGGGATGTGCCCACCTTCAGGTGACACCAGACGCAGTGCAGCCCCGTCAGGCTCTGGAAGCTCTTGATCTTCTTCTGGCACTGGCCGCACTTGCCGGCCTCGCAGCCGCCCTTCACCCAGACGTGAGCCTGGACCTGCGCACGGCCCCCCCGCGTCACCCCGCGTGTCACCCCCCTGATGGGGGGCCGGGGGGTGGCTCAGACACTGGGTGTCATCGTCGTCGTCGTCCCCCCCGTGTGGGGTGGGAGGGGTGGATGGGTGGACAGACGGACAACTGCGCAGCCAGATGCATGACTTCAGAGAGGGGTGGGCGGATGGACGGGCGGGCAGGAGGTGGGGGGGGCAGGGGGGGAGCAACGGGCAAGAGGCCAGAAGGACGGGTGGGTGGACAGACGGACAGGCAGATGGATGGACGGATGGATGGACGGACAGGCGGACGGACGGACAGGCGGACGGACAAGCGGATGGACAGATGGATGGATGGACGGACAGGTGGATGGACGGACGGATGGACAGGCGGCCGAGGGGGGGGCCACTCACGCCGGCCTCCTTGCGGGACTTGGCGTAGGTGCTGATGCAGCTGGGGGGGGCCCGGCGGGCGCAGCGCTCGTGGACCGTGAACTTGCAGACTGGAGGGGGGAAACGGGGATAGGGGCGGGGCTCAGCCCATGCCCCGCCCATGCACCCAGTTCTGCCCCACCCACCACTCCCCCCCACCCCTCTCCCCCCCACCCCCCCAATCACAGCACCACCACATCCAGCCGGTCAGCCAATAGCAACCCGCCCTCGCAGCTGAATGGCTGGTTTTCAGGTGGGTGGGGCTTATGCACCGACCACACCCATATGGGTGGGGCAGGGCGGAGCTTTCCCCACAGCTGGGGGCAGCGGAGGAGTCTCCTGCCACAGCTGGATCCGGAGCATCCCCATCCCTGTCCCCATCCCCGTCCGTGTCCCCATCCCTGTCCGGGTCGGACCACCATCCCAGTCCCCACCACGCCCCCGCCCCGTCCCCACCCTTGTCCCCATCCCGATTCCTGTCCCCTCCCCATCCCCACTGCATCCCCGTCCTGCTCCCTGTCCCCACCCTTATCCTGGTCCGACCGCCATCCCTCTCCCATCCCATCCCCATCATCCTCACTGCATCCTCATCCCCGTCCCCATCCCATCCCCATCATCCTCACTGCATCCTCATCCCCGTCCCCATCCCCACCGCATCCTCATCCCCGTCCCTATCCTGGTCTGACCGCCATCCCCATCCCGTCCTCATCCCGTCCCCATCCCAATCCCCGTCCCCGCTGCATCCTCATCCCAATCCCTGTCCCGGTCCGACCGCCGTCCCCGTCCCCGCTCACAGGTGCAGCACAGCCCCTGCTTGCGCAGCCCCACCAGCAGCGTCTCGCACACGTTGCAGTACACGGGGCGGTTGAAGTGCTTCAGGCGCCACATGTGCTGCCCGTCGTCCTTCATGTGCTGGGGGACGGACGGACGGACACGGACACAATTAGGGGGGCCCCAGCCAGGCAGAGGGGGGCGGGGGCCCGGTGCGGCGGCACCCGGGTACTCACCACCTCCAGGCCCAGCAGCACCAGCAGCGGGATGTTGGTGACCCCCCCGCGGAGCCACTCGGCCAGCGACACCGTCCCGCTGCCGTCGTAGTCGATCTCCCGCATCATCTCCTGCAGGATCTGGGGGGACGCGGGGCTTCAGCGGAGGTGGGGGGGGGCATGGACGGCCCCCCATCCATCCCAGCATCCCGGCCCCGCTCACCGGCTTCAGCTCCGTGACGTCCCAGTCCAGGTACTGGGCCACCCGCATCATCTGGGTGATGATCCGATCCACCTCCTGGGGGGAGAGTGTCAGCGCGGGGAGGGGCTTGGTCGCAGCCCCCCCTGCCCGGTGCTCACCGAGCTGTCCAGGAGCCCGTTCCCGTCCTTGTCGTACAGCTTGAAGGTGACTGAGGGGGGGGACAGCAGTGTGAGGTAACCCCGGCAGGTCCCTGGGGACCCCCGAGCTGCCCTCCCCCACCTGGGGGGAGCCCCCAACTCACACTCCAGCTTGTCCTCAGGGCGTCCCCCCTCCAGCAGCGAGAAGTAGCAGGAGACGTCATTAATGCAGACGAGGT
This sequence comes from Buteo buteo, assembly GCF_964188355.1. Classification (NCBI taxonomy): domain Eukaryota; kingdom Metazoa; phylum Chordata; class Aves; order Accipitriformes; family Accipitridae; genus Buteo; species Buteo buteo. Next base: position 30,345,167 of record NC_134187.1, on the reverse strand, counting down.
CGCTGCCTGCGGGGAGAGACCGTGATGAGACCCCAGGGGTACCCTGGCCCCCCACACCCCCCACACCCCACCGGCCCCCCCCCCTCACCATCCTGGCTGCCCAGCGGTGCCGCGGCCCCACTCTGGAAGGAGGCGAAGAGATGGCGGCAGAGCGGCTCCGGAATGTCATCCGCTTCCAGGTAACTCCTCAGGAACAGCGTGAACCCCTCAAAATCGACACACTGGTGGGAGGGGGGTCAGAGTCAGGATGGGGGGGGGGGGGGCAGTGTGCAGCCGCCCCCCCCCCACCCAACAGCAGTGCCATTCCCGGGAACACACCGGTGGGGTGCTGGGGCCTCACCTCTCCCTGGCGGTGCCGCGACAGGGTCCCACCTCCGTAAAAATCCTGCAGCACGTCCTGCACCTTCCTGCTGCTGTCTGGAGAGCGGAGACACAGACGAAACCGCTCCAGCGCGTCGCCCACCCCGCACACACGCGTGCACCCACCTCAGACACATGCGTGCACCCACCCCGGACACACGCGTGCAAGTGGGCAAATGCGCGTTGGCACAACGTGCGAGGCCGCCTGCCCAGGCCCACGTGCGAAAGCCGCCGCCGTGCACGAGGCTGCCGCGGAACGCGAGCGTGCGAAGCCCCCCCCGGGTGTGCGAGGCTGTGTAAAGCCCCCCCACCATCCTAGAACATCCTAGAACACCCCCCCCCTCCCCCATACTTACAGTCCAGGTATTTCTGCAGCTGGGCAAACTCCTGGGGGCTAAGGGTGGCCCAATCCCGGTTCTCCTCCATGGCTGCCTGCGGGGAGAGGTCGTGATAACGGGGACGCCCACGGTTGTGCGGCGGGTGACGGGAAAGGGGGTGCGTTGGGGGCGTCCGCCCCCAACGCACCCCCTTTCCCGTCACCCGCCGCAGGCCCGGGGGGGTGTACGGTTCCGCACAGAGCCGGATGCCCGTGGCCGGTGGGGGGGGGGGTGAATTTTGAACCCCAGCTGGCAAAAAAACCCAACCAAAAAACCCCACAACACCCGTTTGGGGATGGGCACCCATGGGTGACGGGGAGGAAGGGGGGGGGTGACACGGATACCCCCCCCTCCCCAGTGTATTTCCCACACCACCCCCCCAGGAACTCCCGCTTCCCAGCCCGTACCTGTCGGGTCCCGGCAGCCGTGGCTGGGCCCGGCCCCGTGACATCACGGCCCGACGGGGCGGGGGCGGCACCGGCACCGGTGTGGGTGTGTGGGGGGGCACCCCCCCATCTCGGGGTTGGGGGATACCGCGGTCGCCATGGAGATAGACCCTTGACGGGGGGGGGGGTGTCTGGCCTCGTCCCCCCCCCGGCGGGGGATGCCATGGCAACCTCGAACCTCTGGGGGGTGGGGGGGGAGAAGCGGGGGGGGGGACGGACACAGATACACGCTCCCGCGGTGCACGCCGGGAGTTCCCCCAGACGGGGCGCTGCCCCTTTAAAAACAAAATGGCCGCCCCGCTCCGCGTCGCCTCTTCGCCGCCACGCCCGGCTGCTGCCGCCGCCGCCACTTCCGGGGTGGGGCCGGGAGGCCGGAAGTGTGTCGCGCTCGCAAGATGGCGACTCCCTATGTGACTGACGAGACCGGTGAGTGAGGCCCGGCTCGGCGCTGTGGGGCGGGAGGTTCCCGTGGGGTCGGGCCCGGCCCCCGTGGGGTTGTTGTTTCCCCCGGATCCGTAGGGCGGGACCTAGCCCCGGTCCCTGTGGGGCTGGCTCTCTCCGCGGTCTCTGTGGGGCTGCGGTCGCCGGTCTCTGTGGGGCCTCTCCCCTGCCCCATCTCTGTGGGGCAGGTCCCGTTCCCTGCCCCTGTGGCGGGGGGGGGGGGGCGGAGTTTCCCCTCCCGCTGTAGGCCTGGGCCGCGGCCCCATCTCTATGGGGCTGGGAACCGCCCCCCCCCAGTCTCTCTGGGGTCCTGTCTCTGTGTGTGTGTCCCACCTTGCTGGTCGCTATGGGGCAGGTCCCACCTCCCCAGTCTCTGTGAGGCTGGGCCCACCTCACCCCCCCCACCCCGCTGTCTGTGGTGACCGGCTGTCCCCATCCTAGTCTTGGGGCAGGGGGGGGGACCCGTGGGGTGTCCTGGGACCACCGTGGGGTGTGTGTGGGGCCTTGGGGTCCCTGTGGGGGGTGTCCTGGGGCCCCCATAGGGTGTCCTGTGGGGTGTTTTGGGGTCCCTGTGGGGTGGGGGGGTGTTCTGGGGCCCCCATAGGGTGTCCTGGGATCCCCGTGGGGTCCTGGGGCCCCTGTGGGGTGTGTGGAGTGTCTTGAGGCCCCAATGGTGTGTCCTCTGGGGCGTCCTGGGGTCCCTGTGGGGTGTGTGGGGTGTCCTGGGGTCCGTGTGGGGTGTCCTGGGTCCCCCATGGGGTCCCGGGGTCTCTGTGGGGTGTGTGGGATGTCCTGGGGCCCCCGTGGGGTCTTGAGGCCCCCATGGTATGTCCTCTGGGATCTCCTGGAGTCCCTGTGGGGTGTCCTGGGGTCCCCATGGGGTGCGTGGGGTGCCCCGAGGCCACCAGCCGACGGCGCCTTGGCCTCGCAGGGAAGTACATCGCCTCCACGCAGCGCCCCGACGGCACCTGGCGGAAGCAGCGGCGGGTGAAGGAGGGATACGTGCCCCAGGAGGAGGTGCCGGTGTAAGTGGGGCAGGCGGCCGGGGGGAAGGGGGTGTCCCCTGAGGGGGCTCCCCCTCTGGGGCTGGGGTCTGCCGCGCCGCGAGAGGGGAGCGGAGCTGTCAGAGCATCCCGTCCCGTTCCCCAGGCACCCCGGACCTCGGCCCCGCGACTCCTGGGGCTGCGCGTGCCGGGTCACGTCTTGAGGTCTCAGTCTCTTTCCAGGTGCCCGAGCAATTCCGACCCCCTCACCCTTATCCCATAAGCCGTAGCCTGCCGGTACGTATCGACTCCCGTCCCAGTCCTCCTCGGGGTGGCCGTGCGGGTCTGGGCCGTCCCGCGGACGCGAGGAGGACCCCGAGCGGCGGCGTCTGCCGGGGCGCGGAGCTCGGCAGGGGTGACCCGTTCCGAGGGTGGCTGCTCGGCCGCCGCTTGGTGGAGGGCTCGGAGCCCGCAGGTGCCCCCCGGCCTGGGGGGAGAGCCGGACACGGGGGCTGCTCCGCGTCGGAGGTTTTGCTGGAGGCGCCGAACGTTCCTGGCGTTTGGCGGTGGGGTCTTTTAGCGCCGCACTGGGGACTTTTTGGCGCCGCCCTGGGGTCCTCGACACCATCCCGGGGCGGGACGGCAGGGGAGAGGCGCCTTCACAGGCTCTCGTTCTGTGCAGGTACGAGAATAAATATGTGAAGTTTTTCAAAAGCAAACCCGAGCTGCCCCCGGGGCTGAGCCTGGAGGCCACCGCGCAGCCCGGCAAGCAGCCCGGCAAGGCGGAGAGCGGCGAGACAGGACTGTCCAAGGCGGCGAAAAGGAACTTGAAACGCAAAGAGAAGAGGAAGCAGCAGCAGGAGAAGGGGGAGCGGGAGACAGACGAACTGATCCAGGCGCTGGAGAAGGCTTCTCTGTCAGGGGGCGGCGGTGGGGACAAAGGCCCACCGGGGGACAGTCGGGCGGCCGTGCCGCAGCCGGCCTGTGGCACCAAGGCCCCCACTGAGGGGGAAGCCCCTGCCTCGGAGAAGAGCAAGAAGATCAAGAACCTGAAGAAGAAGCTGCGGCAGGTGGAGGAGCTGCAGCAGCGGCTCGACTCGGGGGAGATAAAGCAGCCGACAAAAGAGCAGCTGGAGAAGCTGGGGCGGAGGAAAGCCTTGGAGGAGGAACTGCGGGACCTGGAGCTGGACTTGTAAGGGGCGGGCGGGGGGGCTCGGGGGGCGCGGGGACTCGGGGAGGGGGGAGGGCACGGGCAGCGTCCCCAGCGCGCAGGCTGCCGGGACGAAGCGCCCGGCCCTGGGGATTTGGTGTGGGCGGGTGCTGTCGGGGGGGTTTTTTCAGAACAGTTGTTCCCAGCTATCTGTGTTAGAAACCCGGCGACTCTCGAATACCTCGCTCCTTTTTTTTTTTTTTTTTTAAAATATTATTTGGGGCGGGGTTGTGCTGCGTCCAGGGTGGGGCAGCAGCCTCACCCACCCCTACCCCCCCCCTTCAATCTTCCCTGGCCCCTCGTGTTCTGTGTTACAGCCTCTCTCTTCCTTTATTTTTAAAAATCATGCAATAATAAAATTGCAGTAGTGACCCGGTGCCGGGAGCTCCGTTCTGGTTCTGCCTTTCCCTGGAGGGGGGACACGCAACACCCGTCCCCTGCCTGCTGCTGCCTGGGGGACGGGGATGCTGTGGGATAGGCAGGGGCCGGCTGGACCCCTCCTGGCAGTGATGGGGGCACAGGGGGGCTCTTGCTCACCCCCACCCCATCCAGCCCCAGTGGAGGAGCCACAATGGAGCCGTGGGGTGGGACAAACCCCACTTTATGTCCCAGGAGCTGGGGATAGCTGGACCCCCCCACACTTCCCTGGCTTCGGCTGCCCCCTCAGGCTGTGCCCCCCCATTTCCCGGGTGACTCTGGGATGCCGCAGAGGGGCCGAGCTGCCAGATTCCTCCCCACTGCCCTGGGAGCTGCCTGGTGTGGGAGCACCCCCGGCAGCCGGCCAGGCCCCTCCGCTCCCCAGCTCCGTGCCACGGGGCCCCCCCGTTTCGCCTGGGCCCACGGGTGGGGAGTCTCCACTGTCCCCCAGGAAGAGCACGCTGCAGTTTGGGCACCTGCAGGAGTGGCTGATAGGCGAGTTCTGCACGGCCAAAATCACAGGGGCCAGGTGGTCGAGTGTTGGGGTGTCCCGAGCCCCCCCTGGCCGAGGTGGGGGGTCCTCTGCTGGGTGCCTGGATGCTGTGGTGTGGAGGATCCCCTCAACCTGAGGCTGCAGCAGCACATGCTGAGGGTCTGAGGTGGGGTGTAGGGGGTCTGGAGGATGCTGGAGCATCTGGGAGGTCAGGGCTGGGGCCGTAAGGGCTCCCAGGGTTTGTGGGGGGCCACGGCTGTGGGCATAGGTGAGTCTGGGGGGGTCCTGGTGACCCACCGGCCAGGGCAGGGTGCTGGATGCCCCGGGGCATCGCAGTGACCCCAAGACTGACCATGTTCTGGGGCCGGGCACCCTCTGACCCCCACCCTCACGGCTACCGGCTGCACCAACCCCTGCGCCCTCCGTGGCATTGGACACGGGGAGGCTCGTCCCAGCGGGGGTCCCGGCACCGACACCTCCCCTCCCACCCACAGGCCAGCGGCCCCCCCGGCATCCCCCTCCCTGGCCTCCCCCAGCAGCAGGACCTACTTCTTCAAAGGTGGGGATTTGGAGGGGGGGGCCAGGGGGTCCCCACCGCCACCCACATTCCCCCTCAGCTCCGGCCGCAGGTGACGAGGTCTGGCAGTACCGGGGGGGGGCTCATGCCAGCCCCCCGTGATGCTCTTTAATGCGGCAGCCCCGGTACAAGCCCAGCACGGGCAGGCGGGGGGGGCCCTTCCCCAGGGTGGGGGCCACCGCGGTCCTCGGGGGGCTCGGGGCAGGGCTGGGGGGCCGGGGAGGCCCTATGGCAGGGTGAGACACCCCCCCCCCCCCAGTGGGGTTAAGGCTTTTGGGATCCTCCCCAGTGGAGGGGGGGCGCTGGGCTGGGCCCACGGTGCGTGCACAGCATTTGGGTAGGTCCTACAAAAATAAAAGTGGGGCTTTATTTTTAAGGGGTCCCCTCCGGTGCCGGGGGCTGGGCAGGAGCTGGGGTGGGGGCTGCCCCCCAGGCTCTCCCCCCCGCGGGGCTGGCAAGGGGCTGCAGCGGGTATGGGGGCAGGTTATGGGGCAGGCTGCGGCGGGGCAGGTTATGGGGCTGGCGGCTGTGGGGCAGGCTATGGGGCAGGCAGCAGTGGCGGGGGGGGAGGCACCGGGTTCGCCCCGCCACCAGGGGACCCCCCAGCCCCTAGGGGTCCCCAGCATCCACGTGCCCTGAAGCCCCGCCTCCCCTCGGCCACACCCTCCCGGGGGGCGGGGCATATGGCATCTCATTTGCCTATTTAAAGGGGAAGGCACAGCGGGAGCGGGGGGGCCCGGGAACCCCCAAGGCACGTCGGTGGGACGCGGGGGCTCAGGGGCGGCGGCGGGGCGGGGGCGCGGTGAGGGGCGCGGTGGAGCCGCAGTCGGCATCGGGGGTGGCGGCGGGGCCCGGCGTGGTCCCGCTCTCCAGCTGCCGATCCCGCAGGCTCCGGATGTAGCTCTGGGGGGACACGGGGGTCAGCGCGGCCCCACGGCCACCGGCACGGCCCCGCCGGGGCACGGACTCACCGGGGCCAGCACGTCGCCCGCGTAGCGCTTGACGGGGGGGGGCTTGCGTCGGTAGGTGCCCTCGGGGGGGGCCAGGCTCTGCCGGCGCTTGGCCTCCTTCTGCCGGATGCGCAGCAGCTGCAGCCGCTTCTGCCGCCGGCTGAGGATGACTGCGGGGAGCCGGGGCTGAGCTCTGCCCCGCGTCCCCATCCCCGGTGACGCCTCCGTCCCCATCGCCTTCGGCACCGCCATCCCCACGGCCGTCTCCATCCCTGCTCCCGTGGCCGTCCCCATCCCCATCGCCATCCCCTCCTCATCCTCACCCTCCTCATCCCACATCCCTCGCGCTCACCCGCACGCCCTCCCCGCTGCCCGCTCCCACCGCCCGGCACACCCCCTCACCCCGAGCTGGCCGGGAAGGGGGGGGTACCCCTCCGTGCACCCCCACTCACCGTCGGTGTGGGAGACGCCGTCGGCCGTCAGCTTCCACTGGAGCAGGACGGCGAGGAGGCTGAGCGCCGGCCAAGCGCCCAGCAGCACCCAGCTGTGCCAGCACAGCGGCCCCGCCGGCGCCAGCCGCAGCCGGTCGTAGACGTAGAGCACCAGCGCCAGCGCTTCCACGAAGTAGTCGGCGCAGACGACGACGACGGCGGCGCCGAAGACGGCGGTGGAGAGGACGGTCAGCGCCTTCGGCCACTGCAGCGCCAGGAGGGCGCAGAGCAGCGCCAGCCCCAGCAGGCTGCCCGCCGGCACCCAGGGGCTCGGCGGCGGCAGCACCGGCGCCGCCGCCACCAGCGCGGCCGTGGCCAGCAGCAGCCCCAGCAGCAGCCCGGTGGTGAAGAGCCCGACGCTGCGCAGCAGCATGGTGACCAGGCCGCAGAGCAGCCCGATGCCCAGGGCGATGCCCGCGCTGGCCTCCAGGCTCAGCTGCGTCTCCAGCACCCGCTCCTTGTAGCACAGGAGGAAGATGACGATGGAGCCGAAGAGCAGCCCCGAGAGGAACATGATGGCCTTGAAGCAGCGGTACCCTGGTGCGGGCACGGGGGCGTCACCGGGGGCTGCCCCGGCAGTGCCCCACGGCTTTGCCCCACGGCTTTGCCCCCTGGCGTTCCCTGTGCCATCCCTTCCGGCCGTGCCCCCCACAACGCCCCTCTCCTTGTCCCCCACCACGTGCCTGCCGTGCCCCCCAAGTAAGCCCCTGCTCTGCCCCCCCCCCCCCAGCCGTGCCCCCCCCAAACCGTGCCGGCGCTCACCGAAGCAGCCGCAGACGACGCCGAAGAGGGCACCGAGGGCGCAGAGGGCGGCAGGGACGGGCTCGTAGGGGGGCCGGGGCTCCAGGGCGCAGCGGGGCGCGGGGGGGGTGCCGGGCTCCATCGCCCGGGGGGGGCTGCGGGGGCTGGGAGGGGTGGGGGGGGTGCTGAGCCCCCCCGCTGCGCCCCCCCCTTCCCCCGGCACCCAGCCCCTCCCCGGGCTCTGCGGGCGGTGGGTGAGCACCCTCCTCCCCGCACCCACATCTGGCAGTGGTGCTGGGGGGGGGGGGCACATCTGGGAGGACTGGGCTGGGGGCACTGGGAACTGTAGGGAGGTGCCGGGGTGGGGAGGGCTGGGAGTGCTGGGGGCTGCTGGGTGGGGGCACTGGGAGCTACTGGGTGACAGCGAGGTGGGGGCTTTGGGAGCACTGGGAGGGGGGACTGGGAGCTACTGGGGGACAGCGAGGTGGGGGCACTGGAAGGGGGGTCTGGGAGCTACTGGGGAACAGCGAGGTGGGAGCATTGGGAGCACTGGGAGGGAGGACTGGGAGCTGCTGGGGGACAGTGAGGTGGGGGCACTGGGAGCTGCTGGGAGACAGCGAGGTGGGGGCGCTGGAAGGGGGGTCTGGGAGCTACTGGGGGACAGCGAGCTGGGGCACTGGGAGCTGCTGGGGGGCCGGGGCGGGGGGCGGCGCTGCCGCACTGGGAGCTGCTGGGGGGCCGGGGCGCGGGGCCGAGCTGGGTCGGGGAGGGGGGGGGGGGGAGCCGCTCGGTCCCCACCGCCCCCGTCCCGTCCCGGGACTCACCCGCTCGCTGCCGGTCCCGGGGGTCGCGGAGGGGCCCGGCCCGGCCACGGAGCCGAGACTCCGCCGGGAGCGGGGCCGGGGGCGGTGCGGGGCGGGACCGGGAGCGGGGCCGGGGCCGGGGGTGGGGGGGGGCGGCGGCGGGGCCGGATCGCTGCTGCGGGGCCGGGAGGGGACCCACGCGGGGCCGGGACCCCCGTGGGTGACGCCGCGGCCCCCAGCGGGCCCCTCCGCCGGGACAGAGGCGCTTTGTGCGCGGGGCCACGTGACGGGGTCAGCGCAGGACGCCCGGTTCCCCCACCCCACCCCCCCGGGGCGGCCAAAGGGTTAACGGGGAGGGAGTGGGGAGGGGGGGCTCTGCCCCTTTAAGGGGCGGGGCGCGGGGAATGACGTCCCCGCGCTAGGCCCCGCCTACCCGGAAGTGGGAGGCGGTGGCGGCGGGCGGGCGGGCGGAAGGCGGAAGTGAGGCGAGTGAGGAAACTCCGGGGGGGGGCGGGAGGCGGCGGCGACCCCCCCCCCGCCGGCACCGGCACTGGCACCGTGAGTCTCCGCCTCCCCGGGCTCCCCGACAGCCCCGGGGCCGGGGCCGGAGGGCAGCAGCGGCCGAGCTGCGCTTCAAAGAGTCCCGGGGCGGTGGGAGGGGGGATCCCGTGGGCAGCCGGGGCCGGGCCGGGGATCGGCGGGGCGCGGTCTGGAGGGATCCCCGGGGTTTGGGGTTTTGGGGGGGGGGGAGAATGGGGGTCTCCGGGGCCGCGCTGACCCCGATCTCGTTCGCAGGGCCTGGCGGTATGGCCGTCACCTAGGCCCGGCGGGGACCAGCGGGGCCGCCAGGATGGAGCAGCCTCGGTACTGGGGAGACCCCCCCGGGGATGGCGAAGGGGGCGGCCGCCCGGCGGAGGACAGCGCTGCCTGGAACGGGAGCTGCGGCCGGCCACCGGTCACCATCCCAGAGGACAACGACGACGACCACGACCTGCCCTTCCCGAGCCCCGAGGGTCCCCGGTGCTCCTGCCGCTGCCGGGGGGAACCGGCCGCCCCCCCCAACCCGACGGCCGAGCGGCGGGACGGATCCTGCAGCCTCACCTGCCGTAACCGGGCCACTGCTGGCCTGGTGCTGCCGCCGGCCCGTGGGCAGGAGGATGGCGAGGAGGACGAAGCCGGCGAGGACGGCGTGGGGAAGGGGAGCCGGAGGATGCGGAGGCGTCAGAGGCATCGCTCGACCCCCAAGGAGAAGGAGGACGGTGGACGGCGCGAGGGTGGTGCGGGCAAGCGGCACCGACCGGCACGGAAGAGGAGCCGCGGGGACGGGACCGAGGCGCCGGCAGAGGAACCGGCCAGCTACCGGGGTCCGCTGGCGGCAGCGCTGGCCCAGGCGCGCAGGCTGGGCGCAGAGGCCGGCGGATGGCTGCTCTGCTCCTGCTGCCGCCTCGGCGGCCATGACCTGGGCTCGGCGCAGGCCAGCATACGGAACTGGGGCCGGCGGGTGGGCCAGCGGGCCCGGAGCGGCTCCCTGAGGGTGGCCCGGTGGCTACGGGCCGGCGCAGGGTTCTTCCTCCGCCTGCTCTGGATGCTCTGCGCGCTCCTCGTCCTCCTCCTCGTGCTGCTCCTGGGCAGCCTGCGGCTCTGCTGGCGCGTGGGCGCTGGCGCGCTGGTCGCCGGCGCGGATCGGCTGGGCAGGAGCCAGCGGGTGGCCCGGTTCCTTGCGCTTTTGGACGCAGCCGTGTTCCGTAGGACGTGGGGGCTCCTCGGGGAGAACCGGACGTGCCGGCACCTCTGGGACTGGCTGCAGAGACGGCGAGCTCCTCCCTGGGTGCCCGGGGAGGGTCAGACAGGGGGGCCGGGGGATGCGGCGTCCGTTGGCGACGGGGGGGCTCCCGCTGCCGGCTGCGCGGAGGAGGTGAGCCGCTTGCTGGCCATGGCGGAGGTGCCCGAGGAGGAGCTGAACCCCTTCCAGGTGCTGGGTGTAGAGGCGACGGCATCGGACGCCGAGCTGAAGAAAGCCTATCGCCGGCTGGCGGTGCTGGTGCGTGGGCGGGCAGGGGGTGTCGTCGTCCCCCCCCCTACCCCAAGACACGGCGCTGGCTGAGCTTTTCCGCTTTTTCCAGGTCCACCCGGACAAGAACGAGCACCCGAGGGCAGAGGCGGCGTTCAAGGTGCTGCGGGCGGCCTGGGACATGGTCAGCAGCCCGGAGAGGAGGAAGGAGTACGAGATGTGAGTGGGCGATGCTGAGGAACGGGGAGGGTTTGGGGGTGCCGGGGCTGACCCCCTTTCTCCCCGCTACCCCCAGCAAGCAGATGGCGGAGAGCGAGCTGACGAGGTCCATGAGCGAGTTCCTGAGCCGGCTGCAGGACGACCTGAAGGAAGCCATGAACACCATGATGTGCAGCAAGTGCCAGGGGAAGCACAAGTAGGTCTCGAAGCCCCGGCGGCGCGGTGCTGGCGTGCCTGCAGGGTCCCAAAGTTGGGGGGCGGGGGGGCAGAGGGGTCGGAAATGCCCACTCTCTCCACAGGAGGTTTGAGATGGACCGAGACCCCCTCAGTGCCCGCTACTGTGCCGAGTGTGGCAGGCTGCACCCTGCCGAGGAGGGTGACTTCTGGGCCGAATCCAGCCTGCTGGGGCTGAAGATCACCTACTTCGCCATGATGGACGGGAAAATCTACGACATCACGGGTGGGTGCTGCTTCCTGGAACCCCCGGACGGAGGGTGTGCCGCCGGCTCATTGCCCCTTCGCCGGGGTGGTGTGACCGGCGGCCGCATGTCTTTCGGCAGAGTGGGCCGGCTGCCAGCGCGTGGGGATCAACCCGGACACCCACCGCGTCCCCTACCACATCTCCTTTGGCTCGAGGAGCTCCGGGCCGGGCGGGCGGCAGAGGTGATGGGAAAGGGGCCTGACCCCCATCCTGGGGAAGGGGGGGGACATGGGATGACAGCGGGGGGGGAGGCTCCGAGCTCAGACAAGCCCCCCCCCGAACACCTGCTTTACCCCCTACAGGAGTGCCTCCAAGGGCAGCCCCACCTCAGCTGCCGACCTGCAGGAATTCTTCACCCGCGTCTTTCAGGGGAGCTCAGGACCGATGCCTGGGGGGCCCTTCCCGCCACCGCCCACCCCCCCGGGGGCTGCAGCCCCCCCCGGGGTTCCCCCCAGGGCCGAGGGCGCCGTCCCCAAGGGCGACGCGAAGCACAAGAGGCGGAAGAAGGTGCGTCGGCCATTGCAGCGCTGAGTGGCGCCGAGTGGCGCCAGGCAGACGGCACTGTGCTGGGCACGAAAAGGGCTCTTTCCAATAAAAAAAATCTATTTTTCTTTTTTTTTTTTTAAAAAAAAAAAAAAAAAGTCTTCTCTATATTTAAAAGTAACCAGGGAGTTTGTGGGCTGACGTGGCCAACACGTGCTGGAGGAGCTGCGCGTTGGAGCCAGCCGTACCAAAGAGCCCGGCGGGGCACGGGGCAGGAAGGCGGGGGCTGGGACGGACAGAAAAACAGACAGACCGGCCGCCAGATCTCTTCAGGGTTATTGTAAACGTTCAGGTGACGCTCCAGAGGGAAGGGAGCTGCAGCCGGGTCCCTTCCTCTCCGTGCTTAGGTGGGGGAGCTGCCACGCAGGAGAGCCCCCCCCGGCTTGTTCAGCTGCAGGGGGCCATTGGAGGGGCCCCCCCGAGCCCCCTGCCCCAGCTGCGCCTTGCCTCGAGCCTCTGCCAGCACACTTTGCATATTTTTTTTTTAAGCAGCTCGTTACTTTTTGCTCGTACAGATCTATTTATTACTGCGTGCATCCTCTTTCTATTAATACATCCGCGTACGTTAGCTGTGCTCCTCCTCGTGGGTGCTGCCCAGCCGGGACCCCAGTGTCACGGCCTGGACCGCCCCCCCCCGTGGTGGTTTTGATTTTCCTGCCTCAACTTTGCTTGAGGGACCCTCGTCTCCCTCCCTCAGCGCCGGGGACGAAGAGCAGCTTATTATTTTTTTACAAAAAGCAAAGTCCAGAAGCAGGAGCTGGTTCCGCGCTGCCACCAATATCTTGAGTTGTATCACGAAAAGTTTTTGCCAAGAGACGTGTGAGTGTCCGGCACCTCACCAAGCGTTTGGCGTTTCCCAGCTCTCCAAACCGTGGGCCGGGCAGTGGCACGGCAGCTGCGCCGGTCCTTAGCAGGGAGTAACAGCCCTTGGGGGCTGCGCGAGGCTCTTGGCCTGCCACTGACCGGAGCCGGGTGCTCAGGGGGAGCTGACCGCCCCCCCAGCCGAGCTGAAACACCCTGAGAAACGCTGCTGTAGGCCACGATTGCTTTTCGCTAACCTTTTTGTACTCCCAGACCAGAGCAGCTGGGTTTTAAATGGTAGTGTACCTTTTTCTTATCACTTTTGTTAAATTAAAAGTACGGTTTGAAGAAGTCTGGCTGGTCTGTGCGGGGAGAGGTGGGAGGGAGGTGTGAGCCGGGGCTGGTCCCACTGCGAGGAGGCCGCTCCTGTTGCTGAATTTCTTTATTGTGGTGGAAGTCTATAAAACATGAGGACGAGGGAGGTGTAGGTGGGCGACTCTTCCCACTAGTCAGCAGTTCTCCCCTCGTAAGTGCTTTCTGCAGGGTTACACGGAGGTTAGCTTGAAGGAAACACGCACATGACGCAACTGCTCGCTCCGTACCGCTCAGCTGCGCTTCTCGCTTCACCGAAGAGATAAAGGTCCTAGCGAGGAGCTTCTCTGAGATGGAGGAACCTGGCTAAAACCCTGGCTAAAAGCTAGAGCAGTCCCTGCCCTGCACCCAGCCCTCCTCATGCCTCACCCCTGCTCTCCAGCTGGTGTCTCGCGCCGCTCCGGCATCCCCTCTCTGTCCCCTGGCTCCACTGGAAGCCTCAGTACTTGTTGATGCCAAAGACCCGCACGCCGTGGAACTGGGGCAGCTTGGGCAGAAGGACGCTGAGCAGGGAGGCCGTGTTGACGACAAAGTGCACAGGGTCATATTTGGTGTAGAAGCTGGTGAGGAGGTACCTGGGGGAGAGAGGGAGACGCTGGGTGAGCTCTGTGTCGCTCCCACCCTCCCCACTGCCAGCACTGGGGGGATTTCGGGTGCCTTGCTGGCGTTCCCTGCACAAAACCGCCTCGCAGCTGGGGAACCCTCTAGCCCCAGGGCCCGTTCGCGCCAGGGCGGCTGTGCCAACAGAAGCCTGATGGTCCCACCACGTGCCTTAAACACCCTCCTGAGCCCCCCCACGCCCTCCTGCCTAGTTCAGCGATACTCACAGCACTACCGGGGAGACGCTGAGGAACTTGCGTGACGAGGTGCACTGCGTCCCGTAGTCTATCTGCTCCCAGTGCGTGAGGAGGCGGTCCTTGCCCTGGTCCGGGGTCTCGAAGGGGGTCCCCTTCACTGTGTGCAGCAGCAAGTACATGACCTGTGGGTTTCAAGGGGGGAGGAGATGTAAAGCCAGCCAGGGACAGTCTGCTGCTGGGACAGAAATGCACTTTGTGCCCTCTCACAGCAGTTTCCCAAGCTAATGGCCTTTCATCAGCTGCATCTCCCCCTGCAACGCCAACCCCCCAGCCTTTCCCTCAGTGCCCAGCAGGAACCAGGGGCTTCCTTATAGCCGGGGGACATGGAACCATACCTGGCGAACACCAGCCTACATGCTTTCCAGCCCTGGGAGAAGAGCGGGCCAAGTTTTGACTAACCAGGTTGTGTATGACGTTGGTGAGTGTCCAGACCACAGGAACGCTGAAGAACGGGATGCTGAGGAGAACGACGTGGAGGACTCCCACAGAGATCACATACGCCAGCCAGATCCCCCGGCTGTTCATCACCCGCGTGTTGGGGTTCACCTCGCTGTGCGCCACGCCGACGTTCATCCTGGAGCAGACAAACAGAGGCTTCCAGAGGTCTCCTCAGAGAGGTTTTCCCAAATCTCTGCAATTCCCAACCCAGTCAGGGCTCTTGGTGTAGCCCCACATCCATGGTCTTCCTTCAGCACCTCTCACCCCGGCCTTCCCATGTGCTTAACCCCAACACACCGCTGATGCCAGCTCCCTAATTAGCGACTCTGCACCTCAGCCTTAAGGCCAGGAACACAAGGGCAAGGAGAAAAGGAAGGAGCTCACCCTCAGCCACCAGAAACGCTGGGAACTGAGGAAGAACCACCCCGTAACGAGGCTCCCCTCTCCCCCATGCTCACCCCGTGCTGCTTCCCTACCGGACAAGTAGACAAAATGCCTGCTCTCCTCCCCGAGAGCTTGACTCCTCAGCCCTAAGGCACGCGTGGGGCCGGAAAACGACCACAGATCCCTCCCCAGGGCCTGGTACACCGGCTCCCGCCTCAGTGCCCGGTCCTGCCGCCATGGCCTCGCGGCCCCTCGGCCCCTCACAGCCCCCCAGCCCAGCTCCCCCGGCCCCTCACAGCCCTCCTGTCCCCTCACAGGCCCCCCCCCCCGTCCCGCTCCCGCTCCCACCGACGCACCCGGCGGCTTCGCGGCCGTTGCCAGGTCCCTGCCCGCCCCTGGGGCTCGTCTCCAGGAAGTCCGCACGCCCGGTGGGGTCACTCCCCCCCTCTCATTGGCCGCTCGTCCCGTCGCTCAGCGTCTCCCCGCCCCTCGAGCGCCGGCAGGCCAATAGTGTAAGGGGAGTGGCCGGGGAGGCCCGGCCAGTCGTGAGAAGCGGTGTTGGGAAGTGGTTTGAAATCGCCGGTTGAGGAAGGGCGGCGCCGATTGGGTGATGGGCGGTCAACGGGGGCGGGGACGGCAACGGGCTGAGGGGGCGACAAGATGGCGGCGGAGACTGTGGAGCTCCATAAGCTGAAGGTACCGGCCGAGCGGCCTGCGGAGCTCGGGGAGGGGCGGGGGTCGAGGCCTGTCCCGGCCCGGGCAGCTGTGGGCCCCGGGCTCCCGCCGGCCTGGGCCCCCCCCCGGTGTCCCGGGAGGGTCCCCCACCTCCGGCGGTCACCCCTCCTGCCCGGGTCCTTCTCAGTCTCTCCTAGCAGCCGCTCTCTCGCCGCTGCCCGCCCAGGGGAGGTGGTGGCGGTGGGGGGGTCCCTGGGGATGCCTCTGCCCTCCGGTGCACCGCCGCCGTTCTCCGGTTGCCCGGCCTGGCCTGTGACAGGCGGCGGGGAGCGATCCTCCTCCGGGGCTGAGGAGGGAACCAGCCTGTTTGGGGGAAAATCCTGGGAGTCCAGGGGCGCGGCTGGTGTTTGACGTGAGGAGGCGGCCTTCGAGGCTCCTAAAAAAACCCCGAATCGCCTTGGCTTATTTTTATGCTTTTTCTAATTATAATTTTTTTTTATGTTTTTGGTGTGCTTCTGCACGCGCTAACTGGAAGCTTCTTGCGTTCTGTAGTTGGCTGAACTGAAGCAGGAGTGTCTGGCTCGTGGCCTGGAAGCAAAAGGCAACAAGCAGGATCTGATCAACAGGCTCCAGGCTTACCTGGAGGAGCATGGTGGGTGCCTCGTTGAGCAGGGCGGCTTGTTAGCGGGCTTCTTCCCAAAGCCCTTACAAGCTGGGGGTTGCTCTGGGGTTATCGGTGGTGAGAGATCTCCTGGGGTTCGAGCTTTGTTCGTGTGGAACACGAGGGTGAAGGAGAAGAGCCCTGGTCTGAGTGTTTTGCTGTAACTGCCTTTGCTTCTCGCTTTCCTGAGTAAAATCCTTATAGTAGGCTTTATCTGAGAAGCCAGAGATATTACTAAAGTAATTTGCTACTGCAATTTCTCTGTTGTTTTGTCCTCCAGCTGAAGAAGAAGCAAATGAGGAAGATGTCCTGGGAGAAGAAATAGAGGTAAGTCTTCTGCTGGGCAGACCATCCTGCTGACGGCCTGTACAGGGGCTTCTGGTTTGTCTGGGAGCACGCGACCTCCCACAGGCTGCGTTCCGGTTCTGTGCCTGAGGAATGCAGCAATACCTGAGTCTGTGTCTATTTTAAAGCACCATTGTCATTCCTTGTTGGGTCTAAACCTGCTATTTTTTACACCAAAGGCTCTATGTTGCTCTATTAGCAGGCAGAGCGTGTGGTGGGGGGTTCTGGCAGAGTGTGTAATCTTGGTGTGTGGCTGCCAGTTCAGAGTGGGGTCATTCTGTCCGTGTTCAGCAGGACTCACACCTCATTGCCCTGTGGTTTTTGTCATGAACTGAACAGCAAATGCGATTGGAGGGTGGTGTGCTTTTAAAGAAAGTACATGTAAGAAAAAGTTGCCCAGCTGGTGCCCTGACCATGCTGGGCCTGGGCTGGGCTGGGCAGCCCATGGGAGCAAGCCTTAAAGCAGGAGAATTTGTTCTGAGGGAGGTGAGGAGATCTGACCTGGGAAAGCGCTTTCTGCTTAAAACACCAGTGAAAACCGATTCTTCCAACTGTCGGGCTCTTCGCTGCTTGGCAAGCCCATGCGCTGCAAGGGCAGGTGGACGATATGGAAGATTTCTTCCCAGTTTCACAAAAAGTATTTGGTGAGAAGTGAGATGGGTCTTACCAGATTGATGCTGGGCATTGTGCGTGAGCACTGTGTAGTTTCGATGTTGTTTGATGGCTCCACGTGCGGGCTGGAGACTGTCTCGCTCGAGTTATTTCTGAAGCCTTGTGAAGCCCAGACCTGGTAAGAGTTTAGACTTTGGGAAAACAAAACAAGAGTCTGTGTCCGTAACATCTAGTGTTCAAACCCTGCCAGACTGAGGCTGTGAGCACGTAATATTACTTCTTGCTGCAAACCTTGCCTTAGTGGGCAGAGTTAAACAAATCGTGCAGAAATCTTTGGATACGTGCAGGCTGAATTATAGGTGTGTGCCTTTTAAACCAGTGAGAACCCAAAAGACTTGACAGTGTCCCTGCTGTAGTGTTTCTGTCTTGCTCAGCTGGCCGGAGTATTTATTATCTGACCTCCTCTCAACTCCTTCACTTGCAGGAAGAAGAGCCAAAGCCGGTAGAGCCACCCGTCAAAGTAGAAGAGCCTCCTGTAAAATCGCCTGATGTGTAACTATCCTTTCTGAGTAGAACGAAGCAAACCCGTGGGGTGCGAGGGCCGGCAGCACAGCCCTGTTTTGGAGTTTGGGACGAAAGGGGGTTGCGGCTCGTGTGCGTTAGAGCAGGATTGTGGCCCTTGCCTGAGCCCTGTGTGATAATGTGGTGGTCTGTCCGTCTGTCTGTCTGTGGGGCTGCTCTCCCCTCCGTGGCTCACAGGACGAAGCGAGCCCGAAGTGAGCCCCGGGCTTGCAGCCGGCAGGCCTGAGGTGGCTGTGTGGGCAGGAGGGGGCGTCCTGTGCCCGCCAAGCTGCGCCGGCAAGCGCCAGGTCCCAGGCAGAATTGCTTCCTGTGAAAGTGCCATTAAACCATTACTACCTTTCAGGGCATAAAATGAGAAACCTGTCCAGGAATCTGGAACAAAAGCAGTGCATTTTTCTAAATGGGAGACCTTAATGAGGCTGGCTGTGACCCACTGTTTTATGGGAGTTGTTTGGAGGAGGAGGATGCTATTTCATTTAGCCTGGGAACTTCCGAACTTTGTCTCTTCCTCTTTTGTTTTCCCCCTGGAGCCTGAGCTCTGTTTTCGGAGCATAAACTTTGGAGCACGCCCACTCCATTATATTTTTGTTCAGTCTTTTTACTGGTCCTGCTGTTGTCAGCTGCACATTGTTCAGGAAGTGTGTGTTTGAAATGGAGCCTGGGCTCGGGGTGCTGGGGCTGACCTGGGGAAAGTTGCCTGCGGCTGTCCCATGAACTAGAACAGAACAATCCTTTGTATTTGTGGGCCATAAAGGAATAAAGCTCTTTGGGGCTTGCAGTCGAGGCTTTGGGCTTCTAACAAGAGCTGAATGTTACTGTTAAGAGCCTTAAGATGGGCAGGGGGTTGTTCTTGGGTGTGTAGGTCTGCGGCCTCTTGCTGTAATATCCCCCCAGCATTTTGAGATGCATCTGCAGCGCCCTACTAAAATCACAGGATGTTTCTCTTGCCTTAAATGGAGTTATTCCTCCAAGCCTGTGTAGAGAATGGGTGAGAGTGTGGCTGGTTCTTGTGTCTTTTCCAGCTTGGTTGTCATTGTTGCCAAAGGAATTCGGGAGTGCTCAAGGCACTAGTTAGGCTCACAGGAGAACCCGCGGCTGTGCCTTCACTGGGCCGTGTGTTTCCTGCCCTTAATACACCCTAGACTTTGGTTAAAAGTTTCACAGGCTTCATACTTCACTTAGCATCGATATCTGGCTCTAAACTTGCCCTCATAAGGGGGATGCTTGCTTGTGGCTGTTCTTGTGTTAAAAACAGGCCCTCAGTTAAGATGGTGGTGGTGTTGCCAGAGACTAGTGGCTGGGAGGAGAACCCCGATACCTCTGCTACTGGGGCATGCTTGTGAAACTAATGAGAGCTGTTCTGACTGATTTCTCTCTTTCCCACACACCTCTAGGATTACGGAAAAGAAGGTAGTGAAAATAACATCAGAAATATCACAGATGGAGGTAAGGTTCCTTCTGCTACTTCATCCTCTGAGGTGTCGGTTTCCGTATTCACTTCATTCAAAGTCTCTTTTGTGTGTTGCTGAGGCAGTGTCAGTGTTTCCATTGTAAACCTGCTTTATTTTTCCTTGATTTTATAGTAATGACTGGTGGAGTGACCTGGCAGGGTGGTGACCCCATGGCACATTTCATTTTGATGCTAGATCTTAAGGAATGTTTCTCTCAATTGTCCGTTAACGCCTCTTTCCTTGCTGCTCACTGCCGTTGCTTTCTGCCACCAACCACCATTGACCCAACCTCAATATTTCCAACTTAGCAGCGACAAGCTGAGTCATTCCTGGGGTGTCGTTCCATCGCAGACAAAGATGGACTTTGCCCTGTAGCATCCTCTGCTCTGGATCATAAAGACTGATAGACTCGAACCACCTCTGTTATGATTCTGGTGTATAAATTGTGTTTCCTGCTATTGCGAACATGAAAAGTTCCGCTGCGGAGTTCACCAGGCCGTGGCACATCCCTGTCCCTCATGACTTGCTGCAAGCCTGATTGCTTCAGACACGTAAAACTACGAAGCTTTGTTGAGGATATGCTTCGGGGAGTAATCAGTTGGGGAGGAACTGATACGAGCTAACAGATCATCTCATCTTTATCTTCTTTAACTTTGCCGCTTGCATTTGCTGGGCTTATTTAAAACAAACACACTTAGAAGCTGCCAATTCCTCTGGGAAAACTTTGCGAAACTTTGAGTTTCAGGAATCTGATTGTGGTTCTCTAATCCCCCCTCTTATTTTTTTGCTCGTGTTCCATAAGAAAGAAATCACTATGAGAACATGATTCTTGTCTCCCTGCTGTTCACCACTACTTTAGAGTTTTAATCTTCTGTTTGGGACACGATCATTTCCACAGCAACCAGGGTGATGTCGCAAGCAGAGGATTATGACCTCAGTGAGGGAGTTATGAGGAGAAACATAGTACCTGATGTGAGCTGGAACTGTTGCTGAAGGAACAATGTCCCCCATGATGTGGGGGTGCCCTTGGCTGTAGCTGGTTAAAGAGCTCATTAAGCAAACTTGCTGAAGTTATACTCTTGCCCTTTGTTTTTCTCCAAATTCTGACAAACCTATTCCCAGGAAATCCACTTTTTTTTTCTTTGTCTGAGAGTGAATCAGGTCTCAGCAAAATTATGTTGTAGATGGTTTTTGAAGATGGGAATTATTTTCCCATACAATGCATAATTGAACACTGGAGGCTGTTAATGTGGGCTGTTAGAGATGCTAGAAATGCAGATGAGTTCAAAAAGCAAGGAGACAAATTCCTAGGAAGGGCGACAACCATCAGGGATAAACGAATGCAAATGTGAGCACAGCCTGAAATTCAGTCAGTCGTTTGCTGTGGATTACTTGAGTCTGGGAGGGTGTAAAGGAGGCAGACTACCTGTCTGACTGTAATAGTCACCTTTGGGGGGATACTGGGGTAGTGGAACCTTTGCTCTGATCTGGCATGGCTTGGCTGTAGTTGAGAGTCCTTTCAGAAGCTGCCTCTTCAGGTATTTCTTTTGATATTCTTCAGTGTCAGAAAGAATAAGGAAATATGCTTTGACCCGAGTGGTACATTTTTTCTGTCTTTATTGTTTCTACTCAGTTGAGTAAAAGTTCCTCAGTACTGACACCATTAGGAGTGGTGTTCCTAATCCATCTTTTCTAAACATTTATGTTTTGATGCACATGTTTATTACGCTCCTCACTGTGCTTTTGGCTAAAGTAAATGTTTCCATTAAAATAATATCTGTTTCTCTAACCTTTAAAACACCAAACACATTTTTGGGCCCTTGTGTAATAATAAAATGTTAAATATTTCCCTTAAGCTTTTAAGGGGATTTAACACTCGTAGGTGCAAACCCTTGCGCTTCTGATGTTTCCAAGCTTTTCCGTGCCCAGGGCAGTGTGCTCCAAGCCAGGCGAGCCTTGCCTGCAGCAAGGGCAGCAGGCCGAGTCCTTTCTACGTAGCTGAACTTCGTGTTGAATTGCACTGCTAATGGCAAACTCTGTTTGCAAGGCTGAGCCAACTTCATGAATAGTGTCGGCCTCTTGTGAAAAGGCTTGTGCCAAATAAATAAGTTCCCTGAAAACAAACACCCCCCCATCCCCTTTTCTAGCATATTTCTTTGGCCTTTTGCTTAGGGGGGAAGAAAAGGAAATCTTGTTTGCCTCTCTTCTTGCAAATCAGCCGAAGCCGGTTGTGCCTACTGCTTGCTTCCTGCCTCCAGGAGGGAAGTCAGGGCAGTTCCCTTTGTAGTCCCTGCCAGGAGCACTGCTCCTTTCCCTCTGGCACAAGGGCTTCCCTGGGCGAGGTGTGCGGCACGCCAGCCTCCAGCACAGTTGCAGCCTTGTATTATCTTAAAATAGTCGCCTGTCTCTGTCAGCTCCCTGGTCCCATTCTCTTTTTGCACGTCTCCTTTCCTAGGAACGCTCTCTGAGCAGCAGAGTAATGGCATACCTTTTTTATGAGTTTTTTTTATTAGGCCTGTGTTTATCAGAACCATGAGAGCACCTTTTGGTCAAGCGTATGTCCTGGAGGCTGCGGGGTGGCTTCTGGGATGGCACAAGCCAAGGGCAGGTGCCTGCAGCAGCTCTCCCTTTACCTGCGGGTACAGCAGGGTGCTTTTCCCCTTTCCAGGCTGCGTGCTGCTGGTCTGGCAGGGCATGTTGGAGCATTAGGCCACCATATGTTGAGTTTGTGTACCTCTCTCTGTCTGCAGAACCTCCTTTCTGTACCCTTCAAATTTTTGCTTTTCCTCAGTTGGTTCCTTTCTCTCTCTCCTCCAGCGAATGCAGAAGAGGGCTGAACGCTTCAATGTGCCCGTGAGCCTGGAGAGCAAGAAGGCAGCGCGGGCAGCTCGGTGAGTCTACACTTGGAGCCTTCTCCCCTCTTCTTGCCTGAGAGAAGACCTCTCTGGACACGTCTGCCAGTGGCAGGTTGTGTTATTGTGAGGTGAACCTGGCTCTGTGCTGTGCCCGGGTGGTGGGACAGCAACGCTGGGGAGGAGTCTGAAAAATGAGGTGGAGGTTGCCCCCAGCCTGAACAAACAGTGGACAGGTTTACTGGAGGGTTTGCAGACATGTGCTGTGTTACACCTGCAGGGAGGTGGTGCTCCTCATGAGGCAGAAGAGCCCCGTGCCGAATTTGGGCTGTGTCTGATTGTGGAGTGCTTGATGCATGCTTTACTGGTTGCTTGGGCTGAAATACTGGTGAAATTTGTGGCAGTTCTCACAGTTATTCTGGAAAGACAGGGCAGCGAAAGGGGAAAAAGGTGAACTGCTGGTGATACAACTAGCTTTCTGGACTTTGAGGTTGGTTTTATGAAGAAAGTGGGGAATTGCTGTACGCAGAGTAAGCACAGGAGCTGCTGCAGTAATTACAGTAGCCAATAATAGCGTGTTCCAGTTAATCTTGCCCCCAAACCAGTTTTACTCAAGTACACTCATAAAAAGTATTTGAAGGAAAAGTTCACACATAAGACTTGACATGTCAGGTATTGGCTGACCTTATCTTTGCCCGAGTCTCTGACTAAGCTCTGTTTACCTTCGGCAGGTTTGGTTTGGCCACAGTTTCGACTAAAGGTGAGGAGGTGAAGCAGAACCAATCCATGGAGTGACCTTGCTGCAAACACTTACTTACTCCTGGGAATAAAAATCCCGGTGGGACTACCTTTTGTTTTCACTTCTGTCCCTTTTCCTGACCATGCCCAGGAGCTCTGAGTGGGAATTGTAGAATCAGGAAGAAAAGGACACGTGTTATTCCTTTGGTAGTTCAGACACTTTTCCCAGTATCTATTTTTTCTAAGCAGAGCTGGAAGAGAGTAACCAGAGTTTCCTGTGGTATCCTTAAACAGAGTGCCAGACGTTGTTTGGCTTCATAAAATGCCAGGTTCAGTTGCCAAAGCTGTCTTAGCGAGGTGGGACAGCAGCAGTTTTGCAGGTGGAGAAGCTGATTTGAAGGTGAAAAAGAAATTGAGAGACTCATTCTGTAGTGAGCAGAGATGGAACCTGGGAAAAATGGGACAGCAGTTCTTCACTAGTCTATGGTGGGATGGGTGCACTACTGCTTCAGGCAGTGCTGTGACTTTACTGCACCTCCTTTTAGATAAGATACTGCTCCTGATGTTTGCTCTAACTGGGTTTTCTTTTTCTTGCCTCCTCATTTCAGGCCTCTCTGCAGACAGCAAGCCCACGGTAAGACATGCTTCTTGTTCTTGAGTTACTGCTGGTCAGGCCCTTAACACATGTTGTAATTTGTAGAAGGAGGTTCCTGTCTGCAGTGGTAAACTATCAAAATGGTCCAGGAACAACATATGTGGAGTGAGAGTTAATGATGTAGCCCACCTGGATGTTATGCTGGCACTGAACTTGATGGGTTCACATCTCTGTGGCTGCCTCTATGACAGTTTTCTCAGATGAGCTGATTTTAGAATGAAATGGTGAAAGGAACAAAGATGGATATTTGGGTTTTTTTTTCATATGCCTGACTTTCATTCTCTGTTTTTGTTTGAATTGCTTGAATTATGCCTGGGGAATGGAAATAACGAATGACCTGTAGTAAATTACTCTGCTTTTAATGGCTGATGCTGCTCTGCCCATCTGAATTCCAGGTCTAAGTAGGAGGCACCAAAGTGTGCAGGGCTGAGAGCTCTGTCAGATTGGGCAGCCGGCGCAGTATTTGCCTGCTCAATTGAGGATGAGTGGAACAGAGTTAAGCCACGATCTGTCACCAGGCAAGGTTCTAGGTTTTTCTCTGGTGCCAGGGGCATAAAAGATCTTGCATGAGCGTCTGCGAGGCGGAATAGCACCGGGGTTCCCTCTGCAGAACTACGTACTATGGAAGGCTTGTCCCTGAAGGTCTGCGTTTGTTAGGGATAAGTGCCGTAATGGTGGCTGATGCCTCTCAGTGAAACCAGTCAGGCTGGGTGATGTGTTGGGAAGCTGCTTGGTCTGGGGACCTGATTAGATGTGACACAATAGTTTTGGAAGGGTGAGGGTACAGCAATGGCTTCTTAAACCTGTGGCAGCCATATAACAGTGATAACTTTTAGGAGTACTGGCAAGTTTGCCTACGAGGCTGTTTCTTTTGTTCGTGTTGACCAGACCGCTACAGCAAAGGTACCAGGTACAGCTGGCTCACAGTAACAGTCTGAAACCACCACTCCTTCAGGAGGGGGAACAGCACCTGGGGTCTTTATCCTTTGGTTGGTTTGAGGAAGTGAAGGGGCAGACTGGCAGTTTCTGACAGCTTCATTTGGGACACTGGTTCTGTCTTGCGGCCCTTGGTGCTGGCAGGAGCTGTTTCTGCTGGATGGCAGTGCAGCACAGTGCCCAGAGGTGTTTTCCCTAGGGCTGAGCACTGTGCACAAGTCTGTTCCGGGAGGCTTTTCCGGGAGGCAGCCTTATCTCTATCCCTGCAACTTGAGTGCTGGTGACTTTAAAAAAAAAAAAAATAAATTGTTTCCTATGTCTTTGTAGGTAAACATGGATAAATTAAAGGAAAGGGCTCAAAGATTTGGGTTGAATGTCTCCTCGCTCTCCAAGAAGGTAAGGTGCCTTGGCCTCCAGGACACTCTTTGCACCTCCAGATTAGCCTGGTGCTCCAGCTCGTAGTGTGCCGTGACCGTTCAAAGCCTTTGTGCTGCTTGAGGTTTTACATCTTGTTATTAGTGCAGCGGCATGGGCCCCGGACCCCAGGGGAGTCTTGTCAACACTGTTTCCTTCATCTTTCCTTCTGTTTGTTTTTGTGTGTGTGACTCTTGATATGGTTTTGAGAGAGTTACAACTGCTGAATGGAGGTGTTGCATTTTAAGATTGTTCATCCAAATTTTAACATGGGCAGAGACACCGTTTAGCAGGCTGTGTAATTGGTTTGTTTTCAGGCATTTGACTCGCGCTGTGTAAGTGCACATTTCTGATTGGGGTAGGAGCCAAGTCTGTAAAGACCAAGGTAATGAGCTCTCTGAAGAGAAGGCGTCCAGAGCTCCCTGGTAGGAAATAACTCTTTGAAGTACAAATGAGATGAGCTTTGTAGGGGGATGGATTTGGTCCTAAAGCTATTTATTTTTTCCACGGGAGAAATATACACAAGCTTCTGAGCATAACCCCTTTTCTGGTCCTCATACCTAGCAACTGATTTAGCTCTGCCTTTGCATGCTGGAGCTGACTGCGGGGTTCTGTCGGTGGGGCAGGAGATGGAGCCATGCTCTTGTTTCCAGCTGTAGGGGTGGGCTGTGCTGAAGGGTGCTGAATATGCTGGGGGGGCCTGGAGGTAAAAGTGTGCTGGAGAATGGTGTGCTTACCGGTGTGACAACCCCTTGCCTAAATGTGTTCTGTAGCAAATGGGGGAGAAGATGGAATTTAGCATGTTTGGGGAAAACAGAAGAAAGGATAAATATATACTCTGAGATTAATACAACATCCTGTGCACTTCCCAAACAAAAATAGCCTTTTCCTCTTCTGGGCTGTAACGAACCTCGTGCTGCAGCACTGTTCAGAAATAGTGGCGAGTGAAAGAGAATTGTCCAGCTGTAACAGCTGGATAATGTTGGCATGGAGACCTCTCTTCTCGATGTGGAAAAGAGTGAGAGCCAGGGGAGCTTCATCTTCTCTCCATCCCTGTGAAACAAGCCCCTCTCCTCCTCGGGGGGGATGGATTTGACCTTTTTTGCTGCCTGTTTCTCCATGTACGAGTGTTCTGCTTTATTCCACTGGCCCTGGGAATTCACTGATGTAGAAAATATCTGGCATTGGAGGTCGCTGTTCCCCCCCCTTCCCTCTCTTGTCCCTTTGGGGGTGGGGGAAGGAGGCCAGTGCATTAAAGCTGGGATATGTGGAGCTCAGGGTGAGAGGCTGCTCAAACATCATTAACCCTGTCACTAGGAGCTCCCATTTTTCAGGAGGAATATATGCCTTGTCAGTGTTTATGGCCGTGGCCTTCCCTGGGTAGGATTGTGTGGCTGCAGCTTAATAAAGCCAGGGCTTATGGAAGGAGTGGGCTTCCTGGGTTGTGCCGTGGTGCCTGTACGTGGCAAAAACCTGAAACCACCAAAGTGCGAGGCCTGAGCTCCCCAAGCCGTTCACCAGCAAATGCAGCTTGCTGTATACTAATGAACTGCTCCCTGTTGTACAGATGGAGACCTACCAGTGGGGAAAATGACTTGCCCAAGGTCAGGAGTCGGTGGCAGGGCTGGCTCTCGCCTCCAGATTGCCCGACACTGGGCTTTGTGTCCCCTGCGAGCTCTGGCCGCACACTCTGCAGAGCGGTGTCCAGCGGCAGGGCTTGCCTCGCTGCGCCGTGTCTCTTTTTTTGTTTGCTCCACCAGGAAGCCGAGTTCATGGGCTTAGAAGTGGCTTCTCCCACTGAGCGGAACACTCTCTTGCATTCCTGGGAGGAATATTATTGGTTACTTTAATTAGCTGGTAGTATTGTGCTTCCCACCTGGGTGTTCTTTATAGCTTTTCATTATGGAGGAGCCTGGCAGTTGCGAATGTTTACATGTGTCTTGGCAGGTTTTTATACCGTGCGTCGCAGCAAAAACTTTACAATAAACCATTGTCTCCACGGAGCCACACTTCATTTCCTATTCAAATTGGTTTGGGGAGGGGTAGGGATGTGGGGGGAAGAATCGTAGCTAAGGGGGATTTCAGACCTGCTGTGAGCCAGGGAGCAAATGCAGAGCTACGTTAGTGGCTGTGAACTCATCTGTAGCTTTGAACCCCCCTTCCCCCTCTGTTAGCCCTCTGGGGTAGAAATCTTTCAAGTTTAAAATCTTCCTCTCTGCCTAAAGGGAAAGCGAGACCCTGGTCGCTGGGAGGAGAGCAGGCGAACAGAAAGGTTGGTGGTGCTGGAGCAGAAGAGGCAGGTGCTTATTTGTCTCAAGGCAGTACGGGGCCATCAAATTAATTTTTAAAATAAATCAAGCAAGCGTTTATCTCCCTGTAGCACTGACTCTCCCCTCCGAGGCCTCCTGTTAAAGCACATGTTCGCTGACCTAAAGCTACCATCCCTTGACTCCTGTTAGTTGTACTTAACCCCCCACACTTGTAAATGTTCCCTCTCTATAGCAGCTGCTCCCTGTAACACTCAAACTCTCGTCTCCCCAGGGGAGGATGTTTAGCTGCATGTTTTATATGCAGGGTTTGATGCTGCAGAGGGAGCTGCCTGCGTCGTGGCTGTGATTCAGAAGCTTTTCTCCAAGGGGGTGGTTTGCTCTTTATGTATAAAATAGCCTTGTAAGTCTCCTGCTGAGAAAGTGTTGGCACCAAATGGACAGCAAGAGCCCTTGGGATAACATAAAAGCTCTGTTTGCCACCTTTGTATTACATTATCAAATACCTTTCCCAATCTGAACAGATGACTAAAATAATTGGCTTTTATATCTCCTCTTAAACGTGGAGGTCTCAAACTGCCTTACAAACGATTAGCTGATTAACCCTCGGCCGTTCAGAGGTTGGGAGCAGAGAGGTGAAGTGACTCTGCTCCGAGGTCGCTCCGAGTCAGGAGTCCCTACTTGGAGCCCTCTTCTCCCCAGCGTGTTTCCATGAGCTGGGGGTGAAACAAAGGATTTTTGCCGCAAATCTCCATATGCGTGCCTAGCGTTCTCATCCTTCTTCATGGGAGACTTGTCCCATCACCAGCTTGGTGATTTCTCAGAGCAGGGGGAAGTTTATGTGTCTGTTGAGAGGTGCGGTGACCTGTCTGTAGTGAGGCAGAGCGAGGAGTGCGGCTCCTGAGCCGTGTGTCACCTTGAATAACTTCATTTTTCTTTGCCTGGTTGCAAGTCTTCCATTTTACAGCTGGACCATTGTAACCATAAGACATGTCGAGAGCCCTGCAGGCGTCCCGGGTTGGATCCTGAGCAGCAGTAGCAGCACAGTATGCTAAAGTATCCCCTTGATCAAAAGGTGCTGACTCTCCTGGCTAGGAAGAGTTAATGTTTTAATATGGCCACCCGTCATGATTCTAGATTAATGCTGGTTTAATTCCATTTAATGAGAATGTGTTTTACATGGAGCAGACAAGAGCTGCGCTTGCCTGAGATCAGCTGGCCAGAGCTGGCAGGCTGACTGCATGACGTTCGTGTGGTGTTGGAGGAGAGCAGGGGTCAGTGGACCAGCAGAAAGTCTGTGTGTATACAAAATAGCTAAATGAGAGAGAGAAAACAATTGGCTTAATTGTTTGGCTTCCAGCAAGCTTATAATAACGTGCTGAGGAGGAATCCTTTTCCTGGATAATTTTTCTGCCTGCAATCTTTCCAAACACCCCCCGCCAGCCCCGGATGAGAAGCTATTAACCACCAAGGAAGCAAAGGGTGGTGGCGGGGGGAGATGTTGGCAGAGGAAAGGAAAAAGGATTCGTGGACAAGGATTGTTTCTAGCGAGCACCAGGGACGGACATGTCATGTGTGGTGGCATATGCCTGCATTTTTGAGAAGTGATTGGCTTATGTGGCCAGCTTGTCGTCAAGAAATGCCTTTTGCTGTCAGTTTGAAGAGATACCTCCTGTATTGTTTGAAAGGGCACGTGCCCCTGAATATTATTTTCTTTCCAAACTTCACTTTTTCTGCTTGTTGTCAGGCTTTGTGTCTTTCTGTTGCTGTCCTCTCTGCTTTCTACCCAGTCTCTGCTGTGGCAGAGTGGAGGAAAGCTGCCTCCTCTGGGTTATAACCCAGCCCCTTCTCTTTCTGTGTGCTTCATCTTAATTCCTCTTTCTCTCTCACCTTCTCTTTTACCTTCCGTAGTGCACTGTGATTAGAATATATATAAGATGGCCCTGGAAAGTGTCTTCACCACGCTGTAAATTCGTAGTGGGGTTGTATTTGTCCCGAGAAGTTGATGGCTCATCTGTGTGTTGTGTGCACATTGTTCCTCTTCAGGACCACTGCATGAGCTCCGCTTTTTGAATGGGTTTATGGAGCACTTGCCACTTCTTAAATCAGCCACGTAAAAGAAGTTTTTCTCCCTTGGAGCAGCATCACAGTGACACATGGAACGGGCAGGGTGGTGTGCCAGATGTGAAGGGGATGTCGTGATAGACCGCACGATGAATGAGTGCTTCTGTGGGCAGAGTCCTGGTGCCACACTTGGGACTTCTTTCCCAGTGCCTCAAAATGCCCATGACATTGTACTTTTAAATCTTAATATTTGTAGGTATTTTTAAAAAGCTGCTTTAGGTAATTTTTAAAGGATTTTCCGTCTCCCTCTGAGTTGGACTAGTGGTAACTAAGGCAGCTGGCTTTACAGAGGGAGAAGATTAAAAAATAGTCCTGGTTTAAAGACTAAAATGAAAGCAAAGCCCTCTAAAACAACCCTTGTGTTTTCACTTGTTACAGAAACTTTCCAGTAGTCCTGCAGAAAGTAGAAACTAGGTCAGATAGAAGAATGCAGCTAGAATTGCATGGGTGTGCAGAAACAAAGTTGGAAGATCCAGATACAAAATAATGCAATTAGCAAGGAGTGTGGAAGCTGGTGAGATGTGATTCTGTGAGTCCAGAAAGCCGTTAGCCCATGCTAACTATGGGAGTGCTTGTGGAAAGCTCAGCAGCAGATGACTCGAAGGAGGCTGAGCTGTTCCGTGCCTTTTTTTGCCTTAGCTGTTGCTGAGCAGGTCTGACTGCAGATAGGTAATGGTGTTTGTATTGAAAGGTAAACCTCAGCCAAAAGGTAAACGTCAGTCTTGAGGAGAGAAAGAGCGGGTTTGGGGCACTCCAGCCTTAATGCTTTTGCAGGTAAATGCTGGAGAGTTTCCAGCTGGCCCCTGTAGGGATTTATAGAAGCTGAGCACTAATCCTCGAAGAACTTATTTTGTCTCTGCTGGACAGGAGCCCCGCACAGGTCGGTGTTCAGTTCTCTGTGTGCTTTAGCTGCATGCCGCAGTAACTATCGGTGTGTGCTGCCTGTCCCCTCGCTGCCTCTCCTTCCCCCAGCCCCTACGAAGTGACGTCACTATTTTCCAAGTTGAGCTGCTGAATGCAGGCCTGTTGGTTTAAGATAATGGGAAGTGACAAGGTGAAGAATAGTGCTGGCAGTCATGGACGTTTTAACACAAGGGTGCTGTAAGCGAGGCCTCTGCCGCCCCTGCCCCCTCCCGGGTTGCTTGGGGAAGGGGTTTGTGTCGACCGAATCGCCAGCGCAGGCAGCATCCCTGGGTGAAGGGCAGGGCGGGCGAGATGTTTATGTTCACCCTTTTGTAATGGTGAGGGGGTTGTACTCTTGTTTTTAACACTCCTGCGCCCAGAGAGCCCTCCCCGTCCCTGTCCTGGACGTGGTGAAGCTCAGCACCAGAGTGCCTCTGGACAAAGGCTGTCAGATGCTGTCGAACACAGGCTGCGTGGCATGCTGCAGGCCGGCCCTGGCTCTGACCTGGGCTGCGAGGTGCAGCGCAGAGCAGCCGCTGTTGGAGACGTAGGCATGGGAAGGGAAGGCTCGACAGAGCCTATGTGCCAGCATGTGGCTTACTGGTGTGCTTGAAGATAAGCCCAGATCTTTGTAGGGCTGCAACCCAGGGGAAAATAAGACCTGAGGTTACAAGACAAATGTAAAGGTTTAACAGACCTCAATCTTTTTCCCTTTTTTGTTTAAGACAAAGCAACAGTCTCCCCACGAGGGGCACGTTGGTGGTCTTCACTGGCCTGATGCACTCTGGCCAAGGGCAATGCAACAGTCTCCTCTGGGAAGAGGGATGGATTTGTGGTTTCCAGCCCCAATCCCTGGTGATCCAGCTGGCATGTGATGGGATTGTGCAAGGAAATTAAGGTCTTCTGTTTCCTAGAAGGCAAATAACAAGTTTTGTCTAACCAGCCTCTTCTCTTGCGAATAACTCTAGACTGGTATGCAGGGAAATGGTATCTAGTAGAAACCTCACTGAAGCGCTAAGGAGCTGGAGGTGATGTGTGCCCGTGGACCTGAACAGCTGCAATCACTGTGTCGGGAGGAAAAGCCAGCCTCTACATCAGTGTGTTCAATGGTCACATATTGCAGGTTGCTGCGAGCCTGGCTCTTTGCAGATTGATTCCTGTGCAAGAGAGTAAAGATGAATTTGAAATGCAAGTATTGGATTGAGATGCCTTTCAAGGGGTTGTCGCCCTTTCTGGACTAGGCAGATCTTAAAAGCTTGAAATAAACTCAAGTTTCCTGCCTCCTCAGTCTCTCTGCTATTTTAGTGGCATAACGCTCATTGCTCTTCTAAATGTTGTACACTCTGCTCCTGTGAATGAGTCACACTAATAGGAAGTAGTGAAGTTAATGAGACGCAAAGCTCAGTCGTGCTGCACGAGGTATGAGGAGCCTTAGGTGTGTTGTCGCAAACTACAGGTTACGCTTTTCAGGTGGGAGCATAATTCCATGGTTTCAGGTTGACCGTGTGCCTGCAGGCGTATAACTGCACAGGAACACAAGTGTAGTGCTCCCGGGAAGCCCATCCTGTTGCCTTGGTGGGGATGCTGATGCTTTTCTGCTGCTCCCCTAAAACTCAGTTGTGCCGGAAGGGTTCAAGTTCAGCTGTGCAGCGGGTAAGTTGCTGTGCCTGAGGCGCTGGAAGGCGTCTTGAAGCATCCCTTCCGCAGTGCCTGTGCTGTGACCCTTGGTCACCTGTGCTCTCAGCTGCTGTTATTTCCTCCCCTCTGGCATTTCCTCTCCAGCATATCCAAAATAATTTCCCTCTCTCCTGCTGCCTCAGCTACCCACGCTCTTGTAAATCTTGCCACCAGCTTCCTCCCCTTCTCAGACAGCCCAGGCAGTGGTGTGAGTCTTGTGTGATGGCAGCGAGTAAGGTGCTGTGGCAAGTGCTGGGGTTGCAGAGCTGCCCTGTGTGTTTCTTGATTGTGTTATTTTTTCCCATCACACTGGCTGCTTTCTGGCTGCCTTATCTGTGAGCAGGCGTCACCACGACCAGGCTCTTCCTGATCTCCCCAGAGCCTTTTGTGAACCCCCTTCCAGGCAGATTCTCCTGACCCTTTTGCATGTGCTCTGCTGGGGATTTTTGTTCCTTACCTGTCAGGGCTTTCCTGAATTGTCAGTTCTGGACCTTCTGACTTTGCACTTTACCAGGGGCTTTGCAAGGCCTTGGTTTTCACTTCCCAATGAATAAGCTCCAGATCAGGCAAAGGTGGAGCTACCCTTTACTATGGTCAGCGTTTAAGTGACTGTGGTTTTGGTGCCATGGGAATTTGGGGTGTGAATGAGCTTGTCATGAAGGTTTTGGGCTGTAGGAAAGAGTAGAGGGAGGTGCTGTGCAGAGCCAGCCCCTCTGGGGGCTGGAGCCTGTGTGCCCACCCTAGGATGGGGTAAGGTACCCAGAGCCTGCCCTTGGCTCTGCTACGCACGGAGTCATCTCAAGGGTTGGTGGTGGGATCCGTATGCTGTGTCACTGTTCTTCTCTGTACTGGAAACTCCTGTGGTTGAGCACATGAGAACATCTTATGACCTTCTACAGCTGATAAGACTGTGGCTTTCGTTGTCTTTTCAGTGCTTACTGGGTATCACGGGATGTTTTCTCTAGCCTTTGCCTAGGCGGGATGAAAAAACAGCAGCTGAAGAAACCCATAACTTTGTTTCCAATAGAAATGTCAACTTGGCATCCAGCTGCCCTCCAAAAGGGCCGGAGGGTCTTCTGCTGGGCTGCAGGGCGCCTGGCAGGGCAGCACCATCATGGCTCAGCTAACCGGGTCCCAAAACTGCGGTTACATTTTCACCACAGTCCTATCACAAAGGAAGAAAGCTGTTGTGAAACAAACAAACTAGAAGTGACTGTGTGGCTTAGTGCTACGCTGTCGCTCCTGTCTGCTGCCGGCTCCAGCTCCTGAAGCTATTTGGTGTTTACCATTATTCCTTCGGAAGCGCTTCCCCCTCCGCCCCAACCCTTTACACGCACTTACACACACCCACGATGTCATTTTAAAAATAAATGACGAGAGCGCTGCGCGGGGTCAGGGGGACTCCTGCTCGCGCATTGATCCCGGCGCTGCCTGAAAGGGCTCCGCGTCCTGGACAAACCTTCGGGGAGTGGCGAAGGGCTCGTTCCCGGGGGGACAATGCTGGGGGGGACTCTCTGACCTCCCTCTGCCCAGTCATCTGGTTCTTCATTGGTCCCCGCTGTGAAACAGAACTTCGCTTTTGTCTGTAACACAAATACATCTTTTCCCCACCCCCCCTTTCCCCCTCTATTATGATTCAATCAATGATGTCATTATGTCCCATTCAGGGGCTCTTGAACCATTTGGCTGCAGGAATTTGGAGGAGCGGCAGGGGAAGAATGGCAGACCCGGCTCTCTCGCTCCCTGCCTTCCAGAGCCTATTCGAGTCTCAACCAGAGAAACAAAGTCAGGTTTCTCCTTAACCCCTCTTCACTGCAGAGGACAAAAGTGAAAACAGCCCCCCAAAACCCCCCCTGTGAAATGCACGGAGGGGTGCGTGTGCCATGCACATGTGGAGGGGGACTGCGAGGAATGTGTGGGTGAATCAAACTGTGTGCAGCTCTGCTGAGGATCACCTCCTTTCTATTTAATACTTTTAATTAAGATAACTTAAGCAGCTCTTTCTGTTCTTGGAAGACTTGATGGTTTCACATCCCCTGGCAGCACTGGGCTCTGTGGTGATGTTGCACCAAGTCTGTGGCTTTTGAGGGGAACTTTGAGCTTCCTCTTCATGGCCATGCATGCGGTGCTGACAGCTTTGAAGGAGCATTAGTAAAATCTCTGTAAAGGCAAGTGATCCATGGTCTTAGCCCCTAAAAATTTTCCTAGTCTTACTAATTAGGCACTGGAAGGCCTCACTTTTTCAGAAAACCCTCTCCAATTCAGTTATCGGATAGCAGAGCTGATCTTCCCCAGCTCTGCACTTTCTGGAAGGTCCTTTAGGGCACGGATGGGTGCAGGGTTGGGGAACTCTGAACTCATGGGGGCTTAGAGACTCTTGAATGTAGATCCAGGACCATCTTGAATACCTTTTCTACCGAAGCATCTGTGAGTGGGTGCCCCGTGGAGATGCTGCTGGTGCATGGCTGGGTGTGTCCCAGGCCTGGCTTTGTCAGAACATGTGGATTTAGGTTTTCTGATGTTTTAACTGCAGATGTGTAATGTGCTTTTGTAGGTTGGACCATTAGGCGATTGGGCTCATCCTGCAGGGCCGAAAGAAGCATCTTTAAAAACCTGGTCTTATAATAGCAACATTTGGGATGGAACAGCTTAATTCCGTGGGTAATTTAGTGGCTAATATACTTTTCCCCATGCTCTGGCCATTCTTATTATTTAAAAGGCATAAAAGCAAGTGAGAGGTTGTTTGTACTGGAGATATGGCCGGGAGAGGAGGAGTCCCTGTAGGTGGGACTGTTCCCGCTCTGGCACGCAGCTGGCCAGCGGAGGCTTGCTGACACGTGAGCTGCCATCCTGGAGGAATAAATGCACAGGTTTAAGAATTATTAGGGTTTAGTTAGTCAAATATTTGCAGAGCAGTAGCTCTTTTGCTAGATTTCCCTTCAAGCTCTGCTAGGATCTCAAGCTTTTGGTGATATTGGAGAAACCAAATGAAGTGACCATAAAAGATCAAACATAAAGTATTTTCTGAGTGTTTTACCCATTGCCTTTTATCTCTTCTGGTTGAAAGAGGTCTGAAGACTTTTATGTGTGGAAGTGATGAGCATCCACACAGATCCTGACTAGAGGTGCTGGGCTGTGTGTGGATGAAGGCTGTCAGCCTGCGTGTTTCCTCTCTCCGTCTGCTGCTCAGACATCTGTTGTTTGGTTTTTCCATGGTACCTTGCTGGTTGGAGACAGCCCTGGATGCTCTTGGATGCCAGCTCTTTCTGTAGTGCAGTTTCTGTTTGCTGGGATAGGGCAGCTAACTTCTTGAGTTTGGTTCCCTGTCCAAAATCTAATCAAATGACCCTCTACACCGGGTCCTCCCTCCACAGGATTTTGTCTTTGGCTTTCCACTGGAAGGTGGGGCTGTGTTGCTCATCCCTGCTGCTGCTGCACACGAGGAGGATGGTCTATGGCGTGAGGCTGGGAAACCAAGTGTCCAGCCTAGAAGTCAAACATGGACCGTCCCCTGGCATTGCCTGGGTGAAGGGCTGGGCTGTTGGTGCAGGAACATGTGGGGTCCAGGCATGCCCTCAGCTCAGGACAGTTATTTGGCAGAGAAAAGGGATTGGGTCTAGGAGAGAATTGATAATCTAGCCTTTGCTCTGGTACTTCTCAAAGAGAATCTGGGTGTAAATGGTGGGTGAAGGACTGTGTTATGGCCAGTGCTGGGCTTCTCTGCTTAGAGGTTAGTGCTTGAAGTAGCTTATGGATTAGCACGAAGTCTCTTAGAATTAAACTCTAGGCAGTGAAATTGCACTGGAAGGTGCTGCTTTGCCCTGCCAGTTTTCTCCTGCAGGCCAGTTTAGTTTTCCCTGGTCATATTCAAACTGACGGGGCGCTAACTCTGCCCTCTTGAGCCGCTGGCATTTCTGTGCAGTGGTCAGTCTATGGGGTGCAAAGTCATTGCAAGGCCACAGGTGCCTTGGGAGCTTCTACACAGCAGGAGGAAACTCTTTGGTCTCTCTCCAAACCTGCTTCACTTATTATTGAAAAATCTTTTACCTTTGGGGTTAGGAGTGGTGAGTGCTCACCTGGCTTCCCAGGATACATGTACAGAGTCTGGAGATAAAACTGCCTTTGAGTCAAAATTAAGCTGCTTTCCCTGGGAACCCCAGGAGAATAAACGTGCACGGCTCCGATGATCGTCTTTGCTGTCCACCCTGGCAGTTGCAGCAGGCATGTTTGCACTCAAAAGTTTTCTTGTTCTACAAACTCCCTGCAATTTCACCTCCTTTTGCTGGGACTTCATCTAGCTTGTAAAGCAGCAGCACTTAGACACTACGAGGCACTTCTCAGCTGGCCGGGGAGGTCTGCTGGACCCGGCAGCGTGGTGGGCTCGGTGTATCCCACCGCCTTGCAGAGGTGTGTGGATTTGCACTGCCACTTGCAGAGGAAGGGTTAATGTTGCCATGGTGTGTTGCCGTTTTTGCGCTTGTTGGGTTTGAATAGAATGGATTTTTTTTTTTTTAAATCTGGGGCTAATGTGCAATTCAAATCATGTTTAGTCATCGCCCGATTGCCTCTTTTTAATAACAGCTGGACTCTTTGAGGGAAAACTCTCTTGCTCTGCCAAGTGGCTTTAACTCTGCCGGCCTCCCATTCCAGAGCCAGGTGTATTGCTCTTAAACATGCTCCTGGGGTCTATGCCGAAGACGGGGGCTCGCCTCAAAGCCTTCCCATGCTGAGGCCAGTGAACTTTAGGAGAGAAGAACCTCTGTAAATGCCATATGATATTTAAGATGTTGTTTGGCGGGTGCAAAGAGATAAAAAGCCCCTTCTGAGGCCCTTTGCCTTGTGGTGCACCTGAAATGCGTCTCCTTCACTTGGCCATGCAGCATTCCTGACATGTTTGTTTCATCCTTGACGTCGAACTCGAAGAATGCTTTTCAACTCGGCGCTGGGAGAGTTGCAGGTGTACTCTTAGCACATGTCTGTGACTTTCTTCTCTTCCTCCCCTGCTGATCCCGTTTGAGGTGAGCATAAACTTCTAACTGTGAAAACCGTGGTGTCTTGACACAGAGAAACCTCAGAACCGCTGGCTGCTGTGGCTCCTGCCCAACACGGTGCACAGAGAAACGCTGCAGTCAGATGGTGTTTTTACCTTCCCAACCTGTTTCCCAAGATATATGTTAGAAGAAAGGACGAGGAGCCAGCTTGCAGTTGCCTGTTTCCTTTAGCTTGTGTAAAAAAACCAACTAAACAAAAAAAAACGTTGCTGAGGTTAGTCCGAGAAAGCAGCCAGTCAGTGACCCTGTGTTGCTCAGGCTTCATTAGTGTGAATGAGTAAATCAGGACCTTTCTGGTGTACAGCCAGAACAGGCACAGCGTTTTAAACAACTCGTGCTCTTGATGCTTCCCATCTCCTTTTGTAAATAAAGATCTTCAGAGACCTGCAACTTGGTCTGTTCTTGCACTAGACTTGTCCCAGGCACTTACAGCAGGTTTTTAACAGATGAATTAAGCCAGAAGATCAAGCTTTGCTCTAACTTTAGGTGACTTTGTGGACTAATTCTGTAATCTAGTCCCAGAAGAGACAGCAAGGAGTGTGCAGATTGTCCAGGGTCATAGGCTGGCCTGGGGTGTGTTTGAGTGAGGCCATCAGTGACCCAGATGTGTTGGATGTTGCCCCGTCTTGCTGTGAGTCAGCGAATGGGACATTTCTCTGAATCCCCAAGTTGAGCCTGGGCGCTGGGGCTCTGGTGTCTCTTTTCCGTGGAGATAAAGCTGTGTTTGATGTTTCTGAAATGCGTTGAGGCCCTTGGATCTGCCTGCGTGGCATAATTTTGTATAAGCTGTGCTGTTTAGAAGTCATTCCTCCATGGCAGCAGAATAGAGGGTCCTTCTAACACACTGTTTGTATAAGGAGTGTGATAGGAACTTTAATGTATATTCCTGCTGCATGTATCTAATCTAAGTGGAGTCCTCATGTTGGCGGTCTTTGGAGAAAGGCTGCGGCTATCTCTGCTGGCTCAGTCTCAGCGTGTGTCCCTCTGCGACCAGCTCCAAATCTGAGCTGGGAGCATGAAGTGCTGTTGGAGATGAAAGAGGTGTGCTGACTTGGGTTGAAAGGGGCAGCTGGAGATCACCTCTGCATTTTGTCGGGCTTTTGGAGGAGTGGAGCGCAAAATGCAGCATTGCTCCTTGTGCCTGCACCCTGCTCTGTGCTATGAGGCGAAGATCTCCTGTGTGAAAGGCAATTTTGTGGATGGAAATGGGAAGGGGTGTAAGGCGCATGTGGAATATTTCAGTATAAAGCCTGGGCTTCCTGCTTGCTTCCCGTCCCCTGCTGAATGCTTGCTGGTGTATGGGAACATCGACTCCAGAAGGACTTAGCAGCACTCAGAGCCTGTGAGGGGAAAGAAACAGGAGGAATAAATACGTTGAGATGAATTTCAAAAAGGTGGTGGGCGACAGCTGTGCGTCCTAGGATTGGAGTGTTTCTGAGAATAAAACCATCGGTTGCTGTCATTCACCCTCCGGGTATGAAATTGGAAGCCCAGTTACCCTTGAGTGTTTCATAACCTTTACCTTTTGGAGGTCAAGGCCATGTCATCATTAATCTACCATCGCCTGAAAGCCTCGGGGCTCTGCTTTTCATCCTGCCATCCGTCATGCTGCAGCGAGATACAGGAGAGTGACCAGAAGGGTCCGTTTTTATACACCCATGTGGGCACACACCCTTCCATTCTCCAAGAATGAAAACACTGAGGATGCGATTATGGAGGCTTGTGTCTGTCTCTCTGCATTTGTGATGAGGATACTCCAGGCTTCATCTGCCAATCCAGAGCAGTTTCCTCCTGGGGATGCTTTAATCGGCAGAGAAAGAAGCACTCTGCCCATGCAGCATGAAACTTGGCCTCAGGGGCAGAGATTTCACAGCGACGAGGGCTTTTGAAATACAGAGTGGGTGCACCGAGCCTGCACATTGGGGAGCTGCCCCTTTGAAGAAGGCTGTTGCCTTACCTTTTACATGGCTGTTACTGCGCAATGAGCCTGGCCAAACTGGGGCAGTGAGCTGTGATCTGACAACGGCATAGCTGCAGATGACAGCTGAACGTGTGGAGCATCTCCCATGCATTGGTCCCTTTTCCCTGGTCTGAACCTGTGGCAGGGGCGCCTGGAGAGCCAGGTCGATTCTTCATCCTTCTCCCTACCCAGCTGCTTGGGATGAGCCTGACATTACTCCTGAAGTCTCATTTCATAGCACACATGTGGAGCAACTGCTGTTTAATCTACATGTCTGAGACCTGGGTGCTGTGAGCCCAGAGCGGGATGTGTGAATGGATGGTGGGGCCTTGCTGGCCTTGTCCTTTGCAGCAGCTTGCTCAGTGCAGGGATCAGAGATGCTCATGACGAGTCATTTATTACAAGGTTGTAGGCGCTGGGGGCTGAGGGTGGCTCTCCTGCTTCTTGGCCTGAACACTAAAGGCACTAAGATGCTTCTAGGTGATCTGGGATCAATTTTTGTCCGCCCTTTAAGAGCGAGGCCAGTGGCGGGGTTTTCCCCTCCATGAAAGTTTGAGTCCTGTGGGTAAGTTAACCAGAACATCACACCACAGTGCTGCTGCCGTGGCTTCTTATTCTACTGCTGTAGGAATTGCCCCTTGCAGCTTGCCGAGCTCAGGTGGGAGAGGAGAGTGGCAAGCTCGCTGCCAACGAAGGGCTGAGATCTGCCTTGCAGGGAGCTCCTGTGGGGTGTTCAAAGGTAACCGGCTGGGCTCTGCCTGCCCCGAGCTGGGATCTGCTCTGTTGGCTGGGCAGCCCTGAGTGCCAGAGCTCTGTGCACCATGGAAACCATGAATTCATGCCTTTTGGCATTAACTCTTCCAGCACCAGCAGCAGCACTTCTGCCTTCTCCCAGGAGAGAGGGAATGATCCAGTTTTTAAATGGATCCTCTCTCTTTTGGGAATAAGCGGTATGAGCCAGAGGACAAGCCATTAAACCTGGATTTAATTGCTGCTGACAGGCACTCTTCCAGTCTGGAGCTGTGCAGCCCCTCTTGCCCTTCGAGACCTCTTCCCATGCACACCGGGGAGCTCCCCCACTTGTGTCACTTGCTTCAGGAAAACAAAAAATATTGCTTGAAGCCCGATGTTCCTCTGGATGTTGCACGGGGCTCGTTGAAATGCTGGGGTGTGGAGGGGTGAGCCCCCTTTCCTTGCTTCCTTGTTCCCTGCATGGAAGAGGGTAGGCAGCAGCTTGGGGACATCAGCCGTGGGGACAGAGGGGCCTGATTCTGCTTGGGGTGGTGCAGAGTCTGTCCCTCGGTGCCTGGAGTCTGTAGGGTTTAGACTGGGCACTCCAGATGAGGAGGGAGCCCGGATCTCATGTGGAGAGGAAGCAGATCCCGAGGCAGATTCCCATGGTGGTGGGATGCTGTTACTGGCAGTAGCCCCACACGGAGCTGTGCCAGCGCCCTGTGGTCCCACAGATGAAATTTAGGGGTCAAAATTAAAGCTTTGGGATTGCATACAGCGCAGTGCAAATATATCGATACCCTTGTGTAAATGCTTCCTTGTTACCAGATCACAGGAAAGACTTTAGCTTCAGGGCTTGGAGTCCTTCCTAAAAGCTTTTTTTCCTCTTCTTTCCTCCACCCCCCCTTTTTTTTTTCTTTTTTTTTTTTTTAGACAAACTACAAAATAACTATCGTGGCATGAGTGCAAAGGGAACAAGCCTAGAAATAGTAAGGTTAGAAAATAAATCTGACATCCTGCCAGAAAGGTCAGCTTTCCCTGCAGATGCTGGTGCACCCATTTGCACGCTGGAGCACGGCCCCGGGGCACTACCAGGGGTTGATAGATGCAGAGATAGCAGCGTTTTGATAGAGGTAATTTTCCTCAGATGGGTTTCAGCACCCCATGAATCAAAACCTGTCAGCGAGAAGCTAAAGATGGAGTGAAGTTTATTGTACGCGTGTTTGCATCTGACACTGTCGTGCTAGGGGGTCAAGTGAGCGAGATCATTAGGACCGTGTTGATTTAGTAGGACGGTTATGTGCTTTCCCTGCAGGGCAGTGGTGGGGGCGGGAGGCATGGGGGTGGCTTACCGAAAAAATAAATAAAAACCTACAGCTTGGTGCAGTCCCTGGGAGTCTCCCATGTCCTTTTATTAAAGACACAGCGCTTTTCTGCTTGAAAGTGGCTTAGGGGCCATCCTTTTGCTCATGGGATTTACACCATGCAGACAGCAGTGGTGGTTTTCCAGAGCCTGTTTGTTTAATGTTGTTGCTAATGCGCAGGTTGGATTTTCTTTGTGTGGCCGCAGTTTGCATGTATGTCGTGCTGCTCCAGTGAGCAACTTTCCCTTCCCTTCCCTGTCCCCGTGATGATAATCCCTCCCAGCGTCCTTTGTTCACAACCCTCAAGTTTCGCTGCTTTTCTGGGATGTTGCGTCTTCCTGAAAGCTGGAGCCGTCCTAACCTGGATTGGGTACTGGATTGGGAGAGAGCTCTCGGCTGCTCCCCTACAAAAGCCTAGGACAGATGTGTACCTTCTGTCCTCCTCCATCCACCTCCATGACATGGGGCTGGGGAGGGCAGGGAGTGCTGAGGGTGATTTAAGCTTTGCTCATAGCTTCGCTATCAAACCACGGAAAGGAGGACCAGCAGAACAGAGCAGGTGGGTGAGGGTGGCTATGTCCTCATGACAGAGCCATCTTCAAAACAGTCTTGCGCAGAGAATTTCTGGGAAGGAAGGTTAAGCTGCAGGCTCGGCGGGGATGCCAGCACTTGCCGTGGTGTTCGGCGGCAGTCCCTGCAGTGAGGGGCTGTAACGCACAGGGGGAATCAAATGTGTTTGGGACATGGCTGCTGGCGGCTTCCTACAGAGCTGGAGCTTGTGAGAACCTCAGAGTTTTCAGTTCAAACACCTTGGCCAGCCCTGTTGCCACAACACACGTCTGTGTCAGAAGTAATAGTGCTGAGCGGGTCGCTGCGGCCTCATTTATGTAAGGTATTGACACGGCGAGGTTACCCTGCTGCTTGCTAACAGGATGCCCAGTGCCACTCTTGGTCAAATTTGGCTGCTGATGGTGTGGTTTATGACCTCGAGCTTAAATGGATAAGTGTCCAGCTTGATTCCTCTGCTTGGCCAGCTAATTCCAGTTGATCCAGGTGGAGCACTGGGACTTGAAATGCATTTTCTTGGAAATGGTGCTCCTGTTCTCCTGCCTGCTGCCCCTTGCTATAAACCCCAAGCAATGGTGTTGGTACCTCTGGTTCACCAAGGCGGTGGGACGCCGTGCATCAGGGTGGCACGGATGGGGACCCTTCAGCGAGCAAGAGTCTGCTTGTAAGCCGTAATCCCATGGTTAACAAGATGTAGTGGATGGGGTTATGGGGGTGAGAGCTCCGAGATGTACTTAATAACAGGGGAGAGACAACTGGTGGGAGCCCAGCAAAGTAATTGGGCAGCCTTAACTGTAGAAATGGCCTGAAAAAGGCACAAAACAGCCAGAGGTGGGAATAAATCTACAGAAAATGGATGTGTTGAGGCTTTTACGGGCAATGATGGGTTTGGCTATTACTGGCGATCAGGACATCTGCGTGAGTGATGGCAGCGGAGGTAAAAAGCCTCCAGGTTTTTTGGAGGACCTTGAGAAACAGGGATTGGAAGGTGCTGGGAAACATCCGTAGAAATTTGCTCGCTTGGGCTGGAAATAAATGAAATAAGACTTAGGAAGATAGAGTGAGTGCTGGGCTTCCATCTCCAAATGGGAATGTTTCCGAGAGAAGCGGCACAGCACAGCCTCTACCACGGGGGTGGGCGTCAGGTTCCTGCCGCTCGCTTTCCCAAGGGCGCTACGAAGGTCCCTGCGACCGCTGTAAATGCTTCCCCCAAATCCTTCCTAGACCACATCCAGACAAAGGTGAGGTTCTGGCTGCTGAGGCTGGATTTTCCTTTGCACGTGCCCACTTGCGCCCTGTTGCAGTACCTGTGACGAGTGTCTATCCTTTCCTTCCACCGTCCTCCATCATGCTCACGTTTGGGCATGAAGAAATTCAGAGCAAAGACGATACGGTGCTGTAACGATGGGCAGGCTTGAAGGGGGCTGTGTTTTTATTTGAGGCACACAGGCTGGTAGGTGGACGCTGCCTTTGTGTGTCTTCATTGATCACTGCTCAAGGGCCAGAGCCATCCTTGTT
This sequence comes from Buteo buteo, assembly GCF_964188355.1. Classification (NCBI taxonomy): domain Eukaryota; kingdom Metazoa; phylum Chordata; class Aves; order Accipitriformes; family Accipitridae; genus Buteo; species Buteo buteo. Next base: position 30,302,688 of record NC_134187.1, on the reverse strand, counting down.
ATCTGACGTGCTCTGCAGGAGCTCTTCTCTGGCATGTGCAGTGCATCCCCTACAGACAGTGCACTTTGCCAAGGCAGAGGAGAAGCCTGCTCCACTCTCGGTGTCTCTGCTGCCTTGTCCCAGCTCTTTTAGCAGGTGCTCTGGTAACCGACTGTGGGAGGAGTGGGGGTAGGAGGAACATGATTTACCATTAAACTAGTACGCTGGGGCATTGCCAACAAAATAAATCTTCGTCCTTCTTTGTGCCAGAGTGAAGAAGATGAGAAACTGAAGAAGAGAAAGGAGCGGTTTGGCATTGTAACAAGTTCTGCCGGGGCTGGAGCTACAGAGGACACAGAGGTAAAACCTTTTTCTAAGCAGATGGGGAGCAGCCGAGGATGCTGAGGGGAGCAGTGACGGTCTCAGGGGTGGCAGCATGACTCTGCACACCTGGGACCTCGCTCGGCATCGAGTCCCCTGGGCTAGTGTGGGACTGACCCCGAGCTGTGGGTGGGTGCGCTCCCGTGGCCACTCAGCCTCTTTGCCTTGGCAGTGAGCAATGATGAGCTTCTGCCATCTGATCTGTTGCGGCTTTTCCCCTGGCTCCTCCTGGAAATAGGCCGCTCTGGAGTCTACCAAGCCACAGGAGCGTGCCAGCACGTGTTGGCATCCAGCTCCTCCTCTTGCAGGATGGTGTAGATGCTTCCAGAAGAGGTGGGGGGCACATCTGCTCTACTCCAGTTTCTCTCACCTTGGTTCCCCATCCCCTTGGTTTGAGCTGACTCTCTCTCTGCTCCTTGTACTCTGTAATTCCCTGTGTCCTGGATGCTTCTGGACCCTCTGCTTCCCCTTGGATGCTATTGTAGGTCTTCATCAATAAATCCCTGGAGACTCTACAATATAATGAGGATTGAGATGCTGACCCTGTTTCCAGCTTTTTCTCCTTTATGCTTTGTTCTGTCCTCTGTGGTTTTGGCCCATCTTTTAAATTTGTAAGGTCCTCAGGGCAATTCTGTGCTCTTTTATGTACTTTTATGCTTTCTTCTGCTTCAAATTGTTCCAAGTCACCATGCAGGCTGTGCTCCGGTGTGGTAGCTCCTACATTAAGTTAGGTGGGGAGTGCCATACGCACCTATGGTGCCATGTAAATATGGCTCCAGTGTGGATCAGCCAGAGTTGGGGACCCCTCTCTCGGGGACAAAGGGACCCCTCTGGGGTGGGGACTCCTGCGTTAACAATCAAATGGCAAAGGTTGCGGCAGGGCGAGTGTTGGGTCTTGGAAACTGCTTAACCAGATGGCTCCTGGGCTCGACAGACGAGAAGTGGGTTTTGTTTGGTTCCTAAGAGCAATCTCAACAATTCAGGTGGGGTTTAGGGGCTTTTTTTGTCTGTGTGTGTGTTTTGTTTTGGGTTTACTGCAGAAACGCTGCCCCGCGTGAAGCGGGGAGCGGCGTTCCCAGCCTTCTGCCGAGCATGGGAGAATGAGCCCCTCCGGCCCGCACGGAGGGGGCGGCTGGGCAAGGGATTCCATGCTTTTCCGTTAGGTCACTTGGAGATTGTGCCTGGAACAAAAAGGTCTTTTTACTGGTATTGTGTGCACTCAAATGCACCTTTCCCCTGGAGATTCTTGATTAGGGCTTCTGTTGCCCCCGGGCTATTTATCCTGCTAAAAATTAAGATTTATACGCCCCTCGTGTATCGGCTTAAAGGCATATCTGAGAGACGCAATAGTATATTTAATGCGTTTTAGTGTGTCCCTCTCACCTTTTCCATGAATAGGAGAGTGTTAACCCTTTGCCCTTTTACATTTCCCACCTCCCCACTGCCTGGAAGGGTTTCCAGGCCTCTGAAGTAGGCATTGTTCCCAGCTCAGCCCCTTTGTAGCACATTGCCAGCAAGACGAAGTGACTTCAGCAGCACTGTATCTCAGGCACTGTATATTTCTGCTACTTGATTTTGGGGCTCTCTTTGTCCCAGTGTTAAAAGAAAAACTTCTTAGCTCCCTTGAACTAACTTGTTGGCGGTGCACTCAGGAGGGGGCCGGAGCTGCCGAGCTCTGGTGGTGTTACCGATACCAAATTTTTAATAAATTCTCCATCAGGTTGTGTGTGAGATTTTAAAGAACTTGTTAATTTGTTTCTTTTTGGTTTTGATTTTTTTTTCCTGTAATTCCTCTTTGCAGGCAAAGAAGAGGAAAAGAGCAGAACGTTTTGGGATCGTCTGATGCTGGTCCTTTTTACCTTCAGCCCATTTGCAGTGTGCCTCTTGAGTGCGTGCATACTCTTTCTCTCTCTTCCCCCCCCACTTTCTCTCACTCCCACACTGTTTCTCTAGGTTTTAGTGATGAGTAGACAGGGAATCCCCCGTATTTGTATGATTGTTCTACTTATTTTTCCAAGTTACGACGTTTAAAAATGAAGAAAAGTTGAGCAAAAAGAAGAAACTGTTGTCAGTGCATCTCCGTTAGCCCGCAGTCCTGCGGTCCGGTGGTTTCCCAGCTGCTGGTGGGGTCATTTGCAGCAGCTCGCACCGGAGGTATCGTCCAGCAGGGAGAGATGGAGAGTGTTCCAGTGCCCTCCTAGCGCCACTGGGAAACACCTGTGCAGGGGAGAGCCAAAGTCTGCCCGGTAAACAGACAGGCAGATAGAGCAACAGTAGGAGCGTGGTGTCTGCCGTGCAATGAGGAAGGGAAAACACTGAGGAATGGAGATAAAGCAGGGTATGCTCTGCCCTCGGCAGTTGCTTTTCTAGCTTAAGGACTCCCAGTACGCTGCTAATGCAAGGACCAGTTTGAAATGTGTTGTCTGTTTGCCATTGAATGCCGTCTCCACCTCTCAGACTGCCCTGGTCCTCTCCTCCTCCACCCCGTGAAAACAGGCCCCACGGTTCAGCTGTATCATGGTCTCTTCCTAGCAGCTGGGATAAGAACGCGCCTCGTCTCGAGAGCATGATGCATTACGTGAGTCCTGCTCTGGATCTCTGGCATCTTACCCCTGGCTCGTCCGGGATCTGACAGGTTGAACATCAGGGAAGGATTTTCTCAATTATATTGTCTCATGTTTTCAAAAATGGAAGTGGCGTCTGTGATAGCTGACACGCGGGGCAGTTTCACGACTGCCTTCCTTCCCAGGGTGAGGCTAATGGGAATTGTCAGAGCAAGAATTGCCGATTAACCCTAGATCAAGACTGGTGTCCTCAAACGAGGAGGAAAATGTAGCCATGCATTTGCAAATGGAGCCTGTTCTCACCGCTTCATTTATCCTGCCTTGCTAAGCCCTCTGCGTCTCATGGCGTTTCACCTACATTTTCCAGGTTCCTCGAAGGTCAGTGATACATTTCTCTCCTTAAATGACAAACCAGCAGAGTTGTTTTGCCCGATGTCTGTTCTCAGGCTGGATTTTATCTTGTCCTTTCTTTGCCTCAGAGTAGCTGCCAAGCTGGTTTAACTCGCAGACTTGCTGAAGAAGCTTCAGTCTTCTCTGAGCTGCCAGGCAGTGCAGGAGAGCACCGGCGTTATCCTGGGACCTGTGTTTTGAGTGTGGAAGTTCTTGGTAGCTGTGCAGGAACACGGTTCCTTCTGCTGCATTATCCATAACCATTTTGGTGAAATTACGGAAAAAATTTGGCTGAGTCGCACCAAAGGCAGCGCTGCCGCAGCTTGTGAAGCGCTTCTTGCTGCTTTAGTGTTTCAGATGGCACCTTTGTTCTTGGGGGGCTGTAAAGAGCCACTCCCCGGGGTGGCTTGCGCGGGTGGAAGAAGTGGTGGCAGTGGAGAAGCGTAGGACCCCGAAGCCAGGGGTGTTGGACTGGCAGCGCTAGGGCAGAGAGGAGCTGCCTGGTGCCCTTTCCTCCTTTGCCTGCCTAGAGAATTAGTTTCATTCACAAGTGTTCGTTCCTGCTGCATCTCCCACCCTGTGCAGAGCTTTCCCTCCATGGATACCTCGGCCCCAGGCGCAAGCAGAAATCTGTCTGTAAGCAGAAATCTGTTTGTCTGCTTGGATTTTTAGGTGGGCATTGTGGCTGAAATCCTTCTCTTGTCTGAAGACTGACATCCTAGGATTCTTATTTCTGACTGTAACTTCTTACCGGAGAGGTGTTTGCCTTGTCCATGCTTGGTTCCTTAAGATGCTAGAGAACAACGGGTGTGTGTACAAATCGAGCTTTTTCAGAGGCTTATACCTGATTCTTGATAAGCAATATATATATTTTTTAACGTAGAAGTCTTCAAACTGCTTCTGTTCCATTAATGTTTGCAGTCTGACTGCGTCCATGTGCCCTCGTTGACTCTAAGCAATACCCTGGACCTTTGTTTACTTTCCCAAAGGGCAGCTAAAAGCCACGGGGTCCGAGTTACGTTGTGTGTCTTGGGTTGTCAGTGGCTGAGTGAATTGAAGCTCCCTTGATCCTTCCTGATTTAATGTAATAACGTTATTCTGATTTTTTTTTTTGTATGTCAGATTTTGTAAGATGTATTTTCTATTTGGCTTACGATCTTTTTGCTGGTTATTTGCTTGAAATGTTTTGTAGTGTGCCAGGGCAAACACTGCATTTCATTCTCGGTTTCATAATAAAACTGCTTCTCCAAGGCAATGCTGGTATCTGTCAGTTTGATGCATGGCACGGCTGAGGCTCGGGGCCGGAGTGTGCTGCCGGGAGGGAGCTGGAGCAGATGGAGACTTGGCCACGGCCGCTCCTGCCTGCACGGGGCTGGCTGGGGGGCAGAGACCCTGCCTGGCCAGGCCGTCGCCAGCGGTTAGAGATTGTCCTAACATTAACTTCTTGTGGCCTGGCCGAAGTCCTAACCCTGCCTCGCCTCTCCAGATTGACCTTGCTGCTTCGTTCGGATGCCAATCTCCTTGCTTCCCTGGGGAACCGCGCAGGCTCTTCAGAGCTGGGACCCAGCCATAACCCAAATTGGGACTATGTACAAGTAACAGGGTGGTCACTGCTTCTCACAGCCGATGGTTCGGTGCTGTAGACCGAGGATCGTTGCAGAACTTGAGGGGAAGCACAGATAGCTCTTGGCTTTGCTGTGTCTGCTTGCTTCAGGTCCCTCTGTGTTGGAGCTTGGGGGTTCCAGCTGACGGGACAAGCCGGGGACTGCCGTGTCATGAGATGCTGCTGGTCCAGGAGCTCTCCAGGGCCTGCAGGTCGGTGCTGGCCGGATCCTGAGCTTGGAGGGCGAGAAGCCGCCATAGGCTGAGCTGTCTCCTGTCTTCCAACAGTGTTGATGATGGCACGTGGGACTTGCGCTCCGATGGTGGGATGCCATCGCCTTCCCCCTGAGCCAAGGGCAGCAACGAGGACTCCGGATTTCGCCACCAGCTCCACTTTCTGGCCCGGGGACCAGAGCGGTGTGGGGGTCCCAGCCCGATTTCTACCCTGCCTGGCCACGTGTCCTCCTCCCTGGGTCGCTCCCCTCTGCTCGGGGGGTCCTGGTGGTGTTTCTGTCCTGGCTGATCTCTTCCTGGGGCCGGTGAAGCGATCTGTGCATCTTGTCTTCTCCTCTTCCCTCGCGCCGTCTCCTCCCCTCGTTGGGGATGAGTTTCCCTTGGCCGTGGTACCAAAATCAGGAGCTCTGTGCAGATGTGCCGGTGTCCCCAGCCCATCGCTCTCTGTCCCCCCCCCTCCCCGGGGAGGTGCCGGGGGCTGTTTTATAGAGGACGCTGCATCTTTCACCCGCCGGGCTTTCCCCTCCTGGGTGTAGGGGAGAATCATTCCAATCACACTGTGTTTAAAACACCACCTAATTTATTTTTCCTCTCCAAGCTGGGGGCTGCTCGTGACTAATTTGGGCTGAATAGGGGAAGAAAAAAAGCAGCGGGCACACAATGAGCGGGGGAAAGTGTGGGAAAGCGAGCGAAAGAAAAGGAGGGCCGGGGCTTGCAGCGTGAGAGCTGGTAACGCCGAGCGGTGCCCAAATTCAGCATGAAGTCACTTTTCACAGCAGACGCTTGGGCTGTAAATGCGAGTGGGATGATAGGTCAGGCCCAGGAGGGGGGGACAGGAGGGAGAAACGGGGGGTTTGCACAATGGGGTGAGGAGCGAGGTGTGCGGCGGGGGGGATGCGCACTCCGGTGCCAACATGTCCCTTCCAGTTGCGCTGTCCTCGTCTCCCAACAGCCTCTTGCCCCCAGATCCTCTGTGGGGGGCTTGGAAAAGCCTTTTGTTCAAATTCACAAAAATCGGGAGACGAAAGAGTGGACCCTGGAAGTGTGGACGAGCCCGAGGAGGGACGGCACCAAGCCCCCACTGCCACCCTCCACCTGCGCTTGTGCCGGAGCCCGTGAGTGTGGCCAGTGTCCCTCCTGGCTCGGTGCCGCCGTTCCCGCAGCTGGGAGCCAGGACCGCACTGCAGGATCCGGCATGTCCTGAATCCATTGTGGTGGAGGCAGGGCTGGGTCCCGCTGCGGGGCTCCATGGGGCTGAAGCGGGGGTTTCCATCGCAGGAGGTAGCCATGGTCCACTGCTGCGAAGACCTTCTTCTCTCTCGACTCCCCGGTCTTGTGCATCTTCTCCCGGAGGAGCCCGTGTGTTGACCTTCCTCAACTGGTTGCTCCCATCCCGCAGGGCCTTTCTCCAGCGGTGGGAGGCTGGCTGGGAAAGGAGCGATGGCTGGTCACTGCCTCCATCCCCTTGAATCCTTTCCAGCCCGGGCACCGCTGCAGCCGGGGAGGAGATGGCTCCGTCAGGGCCGTGCTCACTGGGGCACAGGGAATTGGGACACCTCAGGTCCTACTTGCAAGCAACGTGCTGCCCTGAGCCTGGGCTGGTTTGGGGGTCTTTGGGATCGCGTCAAAATCCCATCGCTACCACAGGTTGGAAGTCGAGCGGTGGCGTTGGCGGAGGGGGGGGCCAAGCCACCCTTGTCCCCAGAGCCGGGCACGGACCCGTGCTGCTGCCTGCCCGCTGTCTCTGCGGCAGCGTGGCATCCTGCCCCGTCGCCGGCGGTGGGGGGGCTGGACCGTGCCCAGCTCTCCCGGATAATCGCCCTGGTTCTGGCGTCTCCCCCTGGGGCCGCGGCGAGGCCGGTGGAGCTCCGCCAAGCTCCCCGTTGATGGTTTAATTACTGTGAATGTTGCATGCGGACGGTCTTGTTAGGCGGCAGAGGGGAAGGTTCGGGGAGCCATAGTATGTCGTGGTACAGCTGTGGGTGGTCGTCCGGATGTCCCTGTCCTAATTTGTCCCCCCCCCCCAGCCCTGCCCCTGGGTCTCTGAATTAGGTCACCCGATGGATGGCCGGGGGGGAGCAGGGATGTGGGGTGCAGCCCCCGCGGCCTCGGGGGAGACGTGACCAGAACAAAAGCAAGCGCTCGTTAAACTCTTGACATCGTCCTCGGAAGCAAACAAACAAACCCCCCCACCTGGGACCTCTCGGTTCCTCTGGCAGCCCTCTGGGTGGGTGGCACAGCCTGGCCCCCCCCCCCCAGGGCAGACCCCGAGGCCTGGCCCCGGAGGGACGGCGGGCAGAGCGGAGGCTTGGTCGCAAAGGGGATGCCATGGCCGGGTCTCCCCATCAGAGCTGGCTGTTGTCTCCTGGGGCCGGGGAAATCGGGGCTGTGTTGGGGTATGGGGTGTCCTTGCCCTCGGTGCGTTGTGTCGTGGTTCACGCTGCCCCGTGGCTGCTGGTTTGGTGCCGTCCTGCGGGTCCTGAAGACCCCCGGGAGCTTTATCCGTGGGGAAGCCGAGTCTGGAGGGGGCAGAGCAGGCAGCTCCCCCTGGAGCAGCTCTGGCGTTGGAGGGACTTGGCGTCTTGTCCTCGACCACGGCCGAGACCTCAGCCCGGCCCGGAGCTGCCCGTGGCCCCACGGCGAGCTCTTGGCCAAGATGGGGCTGGGGGTCTCGGATGGGACTCGCAGCAGGAGCGAGGGGTGCAGGGCAGGGATGGGGTGCGGAGGGGGCTGGGGCGCTGCCGGAGGGAGCAGCAGCTTTCCGGCATCTCCCGGAGGACCTCGGCCGGAGCAGGAAAATGGCCAATGTCCACGGAGCCGCTGGCGGCAGGGCCTGGGACCCGGCTGACCCCGGCGGGGCCAGAATCGGTGCCGGAGCCGCGCGTCCTCCTGTCCGGTCCTCGCCTGTGCCAGAACATCCCCCTGCTCCCCCGGCCCCGGGGGCAGTCACCCTCCGCTGCCCACCCTGTCCCCTCCCGCCGGCCACAGCTGTAATTAGCTGCGACATTCTCGGCATACCTGCAGCCCCTAATGAGGCTCCATAAAGGCTGCCCCTGAGCTCGGCTCCTCCGGCACTTGGGGCCACTTGTAAATCTCAGCTTTACAACGGGGAGCTGCGCTGGGAGGAAGCGGGGGCCGGGGGGAGGGCAGGGGGGGCTCCCACCCCGGGAGGGGGGGACGCGGCTCTCGCCATTGCCCGGAGACGGTGGTCCCGTGCAGGGTATCTCTGGCACCGTGCCGGGTGTCTCCATCCCTGTCCCGTGTCCTCCATCCCCTCCTTGGGGTCAACCCACCCGGGTTTGCTCAGCCTTGCTGTGGCTCTTGGGGGGGGGGGTGGAATATGGCAAACCCACCCCCGCTGGTGGGCACAGGCCACCTCCGCATCTGCTGCTGGGATGGGGACATTCTTCCCCAGCGGGTTTGAGCAAATTTGGGGGTGGTTGTGTTCTCCTGGGCTGTTTCTCAAGGTGTTGGTTCGGTGTTGGCTGCCGAAGCGCAAGGGCAAGCATGTTCAGAGCGGGGGGGGGGAGGGGGGGGCTGTGGTTTGGCCCCAGCTGGGAGATAAACCCGGGAATGTCCTTGGCCGCAAGTGGCTCCAAGCCAGGCACGGGGCATCGGGGCGGATTTCGTCCCCTCTCATCCGCTTGTCCGTGGTGCGCAGCCAGCATCGGGAGCGTGGGAAAAATGAGAAGCATTAGGAAACATTTCCCAAGCCGGTCAGAGCCAGGGTCGCCGGATCAGGCCAGGAGCTCCCGAGGGAAGAGATGGGAAGGGGACGGCAGGGTTGGGCGCAGGGGGCTACCGTGACGCAGGGACCTGGCATGCGAAGCTGGGCGAGCGGACGGAGAGGCCGAGGACCCGTCCCGGGATTGGCATGTGGGGTGAAGACCCCCGAGGAACAGCGGGGCTGCTCATGCCCCTCCAAGCCCCCACCTGGCCTCCTCCATCTCCGCTCCAGTGGGGATGCTGCGTGGCCGACCCTGGAATCTGGCACTGATGCCGGGATCCGGTGCCAACCCTGGGATCCAGTGCCAGCGAGGGGCTGGGTCCAGGCGAGGGGCAGGGAGGCAGCGAGTGGGGTGCAGTAACCCAAGCAAAATTCATTTGTCAGCAGTTTTCCCTTTTTTTTTTCTTTTTGGCTATATAAATTTTTTTATTGTACAAAAAGTCTAAAAAAAAAAACAACCAAGGACGGAACCGGGACAGAGCAGTGGTTATGATATCGTACACAGGAGACTAACGCAAGTTACAGACCAAATGTAATTTATACAACACAGAAGTAACTGGGACACTCTTTAAGCTTTTCCTTTCCTGTAGCTCTTCCTAATCCGGTTTGTGACCGAGGAACCGTGAGTCCCCCCGTCCCGTCCCCCTGCGCCGGGGGCACCCGCTCCCTCCGTTACTGCTGCCGGGTGCCGGCGCGGGCGCTGCCTGGTAGCGGAGGTGGAGGGTGGCATCGCCAAAAGGAGCTTTATAACGAGGCCATGGTGTAACGAGGCAGCCATGCCGGATCCCCCCACGTCCCTGGGCCAGCGGCATCTCAGAGAGCGGGTCCGGCTTTGCCTGTGGGTCAGGGCACCGCGGCAGCCGCCGCGCGATGGTCGGGCTGCGAGGAGCGTGGGTTGGTGTTGGCGGTGTCCTGAGCCTTGCGCCGGCCCTGGGAGGGGGGTCTTCTCCTGGGGGACGCTGCTCCGGACCCACCGATCCCCGTCCCTCAGGGCTGCCGCAGCTTTCCCGGACCCAGCGCCCGCATCCTGCCGGGCTGGTGGGGCCGGAGCCCCTTCCTCCAGCCCGGGGCCGGGGGGATGTCGCGTCCCGATGCTGTGGCACCGCGGCGAAGCCGGCAGCACCTTGGCATCTCCTCCGGCAGCGAGGAAAAACCATCCTGGTGCAGATGGACCGATCCTTGCGCCCAGCCAGCCCACGGACACGGCTCCGGCCCAGCCCCGGCTCTGCGGTGAAGGTGATCCTGTCCTCGTCTCTTCTTTAACCTTCCATAGTGCAAATGGTTCCCCAGCCCCCGGCAGTCTCTCCCTCTTTCTCTCTCTCTCAACACACCAGTTTTACAGGGAACATTCGGCATCCCCCAGGCTGCCACTCCACTCCCTCCGGCTGCCTCTCGCCACCGGCTCCAGCATCACCGCGCGGCTCCGTCACGGTGACATTTGTGCTGGAGGTGAGCTGGCAGCACGACATCTCGTGGGACGTCGATGTCGTGGGGGGACGTGGCGCTGGCTGTGCTGGCTGGGGGTCCTGGTGCTGTGGCGGGACCGGTGCCACCGGCGTGCGGGAGCCCCGGCTGTGGTGCCGGCAAGCCCCGGGCTGGCCGGGAGCCCCCGGTGCGGGATGGAGCTGAAAGCTCTGAACTCTTTGATTATTTCTTTTTTTAAATATTTTTTTTTAATTTCTTTTTAATTTTATTTTTTGATGTTCAAGTGCTGTGTTTGGTCACGCGATTAACCCCCCCCCAACCATCCATGGTCTTTTGGTCGTGCGATTTGGACCTGCCGCGTCCCCCCCCCCCCATCCCCGGGGCCCGTCCTGAGCCCCCGCCCTGGCAGATGCGTCCCTGCCCCCCCCAGACACCCCTGAACGACAGAACGAGGAACAAAACAACGAACAAACGAACAGAAAAATAACCTAAGACGTTACGCACAGGACCAATACACCGGGTAAATAATAATAATATACTGACGGGGCTGCCACCCCCTGCCCGCCCATGAACCGCCTGGGGGACCAGTCAGCCCAGGGCACTGGTCCCAGTGCCACCCGCTGTTGGGGGCTGTGGGACCAGTGCCCAGGGCTGACTGGTCCCAGTACCCGGGGCGGCCCCATCCTTTCTTCTTCAGCGCCACCTGCCTGTAACCACCACCCCGGGGCCCTGCTGGGGGCTTTTGGGGTGATGGGCTGTGGGTTTGGGGTGCTCCATGGTTCCCCCAACGCTGGGGGCAGACGGGGTGGCTGGACCCCCCCCGGCTCTGGGCTCCGCGCCGGACTGGACCCCGCTGCGGCTGCCGCTGCCCCGACGCGGGGGGACGATGCCCGGGGCGGGGGGGGGGTCCCACCTGCCTCGGTCACCCCCTTGTTCGAGGCTCTTAAAAACCGGAGGAGCGCCCGTCCCAGGCACGTCCCATCCTTCCCAGCTCCGAATCGCTGCCATTCCCCCCACCGTGCCAGGTGGGAAGCCCCTGCCGCCAGCCAGAGCCCGGCCGTGCCTGTCCCCCTCCCCAGGGAAGGGCCATGTGCCCCGAGCGCAAGGCCGGTGGCCACGTCCCGGGTTGGGGGGGGAGCGAGACCCCCTCCCCAACAAACGAGACTCCAGCACGTGGCGATGGTTGGGGCGAGGGGGGGCAGGTGGATCCCAGCCGGATCCCAGCCAGACCGCGGCTCCCCTGACTCCAGAGCGGGATCCCGTGGCCGGGGGGGGCTCCGTGCCCTTTCCAGTCCCTTCCAAGCGGCTTCTGGCTCTTTCCTGGCGTGTGGCTCCGCTCCTGGCGGTGGCCGTGCCGTGCCCGGCGTCTTACAGGGCCCAGGGGGGGCTGGCCCCAGTGCTGGCAATAGCAGGATGGTGCTTCTCCGTGCCAGCGCATCCTTGGCCGCATCCAGCGTGGTTTCAGTGGTGGAGGGGAACGGCAACGGCCAACGGCCGGGGCCGGACGAGCCCTCGTGAGCCACGAGCGCCGGGTGGAAGCGAAACAGGGACCGGCAAAATAATTCCATGAGCGGCTTCGCCGGCACCGACCCCTTCGGCATCACGCGGGCACGGCCGGGCGGGGGGCACCACGCAGGGACGCAGGCGTTGTCCCCGGCTCGGCGGGTCGGGAGGTCTCCCCCCTGCCAGGCGGGAGGCTGCCCGCTCCTCCGGCGTGGGATGCGCCAGCTCCACAGTGAGACCCGGTGCTGCCGGAGGACACGGCCCCCCCGAAAGGCACTGAACGGCAGGGAGAGGGGGTGCCTCGGCCCCCGGCCCCGGCGCTGGCTGTTGCTGGCTGCAGCCAGGCCGGGGAGGGGGATTTGCATCGCCATCGTTGCATCCGATGTATCGCAAGAGCTGGCAACGACCTGCCGGCACGGGGCTCAGGGACCTCGGCCGCGAAGCCGCCGGCGTGGGGCTGTCAGCCGCGGTGTGACCGCAAGCCGGCGTTTCGGGGCTGAGCTGTGCCCCCTGCCCGGCCCCGAGGGGTGAGGGTGGCTGGGGGACGCTCCCCCAGGACAGCCCGCCTGCCCCCAGCACCCTGCTCCTCGGGGGACCCCGGCTCTCCCCATCCCCGTCCCTTCTCCTCCAACTCCTGCCGCAAGCTGGAGCTGCAGGGTCCGGCCGGGGCGCTGGGACCCTCGCGACGCCGCGGCGGGGCTGTAGGGCTGCCGTTGCCAGCGCCGCTGGGCCAGTGGCGTCGGTGCCGGTGGCGAGACCCCAGTGGTGTCGGGAGCCCGGCGCGAGGGGCCCTAAGTGCTTCGGCGCCAGGCGGGGTGGCCAGGGTTTGGCACTGCCGGGGTTCGGCACCGCCGGGCCAGCGCCGCGTCCTCGCCCCAGGGTAGCCTCGTCCTTGTAAGCGCTTTGGGCTCCGCGGAGCCGGGGACAAGTGCTAAACATCCCGGGTGCCCCCGGCTCCCCGGCTCTGCCCCCGGCGCCTTCCCGACCCTGGCCGCCCGGCGCCGTCCCTAAGTGCTACGCGGGGTGCGGACGTGCCGGACTGGCCTGGCTGCGGCCATGGGGTCATTCCCCACACGGTCCCGGTGCTTCTGCCCCGCGGTGCCGTGGGCGAGGAGGGATGGAGGCGCGTCTCCCGGCCAGAGCCGTCCGGCACCCTCGGGATAAGTGCTGGGGCCGGGGTTTGGGGGGGGGTCCCCCAGGCCATCCCCCCTGGCCGGGCAGAGCCGCCGTTTCCACCCTGGTGCGGGGCTGGCGGCCGCCTGGCGCCAGGGACGGCTCCCAGCCGGGACCCAGCGTGGCCCCGGTTGCATCACTCCGGCCACGGCGCGAGCGAAGGGGAACCGCCGGAGCCGCTGGGGCGGCTGAACTCTTGAGAAGGCGGGAGCCTGTTCTCACGCGAAAATAATCCAAACGCCGAGGGCAGGGGGAGGCAAATCTGCCGCATAAGCGGAATTTCTCCCCAGCCGGAGCCTCCGTCCAATTCTAGCCGGTGCCGCCTCCGGATAACCCCGAGCTGCTGGCCGCCCTCCCTCCCACCGGAGGAGACCCCCTGAGCCGCCGGCTCCTCCAGCTGCCCCGGGAGAGCGCTGGGTGCCGGGGCGAGCACCGCTGTCCTGTCGGCAGTACCGGGGCAATCATCACCATCCTGCCGGCAGCGCCAGGGCCGGATCTGAAGCGTGGGCGGCAGCTCCGTTCCCATCAAGCCGTCAGTGGCCAGGGATGCCACGGGATGCTGGCGGTGCTGGCTGCCACCGGCCGGTCCCCAGGGGGGCTCCGGGCTGAAGCAGCCCCTCCAGAGCTGTCCCTGCCATCGGGTTGTGGGTGCCGGGCCGGTGCCGGCGACGTGAAGGGAGGGACCAGGGCAAGCGGGGGCTTCCCGCAGCAAAGCGCCGGCCGGGAGGGTGATTAATAAATAAATAAATTAAAGAAGGGAGACGGTTTCCTCCCGGGCTGGAGCTGCTGCCGGCGCTCGCGTGGCCCAGCCGCCCTGGCGCGCCCGTCCCGGGGGTCCCGCTGCCGGATCCTGCCATCCTTGCTCCGGCAGAGAGCCCGGAGCGGGGCTGTGGCGACGGGGCCATCGGCTGCTCGGGGATGGGGCCACCCACCCTTGGATGTCACCTTGGCCACGGGGTGGGCAGGGATGTCTCCATCCCCACTGCCTCTCCGGAGGCACGGGGAGATGCGGGGTCTGCTCGGCCTCCTCCTCTCCCCATCACCGTTGAGCCGGGGCGGGAGAGCCGTCCGGTGAAGAGCCGTGCCGCCGTGCCGTGCTGCTGTGCCGTGCCGCCGTGCTGGGGGTCCCGGCCGCCCCTTCCCTTCTCCGTCCGGTTGCTTTATTGCACAATGCATGTCGAAGCGCGGGTTTGGTGCAGCGTTTCTCCGTGGGATTTTCTTCTCTCTCTCTCTCCCCCTGACATCCAAAGGAATTTAAACGCTTGTTCTTTGTATTTAAAAAAAAAAAAAAAAATCAAGAAAAAAACCCAAAAAACAGTGGAAGAAAAGAGGAGTTTGTTGGCGGAGGGGGGCGCGGGGTGGAGGGGCAGCACCAGCTGGGCTCTAAGAGCATCCGCATCTGTCAACCACCATGCCCGGGATCTTGCCGTAGATGATCTGCTGTTTGTCGTTGAAGTAAAGCATGTTGATGGGGGACATCTTGGTGGGGGTGCAGCAGGGCCCCGCCGAGCCCCGGGGGTTGGCCTGCTGCACCAGGTGGGTATGGGGGTACTTCTGCATGAACATGTACTCGCACTGCCCCGAGCAGTAGTTGGCTTTGTATCTCTTGGGGGCGATAATCCAGTCCCAGCCGAAGGCTTCGAAGTCGACGGTGAGGGGGTAGCGGCAGCAGCGCGACTCGGTCGAGTGCTCGTCGCAGTCCAGCCCCAGGTTCCGCCGCGAGCGCTTGTTGTTCTCCAGCACCCGCAGCTCCATGAAGGGGTGCTGGGGGGAGAGGGAGGGGGGGGCGTGAGCCCCGCACGCTGACCCACCGTCCCACCGTCCCACCATCCCAGGTCCCACACGGCCCTGCGGAGCTGCCACCAGCCCCACGGAGCTGTCACCAGCCCCACAGAGCTGCCACCAGCCCCATCGAGGTGTCACCAGCCCCACTGGGGTGTCGCCAGCCCCGTGGAAGTGTCATTGTCCCCACAGAGCTGTGACCAGCCTCATGCGGCTGTAAGTGGTCCCACAGAGCTGTGACCACCCCTGTGGAGTCATAACTGGCCCCACGGAGCCGTCATTGTCCCCATGGGGCTGTCACCGGCTCCATGGAGGTGTCCCCGGCCCCACGGGGGTGTCCCCGTCCCCGTGGAGCTGTGACCAGCCCCGTGGAGCCATCACCAGCTCTGCAGAGACGTGACTGCTCCCACAGAGCTGTCGTCGTCCCCGTAGAGCTGTGACTGTCCCCACGGAGCTGTAACCGTCCCCACAAGCTGTCACCAGCCCCACAGAGCTGTGCCACCACCCGTGCCCGTCCCCACTGCCCCCCCCATGCTCGCCAGTTCCCCAGGGATGGCTGGGAGCCCCGCGCCCAGCCGAGCACCGGGGCCGTTGCGACGCCCCACCAGCTCCGCGCAGCACCGATCCCCGGGGACCGTGGGGACCCCGAGCCGCGTGCCCACCCCGCGACGGCCACCTACCAGCCCTTCGGCCCCGGGTCCCAGCGAGGTGACGGCCAAGTCGTTGCCGTTGGGGTCGAAGGCGTTGATCTCGATGCCCCAGTTGTTCTGCGGCTGCTTGAACCAGTTCTGCAGCACGTGCTTGAAGTCGATGCTCTGCCAGTGCCCGATGCGGGAGTTGAGGTCGATCTTCAGGGAGCGGATGCGGATGTGGCGGCTGCCTTCCTCCGTCACCGGCTTCAGGCGGAGGATCTGCAGGTAGACGGTGGAGGTGTGCTGCACTGGCCGCAGGTACACCCACAGCTGCGCCTTCACCACCTTGGTGAACATGATCTTGGGGCTGAAGTTGAAGAAGCAGCAATGGGGGTTGCCCTCGATCTGCACCACGGGGTCCGCTGTGGGAGGAAGGAGGTGTCAGGGGCGGCCCCGGGACCCCCCCCCCCAAAACCTCCATCGGACGCAGGGTCGGGGCGAGCTCCTCCTCGGTCGTTAGGAGTTGAAGGTCGGGTCAGAGGCCGCCCCAGGGGTCATTGCCCCTCCATTCGCAATAAGGTCCCCGGCTGCCCCCTGACCCCGTGTCACCGGGGATTCATGATCCCCCGCGGGGGCTGCGGGAACCGAGCCCCCAGCTGAGCGGGGCCGGGCTGAGCGGGGCGGGGGGCTCCGGCCCCGCAGCACCTGCTCCGGGGCAGCCGGTTCCCAACACATCCCTGCGTCGGAGCCGGGAACGCACCCGGTCCCGCAGCTCCCAGGGATGCGGCAAAGCCCCGAGGATGGTCCCTGGCACCAAGCCGGGTACCACCAGGCTCCCTGCCAGCGGTCCTGCCAGGTCTGCATCTCAGAGGACATCCATCTCCCACCCTCTCATCTCCCACCCTCCCATCTCCCACCCTCCCTGGGCTTGTTTTCGGGGCAGCCCCACACCTCTGCCGGCCTCGGCAGAGCAGCCGGCGATGCTTCACCCAGGACCTCGGTGGGTCCTGCCCAGGGCGATGCTCTCAGAGGTGGCGAAGGCGAGCGGCCGCCGCGGGGACAGGGACACCCACCCCGGTGGGATGACAACCCCGAGCACCAGCAGCACAAGCATCCCTCGGAGCCGGGGGTCCCCGGTCGCCCTCCCCCAGCCCCACGGCAGCACCCCGGCTGGAGCCGGCCCCGCGCTGGCCCTCCCTGCTCAGCAAACATCTGTGTCAAATTGAGCTGGGAATTTCCCCCCCCCTCGGTCGCCCGCGCAGCCCCCTCCCCCTGCCACGCACCGGTCAGGTTTAATAGCACCCAGCTGCAGCGCGGGGCCATTTGCTGCGTGCGAGGCCTCCCCGAACACATGGGGGTCACGACACCGGCCGCAGCCCCGGGAATGCCATCCAGCCCCCCGCCGCGCCGCACATAAACCAAAGTGACAGGGGTTGGGGGGCCGCGGGCGCCGGCCGCCCAAACGCCTCCCAGCAATTTGCTGCGCACAAGCCCCCGATTAAACCCGCGCTCCCCCGAGACCTGCCTGGGGAGCGTTTCCACCCCGCTCCGGCGCTGCCCGTCCCCTCGAAGCCACGCTGGACCCCCCCCGACTGCCAACCCCCGGACAGGTTGTGCCCCCCAGCCCCTTGGCGGGGGCTTTGCCACCCGTCACCATCCCAGTCTGGGCCGGTGGCCACCTCGAGGGGCTCTGGGTCCCCCGTGGTCCCGGTGGCACAGAGGGTCCCGGTGGCCTTAGGGGACGCGGTGCCGGTTTGGTCCGGGCTCGCCGTGGCTGGCACCGCGGCAAGGTCGGTGCCGGTGGGGTTGTTTTTGTAGGGTCTCCGGGTGAGAGATGCCAAAGCAGCGCTGGAGCCGGTGCGGGTCCCTTAAAGCTGCCACCGGCTTCACACCGAAGCCCCTCGCCGCCGCGACGGCAGCACCGGCAGCACCGCTGACCCTCCTCCGGGCCGGGACTCGGTCTGGCATCCCGGGGGACACCGGGCGGCTGCGGGTCCGGGGCCGAGAGGGGGGTGTGGGGTGCCGGGGAAGGGGGGGTCCGAGCGTGGGGGCTGTGCCACGCTGGCTGCTCCTGGCACGGGGCTGCGGCGGTGCCAGGATGCTCGTCCGGTCGCTCTGGCAACGGGGGATAAAGGTTACCGGGACATCGGTCACAGCTGAGTATGTGCCGGGAGGGGGGTGGCCCCGAGCCCCCCCCTCTGCTCTTTGTTCCCACCGGGGCCGGATTTGGGGCTCCCACCTCTGCCCCGTTAACCCCTCGCCTGCCACGGGGGACCGGAGATCCCCCCAGGTCCCGGGGACCCCGGGGACCCCCCCCGATACCCTGAGATGCCACATGCCAGCGATGCCTCCGTGATGTCCCCTCGTCCCCGCTCCCACCCGTGTCCCGCTGACCTTGAGCGGCTCCGGCCCCGGCGGGGCAGCAAGAGGCACAGGCGGCCCCCCCGGCCCCCACCAGCCCCTCGCCCCAGCCCGTGCCCGGCCCGAACCCCCCCCCGGCCCCCCATTGCCCCTCATTAAGGTCCCTCCACCCCGCAGGTCGCGGGGGTCACGGGTAGCCCCTAAATGGGTTTAGGACCCAATTAACCTTCCCGGGTTCCTTCTGCAGTTAAGAAAAAACCCGGGGGGGGTGGGGGGTGCTGGGGGTGGTGGCTTGGGATTAACCGGGGCGGGGGGCGGCCGGGGGGAACCCGAGAGCTTTATGGCTCTGCTGCCTATAAAGCCCTTTCCCTCCTTCTGTTCAGGAACCATAAAACCCCACACAATTGCCACGGGGGGGGCGAGGAGGGAGGAAAAATCATAATAATAACGGAGCGGCCGCAGCCGAGGCAAGCCAGACCCGGCGGCGCATCCGGCTGCGGGGCTGGGGGCTGCGGGACCCCCAGAGCGGGGCCATGCGGGGCCCGGCTGACCGGGAAGAGGGGCCGCCCTCTGGTATTTATTTTGGGGGGCCCCCGAGCTGTTAAGGGGCAGGAGGGGGGGCCGGGGGCAGCGAGCGTTAACGCGGCGCAGGGAGGAAAACCCCAGCGTGTTGTCAATTTTATGGGTAATAAAATTTCAAAGCCGCCCGAGTCTATTAATGCCTGGGAAGGAAATTCGTCGGGGGGCTGCAGGAGGGGGGGGCAGCGCCTCACACTTCCCTCCCTTCCGCTCGCCCTTCGCACCCGGCCCCCCCAGCCCCGCTGCCCGGAGGTCCCACAGCCCCCCGCGCCTCAGGGGTCCCGCAGCCTCATCCCGCCACTGGAGCAGGTGGAGCCGGGGCTGGACACACGGGGAAACTGAGGCACAGAGAGGTGAGGGGTGCAGCCACCCAGGCGCCCCATCCGTTCTCCCTCTCCTCGCCCACAGACTGACAGACGGACGGACAGAGCCATGTCACGGTGCGGCAAAGCCCCCGCGCCCCGTCCCCTCGCTGCCTTCCCATCGGGGACCCCTTGCAGCCCCTCGCCACGCCGGCCGTGGGCAAGCCCAGGGTGGTGGGCACTTGCCCGTCCCCAGCACACCCTGCCGTCACCCTGCCGTCACCCTGCCACGTGCCGCGGCAGGAGGTGAGCGGTGGCACCTGCTGCCTGGCGGGGCCCTGGGGACCGGGAGGTCACCGTGCCATCTGCCCTGTGCCCCCAGACCAGTCCCAGTGCTGGTGCTGGTACCAGATCCCAGTACCCAGTCCCAGTGCCAGTGCTGAGTCCCAGTCCTCAGCACTGAGTCTCAGACCCCAGTGCCGCGTCCCAGCCCCCAGTATCAGGTCCCAGTCCCCAGTACTGAGTCCCAGGCCCCAGTGCCACGTCCCAGTCCCCAGTGTCAGGTCCCAGGCCCCAGTACTGAGTCCCAGTACCCAGTGCCGAGTCCCAGTCCTCAGTGCCGAGTCCCAGTCCCCATTACTGAGTCCCACTCCCCAGTGCTGACTCCCAGACCCCGGTGCCAGGTCCCAGTCCCCAGTGCTGACTCCCAGTTCTCAGTGTTGGGTCCCAGTCCCCAGCACTGAGTCCCAGTCCCCAGTACCGGGTCCCAGACCCCAGTGCCGGGTCCCAGACCCCAGTGCTGATTCCCAGTTCTCAGTGTTGGGTCCCAGTCCCCAGTGCTGAGTCCCAGTACCCAGTGCCAAGTTCCAGACCCCAGTGCCGAGTCCCAGACCCCAGTACTGGGTCCTAGTCCCCAGTGCCGGGTCCCAGTCCCCAGTGCTGACTCCCAGTTCTCAGTGTTGGGTCCCAGTCCCCAGCACTGAGTCCCAGTCCCCCGGTACTGGGTCCCAGACCCCAGTGCCGGGTCCCAGTCCCTGCTACCAGGTCCCAGCACCCAGCAGCCATTCCCACTCCCATCTCCCAGTTCCCGGTGCCCCGTACCGGCTGCCGGCCGGGCTGTCCCCGTGTCCCCGGGACTCGCACGGAGCTCACTCGGGGATGGGATGGGGGTGTGGGGGGGGGGACACGGACACTGGTGGGGGCTGCAGGTCGGTGCGCAGGGCGAACGCGGGGGGAGCCCCAAGGGGAACCGGGCAGCCCCGGGAGGGGGGGAACGGGGACGGGGAGCCGCGAGGGAAGAAGGGGCACCCCGGGGGGGGGGGGGAACCCCAGAGGGACGATGCCCGCCGCCGCACGGGACGAGGCGAGCGAAGGGAGAGAGGAGAAGGGAGCCGGGGAGGGGGGGGGGTTGGAAAGAACCGGGAGGGGGGACGGTGGGGAACGGGGACCCGGGGGGGGGCGGGGGGGAGTCCGCCGGCGAACTTTGCGGCGGCGGCGGGGCGGAACAAAGGCGGCACTGACTTTCCTGGGCCATGCTGATGACGGTCTCGGTAGTGGCGTGGTACTCGTCCTCCTCCAGGTACTCGTCGGGCTGCAGCGAGTCCCCCTGGAAGTCGTGGAGGTCGAGGAGCTGCTGGAGCGGGGGGGCCTTGGGCAGCAGCTGCTTCACCACCTCCCGGGTGATGTTGGGCGCTTCCTTCAGCCGCAGCTTGCTCAGGATCTGGGACTTGATGCTCTCCAGCCGCAGCTCCTTGCTGTGCCGCCGCCACAGACACACCGGGCAGACCGGCTCCGAGGCGGGGGGTTGCGTTTCCAACGATTCTCCCCCCCCCGCCGCCGCCGCCACCGCCAACGGCAGCAACCACAGCAATACCGGGGCCATACCGGGAAAGCTTCTGTCTCTCTTTTTTTTTTTTTTTTCTTCTTCTTCTTCTTCTTCTTTTTTTTTTTTTTTTCTTTTTCTGGGTGTTTTTTTTTTTCCTCTTCTCCCCCCACCGGATCGCCCCCCGCCCCCCCCCCCCGCCCCCCGCTTCCACCGCAACGCGTAAGAGGCGCGGAACGGGGGGAAGGCGGTAACGGCGGCGGGGGCGGGGAAGCGGGGGGTTGGTGAGGGACCGGCGGTGGGGGGGGTGAAAAGGGGGGGGGGGGGAAAGAAAAAAGCGGCGGTAGCGGCGGCCCCGGGGTTTTATACCCCAAGAGAAGTGTGTCGTCAGCGGCCTTGATTGGCTGCGGGCGCACAAAAGAGGTTCTGGCAGGGGCTTGTCACCAGCCGCCGCCGGCCCCCCGAGCACCGGGAACGGCCCCGCCGCCACCGCACGTTGCCCGGTTCGGGTCGACACCCCTCACCCCCCCCCCCAATCCATCAGACCCCCCCCCCCCACACCCCCCGTTCCGGTTGCGGCGCGGCGGGACCCAACTCCCGGCAAGTGCGGCGGGGCCGGGCGAACGCCCGGCCCCGCCGCACTTGCCGGGAGTTGGGTCCCGCCGCGCCGCCCTTCCCGGTCCCCCCCGCTCCGCTCCCGGAGGACTCCTCGGAGCTCCCCCCCCCCGGTGCCGACCCCATCAGAACCATGGAGAGGGCAAGAACGACCGCACCCGTGGCACCGGGGCTGCACCGGCAACCGCTCCGGTGGAGGGCAGGCCGGGCTGGGAGGGGGGGTGGGGAACCGGCCCGGTGCTGTCAGTGAGGAGATGGAAGGGGGGGGGGCTCCCGGTAAAGCGGAGAGGGAGGGGGCGAGAGGAGCGCTCCCGTTACCGGCCCCGGTGCCGGTGAGCGGGGCAAGCGCGTTCCGCCAGGGGGCGCCGCAGTGCCGCTCCGGAGCGGGCGCGTCCACACCGGAGCCGGTAAAACCGGCGCGAAGCGAAAGCGCCGGGAGGAGAGCGCCACCGCGCGGCGCGGGAGGGGGGGGGACACACAGACGCACCGGCTAACCCGGGGTTCGGGGTGGGGGGGGGGAGTGGGTGTCGGTCGCGGGGCCGGGGGAGGCGTATCCCGGTGTGGGAGTTTTCCCCACGGCGACGGCATCACCGCTTCCCGGTGTCGCCGGTCCCGGGGGGGAGGAAAACGGAAGCGGGAGGCGGCGCTCGGAGCCCCCTCCCCGCCACGCGTGGACACCGGGGTTCCCCCCCCCGTCCTCCCGCCGGGCTGCGGGACCGAAGGGGTTAAGGCCGTGGCGTGACGTAGCCCCGCCGGCCCCGCCTCCCGGGCCGCCCCGCAGGAGCTGTCAGCGGCCCCGGCCCCGGTAACGGCAACGGGGGGGGGCGGGTCCCGGGATCCCCCCGGGGGCGTCACAAGGGGTGGGGGCCCCTCCGCGAGGAGGGGGGGGGAGAAACCCCGGGACGGGGTCTCCCACCCGGGGGGGTCCCGGGGCCGGGGGTCCCCCCCACGTGGCGCGGCCCCGGGGCAGCACTGCGGGCGGGGCGCTGCGCGGTGGGGTGGGGTGCGCGGCCCCATCATAACCCCCCCACCTCTCTGGGGGTGCGGGGTGGACCGGCTTCCTCCTCCCCCAACCCTGGCTGCTTCCTCCTCCACGCAGGACAGGCCCCCCCACGCGGGGACCCCACAGCGGGGCCACATCCTTGGCTGGGCACAGCCCCGCGTCCCCATGACCCCCCATCCCCATGTCCCCCCATCCCCACATCCACATCCCCACATCCCACGTCCCCACGTCCCCATGTCCTCCTGTCCCCATATCCCCGTGTCCCCCCATCCCACGTCCCCACGTCCCCCCATCCCCATATCCCCACGTCCCCCCATCCCCATGTCCCCACGTCCCCACGTCCCCCCATCCCCATATCCCCACGTCCCCACGTCCACGTCCCCACCCCTGGGCTGTGGCCTCTGGCAGCGGAGCGGGATAATTTTAGCCAGGTCCCCACCCCCGGGGCCAGAGCCGGGCAGGATGCGGCCCTGGGTGCTGCCCACACCCAGCAATTACCGGCAGGGCGCTCGGGGCCGGGACCGCGGGGCCACGCTGGGAGCGGGGAGGTGACCGGTCCCCCCCCTTGAGCGCCACGTCCCCCCAAGGCCCGGCCATGGCGGGGCTGCTGCAGGCCCTGGTGGGTGCCTCGGAGAAGGCGGCGCACATCGCCCGGCTGTGCCGGCGAGAAGAGCCCCTCTTCCAGCTGCTGGTGGCCGAGAAGACGGGGGCCGACAGGAACAGGAGGTTCCTGCAGGACTTCAAGACGCTGGCGGACGTCCTCATCCAGGAGGTCATCAAGCACGACCTGGGGAAAGAGGTAAGGGACGGCCTGGGGGGGGTCCCCAGGGTGCCCCCGCATCCCCCTGGGCCGCGGCTGAGCTGCCCCGTCCCCCCAGTTCCCTGAGCTGCGGGGCCACATCCATGGCGAGGAGTCCAACGAGTTCAAGAACGGGCAGGGTGAGTCTCGGGGGAGCAGCGGAGCCGGGGCCACGTGTTGTGTCCCCCCCCCAACACCGGGGGCCACGGGGCCGTCGCTGATGTCGGGGTGCTGGCAGGGGAGACGGTGGCGGTGCGGGTCTGCGCCACGCCGGGAGACACCGCGGCCCTGCTGCTCTCCGTGCTGGAGCCCGAGCGGGAGGCCGCAGAGCTGCTGGCGGCCGCCGTGCACCGGGACGTGGCGCTGGAGGACGTGGAGTTGGCCGGCGTGGCGCTCAGCATCCCCCCTCAGGACCTGGCCATCTGGATAGACCCCATCGGTGAGGGGGTGCTGGGAGAGGGTGGGTTGGGGACCCCACCGCCACGTACCGCAGCTGAGCCCCGGCGAATTCGGCTGCGCCCGCAGACTCCACCAACGAGTACATCGGCGGGCGCGAGGACGTGGCCCCCGTCGACGGCATCGCCCCGGCGGGGCTGTGCTCGGCGCTGGTGCTCGTCGGGGCCTACGACCGGCAGACGGGCTGCCCCGTGCTGGGCGTCATCAACGAGCCCTTCTTCCGCCGGGACCCCCTGACCCGCAGGTACCGGCACCGCTTGGGTGGGCACGGCCGGATCCCGGCCCCCAAAGGCCGGGCAAAACCTGGGGACCCGGTGACGGGGTCCGCGCTCAGGGTCCCCGTCCCCGCAGGTGGCAGGGGAGGTACCACTGGGGCGTCGCGTACGGGGACACGCGGCTGTGCTCGCTGAGCCCCCCGCCGCCGCGCCCCGCGCCCTGCGTGGTGCTGAGCCGAGCGGAGGGGGGAGCGGTGCGGGCGGCCTTGGGCCCCCTCTGCGGTGACCGCCTGCGCTTCGCCGCCGGTGCCGGCTACAAGATGCTCTGCGTCATCCTGGGACTGGCGGACTCCTACGTCCTCTCCGAGGGCAGCACCTTCGCCTGGGACGCCTGTGCCCCCCACGCCATCCTGCGGGCCCTGGGCGGGGGTGTCGTGGCCCTGGCGGGGGCCCTGCGGGAGCGACGAGCGGGCGACGCCGGGTCCCCCCCCGAGCTGGTCTACAACCGCCCGGTGGAGGGGGCGGTGGGGGCCGAGCGCTGGGCAAACCGGGGTGGCCTCGTGGCCTATGCCCACCCCCAGCACTTGGAGGCCGTGCTGGCCGCGCTGGCCGCCGTGCCGGGGCTCTGAGCCCACGGCGGCCGGGACCCCGGGGTGTAAG
Source organism: Buteo buteo (assembly GCF_964188355.1). Lineage (NCBI taxonomy): Eukaryota > Metazoa > Chordata > Aves > Accipitriformes > Accipitridae > Buteo > Buteo buteo. The sequence goes on along the minus strand of NC_134187.1, from coordinate 30,278,484 downwards.
GTAGGGGGTAGCAAGGACCCTGGGGTGCAGGTTATAGGGTGGCAGGGACCCTGGGGTGCAGGGTATGGGGTGGCTGGGAACAGGGTTGCCAGGACCCCGGGGTGGCAGGGACCAAGAGGTACAGGGTGTCGGGGACCCCAGGGTGCAAGTTATAGGGTGGCTGGGACCCTGGGGTGTAGGGTTCATGGGGTGGCAGGGACCTCTGGGTGAAGGGTGCGGGGTGGCAGGGACCCCGGGGTGCAAGTTATAGGGTGGCTGGGACCCCAGGGGTGCAGGGTGTGGGGTGTCCAGGACCCCAGGGTGCAAGTTATAGGGTGGCTGGGACCCCGGGGTGCAGGGTACATGGGGTGGCAGGGACCCCCGGGGTGAAGGGTGCGGGGTGGCAGGGACCCCAGGGTGCAGGTTATAGGCTGGCTGGGACCCTGGGGTGAAGGATGCGGGGTGGCAGGGACCCTGGGGTGCAGGTTATAGGGTGTCTGGGACCCCAGGGTGAAGGATGTGGGGTGTCCGGGACCCCAGGGTGCAGGTTATAGGGTGTCTGGGACCCCGGGGGTGCAGGGTGTGGGGTGTCCGGGACCCCAGGGTGCAAGTTACAGGGTGTCTGGGACCCCGGGGGTGCAGGTTTGGGGGTGGCAGGGACCAAGGACCACGGGCTGACCAGCCCCCCCGGGGCGCAGGGTCCCCCGAGACCCCCGGGGTGCGGGACAGGGTGGGAGCTCCGTGTCCCGGGACCCCCCCCCGCGGTGTAACCCCCTCCCTCCCCTCATGTCCCCCCCCTACGCGGGGCCAGCCATTAAAGTGTCCCTCGCACCCGCGTGTCCGTCCGGGCCGGGGCCGGGGCGGGACCCACGCGGGGCGGGGGCGGCGGCGGCGGCGGCGGCGGGGGGGGGCCGGGGCGGTCCCGGGGCGGTCCCGGGGTTGCCTGTTGACTCGTCACATGATTTCGGAGGACACGGAGGAGCAGCGGCGCCGGTGAGCGCCCGGGGCGGGGGGGAGCACCGGTACCGGACCGGTACCGGTACCGGCAGGGTGGGAGCGGGCGGGGAGCTGCACCGGGAGCGGTCCCGGGACGCCGGGGCTCGGACACCGGGGCTCGGTACACCGGGAGGGGGGAGGGGGTTGTGGACCGGGACGGGGGGGGGGGTCGGGGACCGGGCGCGGTGCCGGTACCGGTACCGGGGCTGAAGCGGCGGCTCCCGCAGGACGGACCATGGCGGTCGAGGGCGGGATGAAATGTGTGAAGTTCCTGGTTTTTATCTTCAACTTCATCTTCTGGGTGAGTGCGGGGCCGGGGGGAACCGGGAGGGGCGCTGGGGGGGGGCACACACACCCCGGGGGAGCCGGGGAGGGGGCTCCGGGGCCGGCAGAACCGGGCAGACGGGCCCTTCCCCGCCGTGGCCCCCCCGGGGACGGGCCCGCCCCAGCCCCATGGCAGGCAGCAGCCCTCCCCCGTGTTGCCCCCCCTCCGTCAGCTTCTTCCCCCCCCCCCCCATACGGCCCCTTTGACACCCCCTTCCCCACCCTTGCAGGCCCTGAGCTGGGTGTCATGGGGACCCCGGGGGGGGCCCTGCTGCCCGGGGGGGGGCTGCAGCTGGGGCTGCAGGGGAGGGGGCACAGGGGGTGAGGCTGCCCACTCTGGGAGAAGCCTGGCACCGGGCTGCGTTGCGGCCATACGCCGCCATCAGTAGGTTCCAGGGGTAACGAGGCTGGACAGGGCGAGGCTGGCACACCCTGGCCGAGGGAAGCCGAGCCCCAAGGTCAGGGTGGGGACCCCACGGGTGGCCGGGGTCCCCCCAGGCCCCACAGTTCCGGGCTGCCCCTGGCCGGGGTCCCCACGCAGGACAGGGCGCGGGTTTGGGGAAGTTGGGATGAAGAAAGAGGCATGAGGAGCCCAACGGCCGTAGTGGGGGGGGGTGGGGGGGGCAGGCGCCTCCCAGCCGTCATCCTGTCCCCCCACGCAAGGAGTGACTCGTCCCAGTCCCCACCCTGATCCTGCTGGGCTGAGTCACCCCTGGAGGGCTGAGGGGGGGGGGCTCGGGCCACCCGCCAGCGGTGGGGGGGACACGATGGGGACACCGGCGCCAGCCCCCCCCCGGCCCCCGCCACCGGGAGTGTTTGTGCAGTGGGCGGCTGGGCCGCGCTGTTTACCCACACCCAGCGAGCAAACAGGGCCAGCGGCACTGGGACGGGGCGGGGGGGGGGGTGGCAGCCCCGGTGGGGCTCCCCACTGCCACGGGGAAACTGAGGCCGTGGGAAGGGTCCCGCCCGTGGTGGTGGGGGGGTGCCGGAGACAGGGCAGGATGGACGCTCCTGCCCCAGCACTGGGAAAAGCCGTGGGCATCCTGACTCCCGTGGGAGTGGGGCTGCTGGTGACCCCCCCCACCCAGGACAGCATGTGCCTGGCATGCCCCCCCTGCCCCGGCACCCCTCGATCTGCCTGCGCCCCCCCTGACTGGGGGGCTGGTGCTCGGTGTCGTCCCCCCCCTCCGAGGCCTCTCGCCGTGGCCGGAAGGCCGGACTTCCCGGCGTTCCTGCGGCCGCCAGCCCGGCCCCCCCCTCGCCGCAGCGGGGCTGGGGAGCGTCCCACCGTGGGGCAGAACCGGGGGCCCCCTCCCACCGCTGTGCCCCCATGGGGACATTGCTGGTGGGGCTGTGCTGGGCTGGAAGGGGGGGGGGCAGAGAAAATCCACCCCCCCCCCCCATCACCCCCAGGAAGGGGGGGTCCCCCCAATTCGCAGCCAAACCCCAGAGCTGCTCGACTCCCCGGAAAGGGAGGATGCTCAGCTGTGGGTGACACCCACACCCTGTTGGTTCTGGGGGGCTGGTGGCTGCACCCCAATTCCCTCTGCCTCCCCCCCCCCCCCGGTCCCCCCCCAGGTATGCGGCGTGGCCCTCATCGCCATCGGCATCTACGCCCAGACGGCCCTCGATAAGGCGCTGACGGTCAGCAGCTCCTCCGCCTCCAGCACCCCCGTTGCCATCCTGGTGCTGGGCATCATCATCTTCTTCATCTCCTTCTTCGGCTGCTGCGGCGCCTGGAAGGAGAGTTACTGCATGGTCACCACGGTGAGCACCCTGACCCCCCCCCCCCGACCCCCAACCCGACCTCTCGCACCTTAACCCCCCCACCCTGTTCCCCCCCCGCAGTTCGCCGTCCTGCTCAGCATCATCTTCCTGGTGGAGATCGCCGCCGCCATCGCCGGATACGTCTTTAAGGACAAGGTGGGGACGCGTGGGGAGACGGGGGCGTGGACCCAGCCGGGTGCTGCGGACCCCCGCTCCTTTCTGACCCCCCCTGGCCCCCCCAGGTCCGCTCGGTGCTGGACGAAGGGCTGTGGGCCGCCATGCGCAAGTACGGAGAGGACAAACCCTTGACAGAGGCCGTGGACGAGCTCCAGAGTGATGTGAGTAACGGGGCGGCCTTGGGGGTGGGGGGTGGGGGGACGTGGGTGTCTGGGGTTCGACCCCCTGAGGTTCACCACCCCCACCCCCCCCCCCGGCAGTTCGGTTGCTGCGGAGCCAACAACTACACCGACTGGTTCACCATCGAGCGGTTCAGGGTCAACAACACGGTGCCCCGATCCTGCTGCCGCGTCAACACCACCTCCTGCAACATCCGCCCCAGCCCCGCTACCATCTACGAGAAGGTGAGACCCCCCCCACCCTGTGCCCCCCCCCCCCTGCCATGCCCTGGGGGTCCGGCCACCCCCTGAGCCCCTCTGCTCCCCCAGGGCTGCCTCGAGAGCATCGAAGCCTGGATGAAGAAGAACATCCTCATCGTGGCCGCGGTTGCGCTGGGCATCGCCTTCTTCGAGGTAGGACGTGGGGCTGAGACCCACCTTGTGGGGGGCTGTAACCCCCCCCACTGGGGGGGGGCCGTGCAGGATCGGGATGACCCCCCCTCCCCTCTCCCTTTCCAGATCCTGGGCATCATCTTCGCTTGCTGCCTGATGAAGGGCATCCGCAGCGGCTATGAGGTCATGTAGCCCCCGGCGGGTGCCGCGGCCCCCCCGGCTCTCGCTGCCCCCCGCCTGGGGGGCTCTGGTGGTCGTGGGGGCTGCTCCCGCTTGCTTGCCCTCTGCAAGCTCCTCTGGGGCAGGGCCCCATGTGCCAAACCCCCCCAGGGGGTCGCCGCCATTGGACCCTTCCCCATGTGCCGGTGGGGGCTGGGGGGGTCGAGGGAACGTCCCCGGATTTGGAAATAAAAATAAAAGCTTCCGTAGAGCCGCGTGTCCCCCTGCGCCCACCAGGCTGGGAGTGGGATGGGGTCCCTCGTGGGTGTGGGGGTTCCCCCCGTGGTCCATCGACCCTGTGGGGGTCAATGCTGCCCTGTGCAATGACTGGAACCTCCCCACCAGGGGGGGGCTGGTCCCGCTGGGAACGATGAGAGTGGGGGGGGGGGGGGGCTGGATGTGTGGTCTTGGTGTCAGCAGCCCCGTCCCACCCCGGTGTTGGGGGGGCACCGGGGGTCCGGCTTGGCTCGGGGCCACGTCAACAGGACGCTGGGCTGCACCAGGACTGGTGGAAGGGCAGTGACGGTGGCAGCGTCCCTGTGGGTCCCCCGAGGGCCGTGGGCCTGGAAGCCACCCCCCACCCCGGTTGCAGCGGGGCTGGGGTCCCTGTGTGCCACGGCAATGCCACCAACGGTCCCCGAGCCGTGGGGGCACCCCGTCCGGACCCGGGGCTACCGCAGGGACAAGCGCTGCAGGCGACGGTTTGCACGGCACCCGGGATGGGCGGTTTATTTGCAGCGCTGGAGGGTGGGTGGGTGGGTGGGTGGGGGGTCTCGCAGCCCTGAGGGGGGGCTGGCGGCCGCAGCAGGGGACTAGCGGACGCGGTGGGCCGGCTTGGGCAGGATGGTGGCCAGGGCGAAGTCGACGAGGCAGGCGGGCAGGTAGGAGGCGGGCAGCCAGAGCAGTTTGGCGTCCCAGCCGGCGCTGTAGCGGGTGCGCGGGTGCCGGGCGCTCAGCGCGTGCTCCATGCAGCGGGTCACCTTGCTGAGGTCGGCGTCGCAGACGACGTTCATGATGAGCCGCTGCACCTTGAGGTCTGGGGGGGGGGGGGGAGAGTGGAGGCGGGGGGTCAGGCAGGGGAAACTGAGGCAGCAGGTGCCCCCCACTCCCTACTCACACTTGTGGAAGAAATCCTCGCCGTAGCTGAGCCGCGTCTCGGGCGCCAGGCGGTCCCAGAGCTGGCGCAGGGACGCCTCGATGCTCTCCAAGTTGGTCACCGCCGTCTTGAAGAAGCCGGGCTCCACGATGCTGACCTTCACCCCGAAGTGGTACATGTCACGCCTGCGGGATGTACGGCCGTCAGGGTACGGGGTGGGGGGGCTGCGGGGCGGGTTGGGGGGGGGGACACGACGACCGGCACCCACCGCAGGCTGTCGGAGAAGGCCTCGATGCAGTATTTGGAGATGCAGTAGCCGCCGCCGTTGGCGGAGAGGCGACCCAGCACGCTGGAGGTGTTCACCACCCGGCCCCTCGCCCGTTTCAGCAGGGGCAGGAACTGGAGCGTCACCTCGATGGCCCCGAAGGCGTTGACGGCCATGACCTGCCGGTAGTCCTCCATCCTCATCCACTCCGTGGGGCCGATGGGGTTGGCCACCCCGGCGTTGTTCACCAGCCCAAAGAGACCTGGGGGGAGGACACGGGGACGTGACAGGACACGCGAGGTCGGGGATGTTGGCCGTGGTCCCTGCCCTGTGGCACCTCCCCTGGGACCCCCACCCTCTCCCCAGTGTGCCCTGGTGGGACCCTCCCCTCCATCCTGCCCTATAGAACCTTGCAGGGACCCCCCCCCACCCTATAGCCCCTCTCCCGGGCTCCCACCCACCCCCTGGCAGGACCCATCTTGCGCCGCAGCCCCTCTCCAGAGCCCCCTCATCCTTCGCCTTAGGATGCCCTGGTGGGACCCCCCCCCATTCTCCCCTGTAACACCTCATCAGGGACCCTTAATCCTGCCCCACAGCACCTCTCTGGGGACCCCCAGCCGTGCCCTATACCCCCCCCCAGATCTCTCTGTCTTGCCCTATAGCATCTCTTGGTGGGTCCCATCCTCTTGCCCTATACCATCTCTCCTGAGACCACCCCTCCCACTCCTTACCAGCCCCTGGTGGGACCCCATCCCACCCTGCAGCACCTCCCCTGGGGTCCCATCCTGCCCCATAGCATCTCCCCTGGGACCCCATCCCACCCTGCAGCACCTCCCTTGGGGTCCCATCCTGCCCCATAGCATCTCCCCTGGGACCCCATCCCACCCCGCAGCACCCCCCCCGGGGTCCCATCCTGCCCCCCCCACCCCACTCACCTTTCTCGCCCACCTCTGCCCGCACCCACTCGACGGCCTGACGGATGCTGTCGGAGCGGGTGACATCGAGCAGGGTGGTGCGGAGGTGACCGGAGCAGCCCCGCTGGAGGCTGTCGGCCCCTTTCTGGGTCAGGCAGGCGGCCAGCACCCGGTAGCCCCGGTGGGCCAGTCGCCGTGCCAGCAGGTTGCCGAAGCCGCTGTCGCAGCCGGTGATGAAGACGTGCTTGTCCTTGACGGAAGGCAGGGTCCGGCGGTCCCGCACCAGCCAGCCCAGCACCCAGGCCAGTGCCGCCAGCAAGAGGTACAGCCACATGGCGGGGGTCTGCAGGGCCGGGGGGGGGCGGTGGGAGAGGAACCCAGGCGTCCTGGGCTGTGCCACCCCCCCCCTGCTCCCCACCAAGTCAACACCTGCACCCCAAGTTGAACCCAGGCTCCTTGCTCGCCGGGTAAAGCCACGCACCGCTCCCCGTGCAGGGGACCCCCAGATCCCCTGCCCCACACCGTGGGGGTCTGACTACCCCCCCCTCAGGTGGAGGGTGGGAAAAGGCAGGGGGGGGCACAGGTTGAGGATTGACCTCAGCTTGCAGCAGGTCCCACATGAGTCTCGGTCTGTGCCCAGGTGCCACCGGGCACCCGGGGACCCCAGGCGGTGGTCCCTGCCCTCCCGGGGTGGGGGGTGAGCAACCTATGCCCCCCACCCACCCCCGGACGAGTCCCTGACCGACCTCCCTCCCGCTGGGCCAGGGCGTCCAGGCGGCGTGCCGGGGATTAGCTGGGCGCAGTGCGTCAGCACCTGGCCGGGAACCAGAGCCCACAGGGCGGAACTGGGGGGGGGGGGTGTCCCAGCTGCTCCCCCCGGCATAACCCCGTCCCCCTCCTGCCCTCCCAGGGCAGGGACGACCCCGGGCACCCTCCGCTCCTGACCTGCACGGGTGACCATCACCGCTGTCTCTGGGACCCCCCAACCCACCTGCCCCATATCCCACCCACCCCTCCGGATAAGGAAGCCCTGTGGGGGGGCTGTGTCCCCCTCCAGGAGCCCTGTTTGGGGGGGGTCTTTGGGGGTGCCAGGATCCCCCCCCCCATTGCACCCAGCAGTGGGTACTGGCTGGGGGTTAAAAACCCGCTGAGGCTGGGATGGGGGGGTCCAGGCTGACCCCCAGAGGGGGTGGCAGCCCCCCCTCCCCACCCTTAGGGGCTGTGGGGGGAGACCCGGTGTCTGCCCTGGGTCCGTGGAGCCGGGTGAGGGCGGGGGGCAGGCAGCAGCCCCCTGCCCAGCCTGGATGGCTAGGGGGTCTCGGCGTGCACGAGACCCGATAGACTCATCTCACTGTACCCCACGGCCATGGGGCAGACCCAAAGACCCCCAAAACGGGGCTCTTGGAGGGGACACAGCCCTGGCCTGGGGGGCAGAGGGGACCCCACCCACCGAGCCCCCACCTACCGTCGGCGGGGCAGAGGGCTCCGGCCACTGCTCTGGCTGCGGCGGCAGAAGCCGTCTGAGCTGGGGAGGCCGCGGCCGCTCCTCCCCGTGCGCCAGGGCCAAGCCCGCAGCCAAAGTTCACAGTGGGCCGAGCCCCCCCCGACACCCCCCCTCTGCCGCTGGGTGCAGCGCCAGGGGGAACTTGGGTGCGTGGGGGTACTGGGATACCCCTCGCCTTGTTGGGGGACCCTCGCCACAGAGGAGCCCCTGACCAGAGCCAGGAGGGCGGGCAACCCCCCAGGGCACGCAGAACTCCCCCCACCCAGGTCCCCTTCCCAGCCCTGGGAGGGGGCATCGCCCAGAGCTGGGGGGGGGGCCAAGCTCTCCCCTGGGGGATTAGAGCCCTCCTGGCCCAGAAGGAGCCCTTTGTCCGGGAAAAAAAGGAGCCTCAGAGCCCGAGTTAAGCAGTAAAGAGGATGAGGGGGCTTAGGAGGGGGCGGCCGAGGGCTGTGCCAGGGCCCCGGCACGCGCCTGGCCTGGCCTTCGCACACCGCCCGTACAACCACGCTTTATTCTGCCCACTCTCCAGTACGGAAGGGTCCCCAAGGCGGCCGGGAGCTGCTACGGCATTGCGGCCAGGGCCCACGTTATCTGCCACGACCAGCCGCGGTGGTGGCAGGAGGGGGTCGGGTGGCTGGGGGGGGCTGGTGGTGGCAGCAGCGGCTCAGGAGCAGGAGGGCTGGAGCTGCCCCTTGTAGACGTACTCCAGGGCGGTGGCGATGGTCCGCATGTCCATCTCGATGCTGCGAGCCCAGTTCTCCACGTCGCCGATCTCCTGCCGGAACGGAGGGGGGGACTGTCAGGGATCTGCCGGCGGGATCGGGGGCGGCGGGGGTCCGCCCTGCCTTGCTTCCCTCCGGCAGCCGCAGCCCTGCGGGGGCTCGGAGCTGGCTGGAACCCTGCGGGTGCTGCCCGTCCTGGTGCAATCCGACAGCAGGGAGATGGTGCTGCCGGACTGGTCTGGCGTTGAGCAGTGGGGCCGGGGGATGCGGCTGGGGGGACACGGCCCACCCACCCACCCACTGGCACCGGGCAGTGCCGGCGGTGGGCTCCCGGTGCATGTGGGGTGGAAGACTCCATCCCTTGGCCAGCACCGGTGACACCGGGGCGGGGTTCCCATGGGGCTGTTTCTCCACATTTCCCAGAGGGAAATCTCCCCTCCCCATGCCAAGCCAGGGATGGGGGGGGCAACCCTGGAGTCGGGGGGCAGGGACGGGGACCCCCACCTTGAGGGCCTGGTTGAAGTTCTCCACCATGGTGATCCACTGCCCAGTCTGCTTGGCGAACTGGGCCGCCTGCACCTGCAGCGTCTTCACCTCGTGGTCCAGCTTCCGCTGGTTGACGTACGCCTGTGCCACCCTGCCGGGGGGGGACACACGACACGGGGGGGGGGGGACATACACACACAGGGTGTGGGGTCCCACCCCTATGGCCCTGGGGAGGGGGGAGTCCCCAGGAAGGGGGTAGCTGGGGGCTGGGGGGGGAAGCCAAAGCACTGGGATGCCATTGGGGGGGGCTGGGGAGGTCAGGGGGTCCCGGGGGGTGTAGGGGCAGGGAGTTGAGGGGGTCCCTGGGCAGGGGTTTTGAGGGGGGGGGGTCCTGGGTGGGGGTATGTGGGGGAAGGGGCTTGGGGGGATCCCTGGCCGGCAGTGTTAGGGGGGCAGGGGTCCCTGGATGGGGGTTTGGGGGGGTCCCTGGGCAGGGTTTTGGGGTGGAAGGGGCACCAGGGTTGGGGGGGGTGGTCCCTGGCTGGGGTGTCCAGGGGTAAAAGGTGCTGGGGGGGCTCAGGGGGTCCCCAGCTGGGGGTTTCAGGGAGGAGAGGACTCGGGGGGGCTTGGGGGGTCCAGGCCAGGGGGTTTGAGGAGGAAGGGGCTGGGAGGTTGGGGGGGTCCCGGACTGGGGAAGGGGTCCCTGGAGGGGATTTGGGCTGGGGGGGGGAAGGCGTGAAGGGGTCCCTGGCGGGGGTTTTGGGGACAAGGGGCCGCTGGGTTTGGGGGGGTCCCGACCCGGGGGGGGGGGGCGGTCTCGTCCTCACCCCACGTTGAGGTGATCGACCAGGGCCTCGGTCAGGCGGGTGGCGGCCGCGATGGCCTCCCTGCGCCGCCGCTCTGCGGGGACACGGCCGTGAGGGGGCGGCGGGACCCCCGCCCCACCCCGCACACGCTGGCCGTGACGCCAGCAGGGAGCCGCGTGACGTCAGCGTGCGGGGCGGTGACATCACGCCCCACCCTGCCGGCCACCCCCTCACGGCCACGGTCCTCCCCCCCCCCCAACCTCTCCCAGCCTTGACGGACAGCCCCGCCGGCCAATGGGGTACGCGCCCGCGCGGCCCCCCGCGGTGAGCGGCGGCTCCCGCCACCAATCGGACCGCTCCCCGGGGCGCGGGGCGGGGTCGGTCGCCATGGGGACGGGAGGGGTGGGGGCGGGCTCACCCTGCAGCTCCCGCCGTTCGCTCTGCCGCGCCTGGTGCTCCTTCAGCAGCCGGGACAGCATGGCGGCCCCGGTACGGCACCGGCACGGCCCGCGTCACCTGACCGGCGCGTCACCGCCACGTGACACACACACCCACCCCCCCCCCCCCGCCGCCCCGCCTCCTGGGGCCTATAGGGGCCGTAGAGTCCCATTGGGGGCTGTGGGGGCCCGGGTAGGGGATTTGTAGGGGCCTGGATGGGGGAGACAGGGACCCGAGGGGTCTACAGGGGCCTGGGAGAGGGTGTGAGAGGGCTGCAGGGGTCCTGCAGGGGTCCACGGGGTCTATAGGGGTCTATAGGGGTCTGGGTGGTGGCCCGTGAGGGTGATGGGGCCATGTCAGGGCTGTAGGGGTTTGTCTGAGGGAGTGGGGAGCTGAGGGGGCTATGGGAGCCTGGCTGAGGGTCTGTGGGGGCTACAGGAGCATGGCTGGAGGTGTGGGCACCTGTGGGTGCTATAGGAGCCTGGCTGGGGGTGCGGCGTGCTGCAGGGGTTTGTGCTGGGGGATGTATGGGTGCTATAGGGGTCTGGGTGAGGGTTAGAGGTGCCTGAGGAGGCTACAGGGGCCTGGCTGATGGTATGAGGGGTCTGCAGGGGTCCACAGGGTCTATAGGGGTCTGGGTCGTGGCCTGTGAGGGTGTCAGGGCCATGTCAGGGCTGTAGGGGTTTGTCTGAGGGAGTGGGGAGCTGAGGGGGCTACAGGAGCCCGGCTGGGGGTCTGTGGGTGCTGTAGGAGCCCGGTTGAGGGTCTGGGGGGGCTACAGGAGCCTGGCTGGAGGTGTGGGCACCTATGGGTGCTATAGGGGCCTGTCTGGGAGCGCGAGGTGCTGTAGGGGTTTGTGCTGGGGGGTGTATGGTTGCTATAGGGGCCTGGGTGCTGTGAGTCTGCGGCATGACAGCCGCATGGCTGCCTCATGCGCTGCCCGGGATGTTGGGCTCCCCTTTGCTCTGCTGGTCCCAGCTGTGCTGGCTGCTGGTCCCAGTAGCTGCCGTGTGGCTGGGGGGGGCCTGGGCTGTGCCCCATGAGTGACCGAGAGCCCAGGCACGGCTCAGCTGCGGCGTGGGGTGCCAGGGTCCCCACCCCATCTTTGGGGTGCTGGGAGGCAGGTGAGCTCTCTCTCCTTCTCCCCGTGATCTGTGATGAGTGGGGTAGTGCTCTGCTCCCCACTGGTGAGGGATAGGCCAGGGGGTGCCTGAAGGAGCTGAACACAACTGTTAAACCCACTTTTACTTCCCAGGTGGACCAGCCTGTGCTGCTTGGGAATTCCTGAGCTCTCACCTGCTTCCTGGCTGCTGGGGCTAAATCTCAAATAATCCAGAATCATCTTTGTCAGGGCATCCCAATGTCAGGTACAGCCGCCCGTTTGTGTGCCAGGACGTAATGGATGAGGCTGGTAGTGGGAGAAATGAGCTGGCAGGGGGTGGGGGAGAGATGGCCGGGCTCCCCAGATGCAGCTGCTGCCAGCAAAGCGCACTATGAAAATTAAATTGGCCTGCAGAGTGCCGGAAGGGTGAGCTGGCAGAAATGCCGGGATGCGTCTGATCTCACCGGGCTTAATCAGCCTGAGACCTGGGATAAGGCTGGTCCGTTGGCCAGGCGCCGGCTGGCTGCAGCCGAGCAGAGTCAGGAGGAGGAGGAGGAGGAAGAAGATCTCGTCATCCCCTCAGGTTGGGCAGGGGAAGGGAGTATGAGGAAGGCGAAAAAGGAAAGGCTGGGACTGCGGGGAAGGGGGCTGTGGTTGTGCGGGTTGGTGCTGGCAAGGGGTAGGCAGGGCTCGGGGCACACTGGCAAGGCTCGGGGAGCAGGCAGCACAAAGTTCTGCCTTGTCACAGCCATGGTGTTGACTGTTTCATCTCGCCCTCCTCTCAGGGCAGTCCTGGCAGGGGTTGCCCACTCACGGCCCCATCAGGAGCGGGATGTGCATCTCTGCATCCCAGCTGGATTCTCCCCATGGATTCAGTTTCTTGTTCCTTCACTGTCTTCTTGCCTTCGTGCTCTGAGCTGGTGACCTGGAGGAGCTCTGGCCGCAGCTACAGGAACTTGAGCATAAAATGTGGCTAAAGATAAACCAGTGAATGGGTAAAAATAACCCCAGCTTACTCCCCACACGCCTGTCTGATGCTGGCCCGCTCCAGTTACACAAACAAGTTCTTGCCTGCAGGAGCCCCTGCAGCCTTGGGGAGGGCAGAGGAATTTATTTTGTTGTTCCCATCATTAGCTGACGAGCGTGCCGGGCTAACAGGGGTGCTGTCGGGCAAAGCATGCTCGGGGTCTGCATGTAGTGGGGCCACTGCGCTCCTCCCTGCACCTGGGCTTGGCATGTGTTGGGGTTGGCTGCTCCCCATGAAAGGTTTGGGTGTATCCGGGGGGGTTTGGTGTTTGCAGGGATAACTGCCGGCAGCTCTCCCGCCCGCCCCGGGAGGAAGTAACACTCCCAGAACCGCGCCAACCCGGTTCCTGCCCTTCCTTCCACAGGAATGAAGATCGCTGCCCAGTTGTGGACCTTTGCTGGTGACGGCTGACGGGCGCCTGTGGGAGTTCACACCTCTCCCAGGCGCTGGCTCCGGCTCTTGGCACGCGCCGGGGATGTGCCTCGGCTTCCCTTGCTGACGCTGCCTGGAACAGCAGCAAACCGCCTTCGCGTCTGCCCCGAGAGGCACGACCGGCCCAGGCTGCGGGCACAGGAGCTGCTCCCGTGTGTGGCTCCGCCGCCTCCCCCGTCCTCCCTCCTCTCCTGCCATCGCAGGATGCTCCATGGGGAGAGCCTGGATTCAATTCAGCCCTTCACAGAATTACAAGCGCTGGCGAGGTGGTTCGGCCGCTCCAGGGGAGCCCTCGGGAGCGTTTCCCTCCCTCCATCCATGTGGAAGTGAGCGGTGGGTCCCATCCTCGCCCTGCCCGAGCTCCGCTCCCGGCCCTCGCCGCTCCCTGACTCCAGCTGTTTCTACGCCCAGGGCAGCGCTTCCCGGCTCTCCCACTCTCCTGCTCCTGACCCTGCAAAAGCCTTGGCGAGAATCCTGGAGCAGATCCTGCCCTTGCTGTGGAAGCGGGATGGAGATGTCCCTGTGTTGCCCCTGGGTTCCGCTGTCTTTGGGTGGGTTGGGGAGCTCAGCCCTGCTTGCTCCCCCCCTCCCCGTGCGCTCCCCCCCCATCTCGGCTGCACAATGCGGAGGCTGCTGGGGTGAGACTGCAGCTTCTGGGAGCTCAGGGTTCAAATCCAAACCAGGGCTTGGAGCAAAGGGAATCCTCCCAACGAGGAGTTTTCTTCTCCTGACAGCCAAGTTGCTGCCTGACCCCCCCCTTTCCCTCGCTCACCCCCCAGCTACGAAAACCCTCGTGCTTCATGCCTGATCCACTGGGAATGGCGTCCTGCCGTGAGCTGGGCCGGGGTAGGGGGGAGCGCTCCCCTTGGTAAACCCTGCCTCATTTGGAAGTTGGCCCTTGCGCTGAAAATAAAATTCTGTTGAGATGGCACGGAGGGGATGACAAAGCCCGCCGTGGTGCCAGGAGTGACCAGGCTCCCGCTCTCGCTGCCTGCTTGCTCCTGCTCGTGCCGTGCCTTGTGCGGCAAAGCCGGCCCCGCTGAAACCCAATCGCCGGCAGCTGGTGCCGGGGTGGGATGAGGCCGTGAGGCCCCGGGAGCCCCGAGGTGGGAAGCGTCCTGTTGTCCGTTCACGAGGCGGTTTTGGGGTTGGAAATCCCCGACCCGCTGGGCTCTGGGGCGGGGGGGCAGGCCTCTGGGAGAGCTGTTGTCGCTAATCCGGAGCAGCTGGCTTCTCCGGCGTATTATCGGGCGCGGTGTGGGGAGCGGAGTGAGCTCTCTGCTGGGACCCCGCTGTGGCAACCCCGAGGGTCTGTCCTGGCATTGCTTGGGATGTGGGGCTGGCTCCCCCACAGCTGGAGTGCTCCAGCCTTGGATTTGGGTCTGTTTGAGGGAAAATAAAGCCGATTTGGAGGCTTGGGTGGGAGGAGGGAGGCTTGAGAGTGTGTTGTCCCCGAGGTGGTTGGTTTGGAAGCTGGGACGAGAGCCAGGTGGCAGAGCAGGTTGGGGTTGCACGCTGGGATCCCATCTCCTCTCCCTGCTCCTGGACATCCTGAAGCCTTAATAAGATTTTTTTGGGGGTCCCCTCTGTGCTGAGGGGCGGCACTGGGACCCCAAGTCATGTTTTTATCTAGATGAGCTACTCACCCAGCTTCCCGGCCACCACCACCTTCCTTTCTATTTATACTCGGCCTGATGCTCGTGTGATGCCATCCTCTTCATCGGGCAGCAGCAGCTGGACGGGAGAGCTGATGGGGAGCTCGGTGCTCCCCTGCTGGGTGGGCGATGAGGTGCGAGGGGGGGGCTGCAGGAGGCTGAGCAGCCCCCGGGGACTGGGTCTGTTCCCGTTCTCCGCTCCCAGGCAGGGATCGGCCGTTTCCCACGTCAGGAGCACAACGGCTGGGACGTTGGGAAGGGATTTGGGCTGCGCAAGAGGAAAGAACGGGTGAGCGTGGGGAGGGCTGGATGGCAGCCAGGCAGGGGGCGAGCTGGGGGGGCACTGACCCTCTTGGCCTTGCCTTCATTTCCCCTGAACACAGGGCTGGCTGGCAGTGAGGAGGAGGAGGAGGAGGAGCTCGGGGTGAAGGACTGTTCTTGCATCTAGCATAGAGCTGGAGCTCATTCACACGGCCGGAGCAGCCCTGCCAGCTCCCAAATATCTTCACAGGCCTTTGGAGAGCGGGAGAGGTTAAAAATAGCCAGTGCGCTGGAAAATATGACAGCCCCCCCCTTTCCCTCCCCCCCCAAGCTGCCGTTTGGGGCACGGGGCCGTGCTTGAGCCACAACCACTCCCGTGGGACCCTGCTGTGCCGGTACCGCTGGCCCCCCCGTCCCCTGGGAGCCAGCGAAGGCACCGGTCACTTTGGCGTGGGGGTGCAGGAGTCCCACTCTGCTGGGGAGCCAGCTGCTCCTCTTGTTTTGGGGTGCGGGGGGGGGGTTACTCCTCTCCTGGCCCAAGGGTGGAGGAGGTATTAGGGTGTCACTGCAGATGACGGGGTTTTGGGGTATCAGGGTATTGGGGTATCGCTGCAGGTGATGGAGTTTTGGGGTATCAGGGTATCGGGGTATCACTGCAGATGACAGGTATTGGGGTATCGCTGCAGGTGATGGGGTTTTGGGGTATCAGGGTACCGGGGTATCACTGCAGATGATGGGGTATTGGGGTATCGCTGCAGGTGATGGGGTTTTGGGGTATCAGGGTATCGGGGTATCACTGCAGATGACGGGGTATTGGGGTATCGCTGCAGGTGATGGGGTTTTGGGGTATCAGGGTATCACTGCAGGTGATGGGGTTTTGGGTTGTTGGGGTGTTGCCTCTTGGCAATGACCACGCAGAGCCCAGTTGCCGTCCTGGCACACTACGTTCAGCAGACATCTTGTGAGTGCTCCTCCGCTCCGTCCCGGCTCACAGAGGGTCCAGAGGTGGGCGATTGCCCCCGCCTCAACCCCCCGGCCAGGGATCCCCTGCTGCCCAGCCCTGGTGCTGTGCCCGGCCCTGGGGGACGTGGCCCCGTTTCAGCAGTGCTGGAGGGGGGTGAGCAGCAGTTTGGGGCTGGGGGGGGGTCACCGGTGCCCCCGGGGCTGTGCCTGGGGAGAGCTCCCAGGGGGCTGGCGCTGGGCTGGGGGCTTCGGCATCTGCCTGCGCACGTGGGCACGGCTGGTCCGTGCGGCATGGGGTGCCATGCACTGTGATACGGGGTGCGATGCACTGCGATATGGGGGTGCAGCGCTGTGCAGGGTGCTGTGAGGGGTGATGGGTGCGATGCACTGCGATAAGGGGTGCGATGCGCAGCGATTCAGGGCGCAGAACGCTGTGATGTGGGGGGCACCGCACCGTGCAGCACTGTGCAGGGCGCAATATGGGGTGATGGGTGCGAGGTACTGCGATGCGGGGTGCAGCACAGGGTGGTATGGGGTGCGATGCCCCGTGCGGGGTGCAGTTTGGGGTGATGGGTGTGATGCACCGTGATCTGGGGTGCAGTACACTGCGATACGGGGTGCGATGCCCCGTGCGGGGTGCAGTTTGGGGTGACGGGTGCGATGCACTGCAATGTGGGGTGCGATACCCCGTGCAGGGCACAGTATGGGTGTGATGCACTGCGATGTGGGGTGCAGTACACTGTGATATGGGGTGCGATGCCCCATGCAGGGTGCAGGACGGGGTGATGGGTGCGATGCACCGTGATCTGGGGTGCAGTACATCGCGATATGGGGTCTGACACCCCGTGCAGGGTGCAGTTTGGGGTGATGGGTGCGATGCACCGTGATCTGGGGTGCAGTACATCGTGATATGGGGTCTGACACCCCGTGCAGGGTGCAGTTTGGGGTGATGGGTGCGATGCACCGTGATCTGGGGTGCAGTACATCGCGATATGGGGTCTGACACCCCGTGCAGGGTGCAGGACGGGGTGATGGGTGTGATGCACCGGAATTTGGGGTGCAGTACACGGCGATACGGGGTGCGATGCGAGGTTGGGGGGGGGGGGCTGCTGCGATGCTCTGCCCCGGGCTGGGCCACCCGGGCGGTGACACACGGTGGGACCCAGCCCGCGGCAGGCGGGGCGGGGGCCGTGCTTCCCCGTCCTCCTCCTCCTCCTCCTCCTCCTCCTCGCCGGCGGCCGGAGCCGGAGCCGGGAGGAGGGGGGGACCGGCGGCGACCGGCGGCATGGCGGGGGCTCGGGGCTTCTGGCTGCCCTGGTTCTGCCTGCGGCTGATGGCGAGCGCAGCCTTCAACCTGGATGCCACCAGCACCCTGCTGAAGGACGGCGACAAGGGCAGCCTCTTCGGCTTCGCCGTGGCTCTGCACCGGCAGCTCAGCCCCGAGCCGGCCGGCTGGTGAGTGCGGGAGACCCCCGGGGCGGGGGGGGGGCGGCTGGGGGGTCCGGACCCTCGGGGCCGGGAGGGGCGCGGGAGCCGTGGACACCCCCCCCTCCACGCCGGACAGCCGGGCTGTCCCCGTGGATCCTTGTCCCGGGTCGGGTCTCCCCCCGCTCTGCGTCCCCCTCCTCGGGTCTGTGTGTCCGTGTCCCCCCCCGCCTCGCTCGGGGCAGCCGCTCGGGGCTCCCCCCCGCTCCCCGGGATGCTGGAGGGGCCAGATCCTGCCCCTCACGGCTTCGGGGTGCTGAGACTCCAACGGGACCGGAGACCCGAGGCGACGGGGACGGGCGCGGGGACCCGCCGCCTGCGCTGCCGCTGCTCCCGAATTATTCAGCCGGGGCCGGGACGGGGGAAATTGGGGGGCGATCGATGCCCCGAGCGCAGCCTCAGGGTGCTCGGGTGGATGGACCCCCCCCGGCCGGGCCCCCCCCCTTCCCCGGGCCGTGCCCGCCGCCTCCCCCGCGCCCGCTCGCCGCTGAGCTGGCAAACGCCCACCCGCCGCATGCCAGGGCAGCCACCGGCTGCGGTCACCGTCCCCAGACCCTGCGTCCCCCCCGTGTCCCCCGCAGATCCCAGCCCCTGTGGTCCCCGTGGTGCCTGTGAGCCCCCCCCAGAGGGGACCGGGCTGCTGGCGGGGGTCTCAGCGACAGGGACCCCTGGAGCCGGCAGGTCTTGGGGCGCTGTCGCCCGCGCCTCCCCACCCGCTCGCGAGGGCCCAGCCGCCCTCCTCGTCCCCGATGCCCTGGCGTGCCACCGCCTGTCCCCGTCCCCCCGCCAGGCCGGTGGCGCCGGCCGAAGCCGCCCGGCCGCGGCAGCCGCCCTCTCCACATTCTTGGCGGCGGGAGGGTTATTTTCGCCCCCCCCGGTGCCCCGGCTCCCGGGCAGGTGTTTACAGAGCCGCCGGCACCGCTCTGGGCTCTGCCCCGCCGGCACCGCACCGGTGTCCCCCTGCCCGTCCCCTCCGCTCCCCGGCGGGTCTCGGGGATGGGTTCGGCCCCACGGGCTCCTTACCCGCTCCCTTGGCCCTGGCACCCCGGGCAGTGCCCGGTGCCCTGGCGCAGGGTGCGCTCCTGTGCCTCCGTCTGGCTCCCTCCTTTTTTGGGCATGTTGCTGCAGGGTTATTTTGAGTGAATTCCAGTTTATTTTTACCGGCTCTGCCTCTCCGCCACCCCCCGGGGCTCCCTCGCGTCCTGAGGCCACCGTCCCCCAGGGCAGAGGGGCTGGGGGTGGCCGCAGGTGCCCCGCGGCCACCGAAGAGCCACCGGCGGCACGGCACTCATCCGACAGAGGAGCGAGCCCCGTCCCCTCGGGGACCCTGGGGAGGGCTGCGCAGGGTGGGGGTCTGGGTGGGGGTCAGGGTGCCCCCAACCCCGCTGCGCCAAGGGGGACGGGGCAGGCGGTGGGCAGGAGTGGGGGGGTCTGGGTGCGCGTCACCTCCTGCGCCCCGTCCCCCGCCCACACGTGCACCGAGCTGCGGCTGAGGCCTGCGAACGGCCGCGCCGGGGCTGCAGCTGCTCGGCCGGGCGGGCTGGCACCGTGCTGGGCAATGCACCGCGCCGGCACGGCCAACGGCGTGAAATCGGTGCGGGGGTGTGGGGACAGCTGCGTGGGGACAGGGATGCTCCCCATGGGTGCCGGGGGGGGACACCGGGTGTGCAAACCTGGCAGCGCGTCTGTGCAAACCCAGCGTCGCACGTGCCCGCTTGTGCACGGCCGGGGCTTGCGGTGGGGGGGCCCGTGCCCTGACGGGGGGGCTCCTTGCCGTGGCAGGCTGCTGGTGGGGGCCCCCCAAGCGCCGGCGCTGCCCAGCCAAGGTGCCAACCGGACTGGGGGGCTCTTCGCCTGCCCGCTGACCCCCGAGCTCTCCGACTGCTGGCGGGTGCCCATCGACGAAGGAGGTGAGCTGCGCAGCTGGGGGGGTGCTCGGTCTGCAGGGGGGCCACCCCCTGGGTCCCCAACCCCAGGGGTCCCGGCAGGGGCTGACGCTGCCCGTCCCCACCAGTGGACCTGCAGCGGGAGAGCAAGGAGAACCAGTGGCTGGGGGTGAGCGTGAAAAGCCAAGGTGCCGGCGGCAAGATCGTGGTGAGCACCGGGAGAGGGGGAGAGCCGGCAGCGAGGGCTGCAGGGGTGGGGGGGGGTCCCCCAGCACCTCCTGACACCCCCTCCCCGCGCACAGACCTGCGCCCACCTGTACGAGTCACGGCACCGGGTGCATCAGCCCCTGGAGACGCGGGACGTGATCGGGCGCTGCTTCGTGCTGAGCCAGGACCTGCGGGTGCGGGACGAGCTGGACGGGGGCGAGTGGAAGTTTTGCGAGGGGCGGCCGCAGGGCCACGACCGCTTCGGCTTCTGCCAGCAGGGCCTGGCCGCAGCCTTCAGCCCCGACCACCATTACATCCTCTTCGGGGCCCCCGGCACCTACAACTGGAAGGGTGAGGGCTGGGGGGGCGGCTGGGCCCCCCCCCCCCAACCCCGGGCTGAGCGAGGGTGCAGGAGCGGGGCGGTGTGCGGCTGGCCGGGTGCGCGTGGGTGCGCGTTCCTGCCCGGGCAGGCGTGCGAGGTGTGCACGTGCGTGTGCGATGGGTGCGCAAGCTGTGGGTGTGAGCATACGGGTGCCTGGGTGCCGCGGGCGAGCGTGGTCTAGGGGCGAGCGTGTGGCCGTGTGTGCGCTGTGGGTGTGAGCACAGACGTGTGGGGGAGAGAGAGCACGCTGCGGGTGTGAGCACAGGTGTGTGTTCATGCTGTGGGTGTGAGCAGGCGTGTGTGCACGCTGTATGTGTGAGCGTATGGGTGTGTGCACGCTGAATGAGAGTGCAGGTGTGGGTGGGTGTGCAAATGGGTGTGCGTATGCAAGCGCGCGTGCAGGCACGTGCACAGACATGCATGATGTGTGCGCATGCTGTGGGTGTGAGCACACGGGTGTGGGGGTGTGAGCACACCACAGGCGTGTGTTCGTGCTGTGGGTGTGAGCACACGGGTGTGTGCACGTGTGGGTGTGCATGCACGCAGGCGTGTGTGCAGGTACACGCACGCTGTGTGTGTGTGAGTACCCGGGGGGGGGGTGCGCGCCCCGTGTGTGTACATGCGTGGGTTGGGGCACGCGTGCACGCACGCCGCAGCCACGTGTCCGCGCGTCGGGATGCCGGGTCCAGGTCCGCCCGGCGAGCGCGGTGCCGTGGGGCAGCTCCGGTGCCCCTTTGTCCCCAGGCAGCAGGAGGGTCCCCAGTTGGGTTGGGGGGGGGGGGTTCCCCACCCCGGCCCCCCTCACCCCTCCTCGGTTCGGCAGGGAACCTGCGCGTGGAGCTGCTTAACCAGAGCTCCCTCGACCTGCTCCGCTACGACGACGGGCCCTACGAAGCCGGGGGCGAGAAGGACCAGGACCCCTCGCTCATCCCCGTGCCCGCCAACAGCTACTTCGGTACGGGCACGGCGGAGCCCGGGCACGGCACGACGGCACGGCACGGGGGGACCCCCGCATCGCTGCCGTGGGACCCCCGCTCGTCCCTGCCGCCCGGCTCCAGCCTGCCCCGGCCACGATGCCCACCCTGACGCCCCTCTCTCTTTCTCTCCCGCCCGGCCGCGGCGCAGGGCTGCTTTTTGTGACAAACATTGATAGCTCAGACCCCGACCAGCTGGTCTACAAAACCCCCGAGCCCAGCGAGAAGGTGCCCGGCGCGGCCGGCGACGTGGCCCAGAATAGCTACTTGGGTTCGTAAACGCCGGCACCGACGGCGTCCCCGTGTGCCACCCTCCCCGGAGCCGTGTCCTGTGGCGTGTGTCCCCCCCCCCCCGTGTCTGTGGAAGGGAGAGGAAAGGAGAGCTCCCGCAGCCTCCGCCGGGCCCCGCGAGCACACGCGCACGCGTGCGCACACGCGTGTCCACACGCACCGAGCACGCCTCCATCCGCACCTCCCCGTGCACGCGGCATCACCCCCCCCAATCTTGCACGCACGCACCGAGCACACCCCTCCTTTGCACAACCCCCCCGCACGCATGCCCCCCCTTCCTCGTGCACACCCCCTTGCACACCCAGCCGTGCACACACGTGTGGCTGCACACCCCCCCGCCCGCCGCACGTTCTCACCCCTCTGGGGTCCGTCTCCTGCGGGCACACGCCTGTGGCTGTCCCCCCCCCAGGGTGGGGGTCCCAAACCCCTCCAAGCCCCCATTCCCGTCCTTGTCCTTGTCCTGTGTCCCGTCGCTGTGCCGGGGCTGCGGCGGGGGCACCGCCAGGCTGGGGGGGGGCATGGGCAGAGCCCTGGAGGGGTAAAGAGCCTGGCGTGGCCCCCCCAGCACCCCACTGTCCCTGTGCTGTTCCCTCCGGAGATGTTTCTGCATGGGGGGGGGGTTGCACGGTTCCCGTGGGGGGAGACAGTGGCCGTAGCCAGCCGGAGCGTGGCTGGGGGCTGCCGGGGGGGCTGCACGGCTGCCGGGGGGGGGCCGTGCACTGCAACCGCTGCATGTAGGGAAGGGGCTCCCGACCCCGCACCGTGGAGGGGGCTCTGCCGCTCTCTCCAGCTGGGGGGGTGGGTTCCAGCCCCCGTCCGGCTCTGCTCCAGGTCTTGCTGCTCTGGCCCCAAAATCTTCCTTTCTCTCCCCAAAATCTTCCCTTCTGGCAACGCGGGGAGGGGCTGGTCCTTGCTCACCCTGGCAGCCTCTGCTCCCCCTTGCTCCAGAGCCGGGGAGGGGACCCCGCAGCCCTTCCCCCCCACCAGCTACAGCCACTGTGCCCCAGGGAGCGCAGAGCAGGGAAACTGAGGCACGAGCATAGCCCCCCCCCCCATTCCCACGCCAAAGCACGAGGGTCCCCGATGGGAGACCTGGCCACGCAGGGCTGAGCAGAGAAAGAGAGACGGACAGACGGACGGGCAGACGGCGGGTGGGGGGGCCGGGGGCCAGGCAGGCACCGACACCTGCCCCCCCCCCCGCTACCTCCGCAGGCTTTTCGGTGGACTCGGGCGCGGGGCTGACGCGGAGGCGGGAGCTGAGCTTCGTCACCGGAGCCCCCCGCGCCAACCACACCGGGGCCGTGGTCATCCTGCGCCGCGACAGTGCCAACCGCCTGGTGCCCGAGGCCGTGCTGCCCGGCCAGCAGCTCACCTCCGCCTTCGGCTACGCCGTCGCCGTGCTCGACCTCAACAGCGATGGGTGAGTTTGGGGGGACCCTCCGTGGCCGTGGCAGCTCGGCCCCCCCCACTCCCCCAATCTCCGTGCCGGGGTATTGCCCTGGCTCGGTGCACCGGGACGGCTTGCCGCGGCCGGGAGGGTGATGGAGCCGCCGTCCTTGCAGCTGGATGGACCTGGTGGTGGGGGCCCCCCACTTTTTTGAGCGCAAGGAGGAGATCGGGGGGGCTGCCTACGTCTACATCAACCCGGCGGGGCGCTGGGACTCCGCCACCCCCCTCCGCCTCAATGGCACCCGCGGCTCCATGTTCGGCATCGCCCTCAGCGCCGCCGGGGACCTCAACCAGGACGGCTTTGAGGGTGAGGGGCTCTGGGGGAGGGGGCTCTGAGGTCCCAATGGGCTGGAACACAGTCTGCGTCCTGCCGGGGGGGAGATGGTGGGGGCTGCATCCCATAGTGGGTCCTGGGAGGGTCTCAGCCCCCCCCCCCGTCCTTGCCCCCCCAGACCTGGCTGTGGGAGCCCCCTTCGACGGTGCTGGCAAAGTCTACATCTACCACGGCAGCAACCTTGGCATCGTGGCAAAGCCGGCACAGGTGAGGGGGTGCGGGGCCTGGGGGTGCATTGCCCACTGCCCCTCTCCCACCGGTTCCCAGTGTCACGGGTGCCTTGTCCCCAGGTCCTGGATGGGGAGGGCGTGGGAGTGACGGCCTTCGGGTACTCACTCTCGGGGGGGCTGGACGTGGATGGGAACCTCTACCCTGACCTGCTCGTCGGCTCCCTCTCCGACACTGTCGTGCTGTACAGGTGAGTGCCCGCCATGGGCAGCCCAACTGGGGCAGCCCCCACCCCTGGGCTGCTTCCATCCTCGAGCATCCCTATCACCGGGCATCCTTCTCCCTGGGCATCCCCATCCCTGAGCATCCCCCTCCCCGGGCATCCCCATCCCCGGGCATCCCCCATCGCAGGGCTCCCCTCAAACCTCCCAGCCCTCTCAGCCAGGGGGACTCTGGTCCCTGGGCCCGGCCAGAGATCCCATGCAAGGGGTGAGTGCCGGGTCTGCGCGAGGCTTAGGGTGGGGGGGCCCAGCCTGGCACCCCCCATTTCTCCCCTGGCAGGGCCCGGCCAGTCATCCATGTCTCCAGGAACGTCTCCCTTCTCCCTCCCAACATCGATCTGGAGCAGAGCAACTGCCAGCACCAGGAGGGCGTCTGGTGGGTGCCACCCGCTTCCCCCCCCCAGGCACACAGCCGGGGCACGGCCGGGGGTGGGTGCCGCCCGTCTCACCCCGTGCCCCCGCAGCGTGGATGTCCGAGCCTGCTTCAGCTACACGGCCAGTCCCGCCAGCTACAGCCCCCGCCTCGGTGAGCGCGGTGGGGACAGGCAGAGGGGTGGGAGGACCTTGGGATGCACCGCAGCGGGGGGACAGGAGCCCCCCGGGGTGGGAGGCAAGGGACCTCCCCGGCATCGCACCCATCCCTCTCCCTCCCAGTGCTGGAGTACGTGTTCGATGCCGACACGGACCGCCGGCGCCTGGGCCAGGCCCCCCGCGTCTCCTTCCTCGGCCGCCGTCCCTCGGACCCTGAGCATCAGTTCTCCGACACAGTGGAGCTGCCCCGGCAGCACGCCCGCGCCTGCGTCAGAGCCACCTTCCAGCTCCAGGTGGGTCCCCATCCTCACCCTCATCCCCATCCTCACCCTCATCCCCATCCCCATCCTCATCCCCATCCCCATCCTCATCCCCATCCCTGTCCTCATCACCATCCTCATCCTCATCCCCATCCCCATCCCCATCCTCATCCTCCTCTTCATCCCTGTCCTCATCCCCCATCCTCTTCCTCATCCCTGTTTCCCTCCCTGCCCTCATCCTCCTCCCCATCCCCACCTTCATCCCTGTCCCCCCCTCACCCTCGCCCACCCTGCCCGCAGGACAGCATCCGTGACAAGCTGCGCCCCATCGCCGTCACCCTCGCCTACGGCATCCAGGGAGCCGGGGCAACGCGGCAGAGCCAGGGGGCCACCCTGCCGCCCCTGTTGCCCGTGCTCAGCCCCCAGCAGCCCAGCAGCCACCGCACCGAGGTAGGGACCCGGCCGTGTACCACGACCCCCCCCACCTCCCCCCAGGGGTCTGGGGTGCACCGTCCCGCACGGGGGCTGCCTGGAGTGTCCCCGTTCTCCCTGTGTTCCCCCCCAGGTGCATTTCCTGAAGCAAGGCTGCGGGGACGACAAGATCTGCCAGAGCAACCTCCAGCTCCGCTTCCAGTTCTGCGCCCGCCTGGGGGACGCCGATTTCGTGCCCTTGCCCAGGTGAGGGGGGGTCCCCAACCCGTGGGGTGTTGGGGACATCCCAGGGTGGGGTGGGGGGGCTCACAGCCGCTCTGCCCCCAGGGGCGCGGATGGCACCGCCATCTTCGCCATGAGCGACCAGAAGGACGTGGCCCTGGAGATCCACGTCACCAACCTGCCCTCGGACCCTGCGGAGCCGCAGCGGGACGGGGACGATGCCCACGAGGCCATGCTCACCGCCACGTTCCCCCCGGAGCTGCCCTACTCCGCCCTGCGCCCCTATGATGGCCGGGCGTCCTTGGTGCGGTGGGGGTCTGGGGGGGGGGGGGAGAGTGAGGTTGGGGTGCTCTAGGGGTAGCACCGAGGGTGCTGGGGGCAGAGGGTGGTCCTGGGGTTGCTGGGGGTGTGGGATGAGATCAGATCTGGGGATGCAGAGGGATGGGGATAGTCCCGGGGGTGCTGGGGATGGAGAAGGATGGGGACGGTCCTCGGGATGCAGAAGGATGAGGATGGTCCTAGGGAGCAGAGGGATGGAGATGGTCCTCGAGATGCAGAAGGATGAGGATGGTCCTAGGGAAGCAGAGGGATGGGGATGGTCCTTGGGAAGCAGAGGGATGGGGATGGTCCCAGGTGTGCTGGGGACAGAGGGATGGGGATGGTCCTCAGGATGCAGAAGAATGAGGATGGTCCTAGGGAAGCAGAGAGATGGGGATGGTCCTGGGTGTGCTGGGGATGGAGGGATGTGGATGGTTCTCGGGATGCAGAAGGATGAGGATGGTCCTGGGGAAGCAGAGGGATGGGGATGGTCCCAGGTGTGCTGGGGACAGAGGGATGGGGACAGTCCTCAGGATGCAGAAGGATGGTCCTAGGGAAGCAGAGGGATGGGGCTGGTGCCAGGGGTGCAGGAAGGGGTTAGTCCCGGGGTGCAGCAGGCTGGGGGGGACCCCCAGCAGCAGGGTCTCAGCTCTCTGCCCCCCCAGGACAAACCGGTGGTGTGCCTCGCCAACCAGAATGGCTCGCAGGTGGAGTGTGAGCTGGGGAACCCCATGAAACGTGGAGCTCAGGTCGGTGCAGCTCCCCGCTCCCCCCAGCCCCCGGTCCCTGGCCCCGGCCCCAGCCCTCACCCCTCTGCCCCCAGGTGCGGTTCTTCCTCATCCTCAGCACCCTGGGCATCACCATCCAGACTACGGACCTGGCGGTGGAGCTCGCCCTGTCCACGTGAGCCCTGGGGGGGTCGGGGACCTTCACGGCAGAGCCCCACGCTCGGCTCTGTGTGTCTGCAGTGGGGGTTCGGGGTGACGCCCCCCCCTGATTCCTCCCTGCCTTGTCCCCAGGATCAGCGAGCAGCCCGGGCTGGAGCCGGTGGTGGCTCGCGCCCGCGTGGTCATCGAGCTGCCGCTCTCCGTGACGGGGTGAGTGAGGGCGGGAAGGGGGGGGTCCGGGACCACCACCACCACCCCCAAGGGCTGCCCTGACCCCCGGCTGTCCCCACAGTGTGGCCGTACCGCCCCGGCTCTTCTTCGGCGGGGTGGTGCGGGGGGAGAGCGCCGTGCGGCGGGAGAGCCAGGTGGGCAGCGCCGTGCGCTTCGAAGTCACGGTGAGTCACCCCGACGCCCGGCTCCCGCGGCGAGGGGACGGGGGGCACGCGGGACGCCGGGGGTCTCAGCCCTGCTGCTCCCCTTCCTGCCCTACGCTGCTGGATGGGGGGGTGGCCGTGGCGTGGGGGGGGGGTCCGTGCCGCCCCGCTCACGCCGCCGTTCCCCCCCACTCCACCCCGGCAGGTCTCCAACCGGGGCCAGTCGCTGAAGACGCTGGGCTCAGCCTTCCTCACCCTCCTCTGGCCCCACGAGATCAGCAATGGGAAATGGCTGCTCTACCCTCTGCACCTGGAACTGGCGGCTTCCCCGGGGCAGCGGGCGGCCTGCAGCCCCGCCGCCAACCCGCTGCGCCTGGCCCTGGTACCGCCGTGGGAGGGGGGCACGGGGATGGATCCATGGCCGGGGGGGGGGTCCTTGCCACCCCCCCTTCATGCCCATCCTTCCCCCCTCCAGGAGCCACCGGGGGAGGCTGACGGTGCTGAGGCACCCACTCCGGGGTCCTGGTGGGTGCCGGCACCTGCGGAGAGGAGGAAGAATGTCACGCTGGTGAGTGGGGCTGGGGGGCACCCGCTTCTGGGGTGCACCCACTCCTGGGGTGCAGCCGATTCTGGGGTGCACCCAGTCTGGGGGTACCGCTGCTCCTGGGGAGCACCCACTCCCGGGGTACCCCTGCTCCTGGGGTACCCATGATCCTGATGAGCACCCACTCCTGAGGTACCCCTGCTCCTGGGGAGCACCCGCTCCTGGGGTGCACCCATTTCTGGGGTGCACCCAGTCTTGGGGTTCCCCTGCTCCTGGGGAGCACCAACTGCCGGGGTGCCGCTGTGCATGGGGTGCACCAGCAGCTGGAGTACACCCGCTCCTGGGGTGCACCTATTCCGGCACACCTAATCTTGGGGTGCCCCGGCTGGTGGTGGGGTGCTCGGCCGGGCTGATCCCCCCATCCCATCCCATCCCATTCCATCCCGCAGGACTGTGCCCAGGGCACGGCACGCTGCCTGGCCTTCCGCTGCCCGCTGTACAGCTTCGAGCGCGCCGCCGTGCTGACGGCCCGCGGGCGCCTCTGGAACAGCACCTTCCTGGAGGTAGGAGGGGACGTGGACGGGCCCCCCCAGGACGGGGACAGGTCCCCCCCGGGCTGCGGAGGGGGCTCAGCCCATCCTGTGCCCCCCCGCCACAGGAGTACCTGGCCGTCACCTCGGTGGAGCTGATCGTGCGTGCCAGCGTCTCGGTGACCTCCTCCATCAAGAACCTGGTGCTGAAGGATGCCTCCACGCAGGTCTGGCCCCCCCAGCACCCCGGCCACCCCCGCCCCACCGCCTCGCTGCCCCCTGACCGCCCTCCCCTCCCCAGATCCCCGTCTCCATCTACCTGGACCCCGGGGCGGCGGTGGCCGGCGGCGTCCCGTGGTGGGTCATCCTGCTGGCCGTGCTGGCCGGCATCCTCGTCCTGGCCCTGCTCGTCTTCATCCTCTGGAAGGTGAGGGGACGGGGTCCCCGCGGCAAGATGCGTCCCCCTCCCTGTGGCACGGGGTCCCCTGGACATGCTGTGCCGTGCCACCCCAGCTACGCCGTGCCGTGCCATCCCATGCCACGTTGTGCCGTGCCATGCCACCCCAGCTATGCCATGCTGCGCCGCACTGTGCCACATTGTGCCGTGCCGTGCCACCCCAGCTATGCCATGCCGTGCCATCCCAGCCATCCCATCTGTGCCATGCCACGTCGTGCCGTGCCATGCCACCCTGGCCGTGCCGTGCCATGCTATGCCACCCCAGCCACGCCGTGCCATGCCGTGCCATGCCGTGCCGTGCCACGCAGCCTGGCCTTGCCCAGCCTCACCCTCTCGCTTCCTCCCCAGTGTGGCTTCTTCAAGCGGAGCAGCCGAAAGTCCCGCTACGCCGCTAACTATTACCGGGCCCGCCTGGGCCTGCAGCCCTCCGCGGCGGAGAAGCAGGCGCTGGAGGGCGAGCGGTAACGCAGGGCTCTCCCGCCCTGGCCCCGGCGGGCAGCGAGCACCGGTGCGCAGGGGTGTGCGAGGGCTGGCAGCCACCCTGCGCGGGTGTGCGAGGGCTGGCGGCGTGCCGAGGCGGAGGGACGAGGGTTTGCAGGGTCTGCGTGCGGGTGTGCGTGGGTGTGCGGCGTCAGGGTGGAGGGAACGAGGGTCTGCAGTGCTGCTGTTTGGGTGTGTGAGGGTTTGCAGCGTCCAAACCGGGACGTGCGATGGTTTGCAGTGCTGGTGCGTGGGTGTGCGAGGGTTTGCAGTGTCCAAACCAGGACGTGCGAGGGTTTGCAGTGCTGGTGCACGGCTGTGCGAGGGTTTGCAGTGCTGGTGCACGGCTGTGCGAGGGTTTGCAGTGCTGGTGCATGGGTTTGCAGTGCTGGTGTGTGGGTGTAGGTGGGTTTGCAGTGCCAGCACACGATTGTGCAAGGGTTTGCTGTGCCCAAACCGGGACGTGCGAGTGTTTGTGGTGCTGGCCCGTGGTCGCACAAGCACTGGTGCTAAGCGCACGCCCCTGCTCTTTTGGGGTGAGTGCCGAGGGATGGGCCAGCGCCGGCACAAGCGCCCGGAGCCGTTCCCAAAGCCAAGGCGTCCCCGCGGGGCCCTGACTCGCCGGTCCCCCGCAGCTGGGCTTCTTCCGTCGGGCGCGCTACGCGCCACCGGCCGTGCCGCAGTACCACGCCGTCAAGATCCCGCGGGAGGAGCGGCAGCAGTTCCGCGAGGAGAAGACGGGCACCATCCAGAGGAAGGAGTGGGCCGCCAACTTGAGCGAGGCCAACGACGGCCATGTCGCCCCCAGCTCAGCGTAGACCCCTCCCAGGCCCCGGGGGATGGTGGCAAGCACATGGGACGCTGGACACGGGACCCTCCTTCCCGGCCCCGGGGAAGGACCCTCTGGCACCGCGTGTGGGGAGGCACACGCGTGTGCCGGCACACGCGGGACTGCTCGCAAAGGGACGGGGCCTGTCAGCCCCACGGGAAGGGCTGGACCCCACGGGGAGGGCTCGGCCCCACGGGGTCGGCTCGGCCCCGCAGCGATGCTCGACCCAATAAAAGAAGGAACAGCCCCTCCGCGGAGACCGTCTCCCTTCTTCGCAGCCTGGGGGGTGTCGGCCATGATGGGAGTGGCCTTGGGGGGGCGGCATTGGGGAGCCGCCATGATGGGTGTGGCGGCGTGTGCCGCCATGATGGGTGTGGACGTTTCGACGGGCGGCGGGTAGCTCTGCTGCCGGGGCCGGGACGAGCCCTGTCTGCCGGGATAACGGGGCTCGTCCCCGTCCCTGCCCGTGGGTTGGGCTCGGCCGCCCCCGACCCACCGGCAACGGCGGCCCCGAAAGGAGCGGGGTGGACGCGGGATGTGCGGCCCTGCCCTTAGCCAAGATGGCGGCGCCCTGAGCCAAGATGGCGCCGCGCCGCAGGGGCCGGGCGGAACCTTTAAAATGGCGGCGCACTTTCTGGCTTCACCGCGCCTGATGTGATGTCAAACCGTTTTCCGGTGGGTACCCGGAAGCGGCGCCGTCCATGGAGGCCCCCGGGCGGACGCCGTCGCGGAGCGGCCGGAGCCTCCGCTCCCGGGGATGGTGAGGCCGCGGCACCGGAGCCGGCACCGGCTGCCCGGGGCGGGGACGGATGGACGACGCCCCGCGGGAGGCGGCAGCCGGGGGTGGGGGGACGGACCTGGGTCCTCCCCGGGCCGGGGAGGGGGAGGGGGAGGGTTTGCCTGGGGGACCCCAACAGGGCCCTGCGCCGCGCTCCCCCCCCCCCCCCCGCCAGCACCGTGTCCCCCATCCCCTCCCCGGGCTCCTCATGTAACCCCCGGTGCCCCCGTGTCCCTTCGTGTCCCCTTGTGCCTCCCCCCCGTGCCCCCCACCTTCCCCCGTGTCCCTCGCTGCTGCCCACGGCCCCCCGTGACCCCCCCCCCCATTTCCACGACCACTTCACTTCCCCCATGTCGTCCTGCTTGTCTCCGCATTCCCAGCATTGCCCCAGATCCCCACAGGGTTGGAGTCGTGTCGTTGTCACCCCCCCAAAAGCCCCCTGGAAAGCTGCACCCCCAGCTGCAATGGGGATCCCAGAGGTTTTGCGGATTAGCTTTTGGGGGGCAGCCGGTGACCCCCCTCTCTCTTCTGTCCCCCGCAGACGTGCTGCTCTCCGGACTGATGGCGTCGGGCGCAACGAGCCGCTCCGAGGACGAGGAGTCGCTGGCGGGGCAGAAGCGGGGTTCAGCCCAAGCCTCGGGTGCCATCCCCAAGCGCCGCAGCTCCTCGCGGTACGCCGGGCTGGGAGAGGGGGTTGCAGGGCTGAGCCCTGCCTGCTGCCTGCCTGTCTGTAGAAGACAGTGGCCTGCGGGCACCGGGACTCAAAACCGTCTTCATTTTTTCCAGGTTCATCAAGCGGAAGAAGTTTGACGATGAGCTGGTAGAGAGCAGCCTTGCCAAATCCTCTAGCCGGGCCAAGGGCGCCGGTGGGGTCGAGCCCGGGCGCTGCTCAGGCAGCGAGCCCTCCTCTAGTGAGAAAAAGAAGGTAAGGGGCTGGTGGGGGACATTCAGGGGCCGGCCAGGGGTCTGGGGAGCTCAGAGAGACCCCAAAACCTCGCCTCTGCCCACCCAGGTCTCCAAGTCTGTGTCCACCCCCATCGCACCCAGCCCAGTCCCGACCCCCGGCCTCGCCAAGCGGATGAAGAAGAGCAAACAGCCCCTGCAGGTGACAAAGGACCTGGGCCGCTGGAAACCCGCTGACGACCTTTTGCTCATCAATGCTGTGCTGCAGGTAACGACCCCAGGGGAAGCTGCCTGTCCCCCTGGGGACCCTCGCAGGGGGGTGTTTGGCATCACTGTGTTTTGGGGCTGGCCCTCCGTGGGACTGTCCCCTCACCTGGGGACTTTTCCAGACCAATGACTTGACCTCCGTGCACTTGGGCGTGAAGTTCAGCTGCCGCTTCAACCTGCGGGAGATCCAGGAGCGGTGGTATGCGCTCCTCTACGACCCCATCATCTCCAAGTGAGTGTGGGACAGGCCTGGAGGGGCAGAGCCATCCCGGGTGGGGGCCAGTGGGGGCTCTCACACTGTGATTTCCCTCCCACACCAGGCTGGCCTGCCAGGCCATGCGGCAGCTGCACCCCGAGGCGATCGCCGCCATCCAGAGCAAAGTGCTGTTCAGCAAAGCTGAGGAGCAGCTGCTGAACAAGGTGGGATCGGTAAGAGCCAGCCGGGAGCGGAGTGGGATGGGGGGGTTCCAGCCTGGGGTCTTGGGCTCTCGATGGGGGTCCTTGCTGCCATGTGTCCCTTCTCCCCTCCACAGACCAGCCAGCCCACGCTCGACACCTTCCAGGAGCTGCTCCACAAGCATCCTGACGTCTTTTACCCCTCCCGGACAGCCAAGGCTCTGCAGCTCCACTGGCAGCTCATGAAGCAGTACTACCTCCTGGATGACCAGACCGGTGAGGCCGGGAGGGTCCCCTGTGTCCCCCGCGTCCCCTGTGCCCCCCGCCAGCCCCCTCACTCCTTCTCCTCCTGCTCCTTTCAGTGCAGCCGCTGCCCAAGGGGGACCAAGTGCTGAACTTCTCGGATGCTGAGGACATGCTTGATGACAGCAAGCTGAAGTGAGGGTTTTGGGGGGCTGGGGTAGGGAGAGGGGCCGTGGCTGGGGGGTAGCACAGTTTCATCCTGCCTCTTCTCCCCTACAGGGATGTGCGGGACGAGGTGCTAGAGCACGGTGAGTCCAGCCTGCTCCCATCTGGGCATCCTGAATTGGTGGGAAGAGGCCCAGGACCCCCCCAGGATGGGGGATAGGTGCCCCCCACCCTCCCCACCTCCCTTTTCCCTTTTTCCCCAGAGCTGACTGTGGCCGACCGGCGCCAGAAGCGCGAGATCCGGCAGCTGGAGCAGGAGCTGCACAAGTGGCAGGTGCTGGTTGATAGCATCACAGGTGAGAGCTGGGAGCCAGGGGGGGCTGTCTGTCCGTCCCCCCAGCTGTCTGTCTGTCCCTCCACCCCTCTCCCTCTTCCTTCCCGCAGGCATGAGCTCCCCGGACTTTGACAGCCAGACGCTGGCCGTACTGCGGGGCCGCATGGTGCGGTACCTCATGCGTTCCCGGGAGGTGAGCGCAGGTGTTGTGCCCCCCGTCCCTCACCCTAGCAGAGCCCCTCCACTCCCCAGGGAGCCCCCCCGGCCTCACCACGGCCCCCTGTCACTTCCTTCCCCCCAGATCACGCTGGGCAGAGCCACAAAGGACAACCAGATTGACGTGGACCTGGCGCTGGAGGGACCGGCCTGGAAGATCTCCCGCAAGCAGGGTAGGGATGGGGATTGGGGCTGGGGCAGGTCTTGGGGGGCTCTGTAGCAGGGAGGGTTGCGTTCCCCCCTCCTCTCGCCCCATATCCCCCATCCTCTCACCCCATATCCCCCCTCACCCCGTATCCCTCCTCCAGGCGTCATCAAGTTGAAGAATAACGGTGATTTCTTCATCGCTAATGAGGGCCGGCGCCCCATCTACATCGACGGGCGCCCCGTGCTTGGTGGCAACAAGTGGAAGCTGAACAACAACTCGGTAGTGGAGGTGAGCCCCGATGCAGGTGGGGGGGCGTCCTAGGGGGTCTAGGGGTCCTATCCCACTCACTCTCTGCTCCCCCCTCCCCAGATTGCCAGCCTCCGCTTCGTCTTCCTCATCAACCAAGACCTGATTGCCCTCATCAAGGCGGAGGCGGCCAAGCTGGCCCAGCAGTGACGAGGGCTGGGGGCTGCTCTGCCAGGTCCCCCCCACTGGCCCTGTATGGGGGGAGTGGGGGTCCCCACAGCCCCCAGTGTGGCACTGGGGCCCCCTGGCCCCCCTCAAGATGCCTCCCTGGGGGTGCTGGGCCCCTCTTGCCCCCAGCTCCAGGGCTGGAGATTGTTACCTTCCAATAAAGTGTTTTCCCCTGCCCTGATGTGGGGGTCCCCAGGGCCTGGGGCCACCCCGGGGGGGGGACACAAGACCCCCAGCTCCTGTTCTTAACATTACTTCTTTATTGAAAAAGTCACCCTGGGGCTCCTGTTACATGCCCGTCCCCTCCTCTTGGGACGAGGGGGGCCCCTGCCGCTGGGACCCCCCCATCAGCGCCAGTTCCAGGCTGGGCACATCCCAGGGCACGGTGGGCTCCGGCATGGGAACACCCTGGCCCCCCGATGAGGCAGGGATGGGCGGCCACGAGGGGGGGCTCCCCTGCAGCTGCCCCTCCTGCCCCCCCGGGGAGCCCCAGAAGGGGTTGGGGCACAGCCAGGGCCCGCTTTGAGCAGTTGGGGGGCCCCAGCCCCAGGGCTGGCTGTGGGTGCAGTCGGGGGGGGGCTGGTGCAGGCAGAGCCCCGGCCCCCCCGTCTCCACACGGAGCGGCTGGAGGGCTGCGGCCATCACCGGGGCGTCGGGGCGCGGGGGGGGCGGCAGCAGCAGCAGGAGCTGCACGGCCTCTCGCAGCACCCGCAGCCCCTCCCGCAGCTGCAGCACCTGCCCTGACAGCTCGGCCACCTGCGGGTGAAGGGGGTCAGCACTCCCCTGGACCCCCCCCAAACCCCCCTACAGCCCCCCTAGGCCCCCCCTTACCGCCTGCCGCAGCTTCTCAATGGTGTCGGCGCTGCTCGGCTCCGAGGGGCCGGGGGGGATGGCCAGCAGCCCCCCGTCCCCAGCTGGGGGGAGAGGCGAGTGTCTCCTTAGGGCACCCAGGGGTCCAGCCCCCCCCCCCCCCCATCCCAGCATTGGGGTCCCCCCCGCTTTACCTGGCCCCAGGGAGGGTTCAAGGTGGAAGTTGAAGAGGGGCTTGTCGGTGGCGCAGCCCTCCCCCTCGATGCCGTCGACCACCCTGTGGGACAGTGGGGGGGGGCGGTGGGGCATGGACCCAGTGCTCTAGGCCCCCCCCCCCGCCCCTCCCTGCCCCTTACCTGGGACTCAGGTCTGGGGGGCTGCTCCAAGGGTGCAGCTGCAGGGCTGTGGGGCGTCCGGGCTCGGGGTGGGCGCGGGGACCTCCGCTGTGGGGGGGCCGGGGCTGGGTCCCCGCTGGGGGGGACGGCTGGGGGCTGGGGGGCTGTGGCTCAGCCCCCTCCTCCAGTGTGGGCAGCGGCGTGGGCGGGCGCGACTCAGCCTGCAGCCGGGGCATAAAGGGGGGGGGGGCCCCTGCTCCTGCACCCCCTGCATCACCCCTTCCCCCCGTGACATCACCCAGGCCCCATGATGTCACTCTCGTTCCCGTGATGTCACCCACTGGCTCTGCACTGTGTGTGTCCCCCACCCGCCATTGACTTTGGCCCCGCGGGTCGTGCCTCAAATTTGTCACGTCCCCCCTTAGCGAAGAGTCACGTCATAGCCTGGGGCTGGTGATGTCACTAGGAGGCTGTGACGTCATCTATCAGGCCAAGAGCTGCCTCAGGGTCTTGGACCCACCGAGCCCACGACTTCGCCTCCCCTCTCCCCCCCCCACCCTTGCCGTCACTGCTGGGGGGTAGCATCAGCCCCCCCTGCCACCCCTGGCTCCGTGACGTCACTCCCCCGCCCCGTGACGTCACTCCCCGTCCCCCGGTGACGTCACCTCACCTCGGGGGCACCCCCCAGGTCGTAGCTGAGCTCGCGGGGGAGCTGCTGGCGGAAGGCGCGGGCGAAGTCGGGGTCGAGGGCCAGACCCTCGGCCAACGCCGGCAGCCCCAGGCTCTGCAGGGCGCAGTACGTCAGCCCCCGCACGTCCGCCCGGGCCAGCCGGGACCCCCCCAGGTCGCAGCCGATCAGGTCCCCCTTCCCTGGACAAGGTTGGGGGAGAAGGGAGCGTCAACCATCGGCGTCACGAGGTGGCCGGCCTCAGCCCGCTCCCGCGTCCCCCACCGAGGATGGCGAGGACGGTGCCGTCCCGCAGCACCTCCATGGAGCCGGAGCGGAGGAAGTAGAGCGCCTGGAGCGCGTCGCCCCGTCGGATGAGGAGCTCGCCGGGGGTGCAGAAAGCGGGGCGCACCCCCAGGGAGAGGGTGCGCAGGCAGCCCCGGCTGGCCCCCCCGAAGAGGGGCAGCTGCAGCAGCTCCTTGTGCAGGTGCAGGGCGATGTCGGCCCGCAGCTCCTCGGGCAGGCTCTGCAGGAGCTGCGTGGACGGAGCTCAGGGTGGGGGGGGCTGACGCACCCCCCTCCCCATACCCCACTGCCCCCCGAGCCCCTCGGAGCTCCCCATCCAGCCCCACCACAGACCATGCACCCAGACCCCCCCCATCCATCCCTACTCTGGGGCTGGGGCATCCTGAGCTCCCCATCCCTTCCCACTGTGGACTGAGCACCCCAAAGTCCCCCCCTCCATCCCTGCTATGGTGCTGGGGACCCCCCCAGCCCCCCATTCATCTCCATGATGGACTGAGCACCCCAAATTCCCCCCCCCTCCATCCCTGCTATGGTGCTGGCGACCCCCCCAGCCCCCCATTCATCTCCATGATGGACTGAGCACCCCAAATTCCCCCCCCCTCCATCCCTGCTATGGCGCTGGGGACCCCCCCAGGCCCCCATTCATCTCCATGATGGACTGAGCACCCCAAATTCCCCCCCCTCCATCCCTGCTATGGCGCTGGGGACCCCGCCAGGTCCCCATCCATCCCCATCATGGAATGAGCACCCCGAAGTCCCCCCCTCCATCCCTGCTATGGGCCTGGGACCCCCCCCCAGGCCCCCTCCACCACTGCTATGTGGTGAAGCACCCCAGTTCCCATCCATCCCCAACCGCAGACCGTACATCCAAGTCCCCCATCCCAATCCGTCCCTGCTATGGGATCGCAGCACCCCAGCATCCCTCCGTCCATGCACCACCGCTGCCTCCCCGGGTCCTGGGGGGTCCACTGACCTCGGCCGTGTCGATGCCGTTGTTGGCCGCCCAAGTGCTCTGGAAATACTCGAGGATGCGGCGCTTGAGGGGCTGGGGGATGCGGTGGATGCGGATGTAGTCGTGCAGGTCGCGGGTGCGGCTGTGGTACAGGAACCGGCGGGCGTACAGCCGCTGGATGATGGCCGTCACGTTGCCGAAGACCACCGCGTGCATTAGCGCTGGGGATGGCGAGGACGCCCGTCACCCAGATGGTGGGGTTCCCCCCCCCCTTCCACACCCCCTCCCAACTTGCCCACCCTGGCCCCTCACCCCCGACCAGCATGGTGCAGATGGAGAAAATCTTTTCGGTGTCGGTGTTGGCGGAGACGTTGCCGAAGCCCACGCTGGTCAGGCTGCTCAGGGCGAA
Source organism: Buteo buteo (assembly GCF_964188355.1). Classification (NCBI taxonomy): domain Eukaryota; kingdom Metazoa; phylum Chordata; class Aves; order Accipitriformes; family Accipitridae; genus Buteo; species Buteo buteo. The sequence continues at coordinate 30,242,076 of NC_134187.1, read as the reverse complement.
GTAGAGGGAGGTGATGTAGGCGCTGCGCAGCGAGGGGCCCCCCAGCAGCCCCCAACTCCCGCTGCAGTTGGCTCCCGGCCCCGTGCCGTTCCCGGCCCCCCCGGTGCTGCAATTTCTCCTGGCCAGGTAGTAGGGGGTCTCCAGCCGCCGCGCCAGCTCCTGCAGCCAGCCTGGGCGGGGGGGGAGAAACAGGGGGTGAGCAGAGCCATGGGGGGCTGCCCAGCTTGGGGTGGGGGACAGGGACAGCCCCACATGGGCGCAGGGGGTACGGGCAGAATCTGGACAGGTTCTGGGGCTGGGTGGGGGGGGCACAGGTTGCATAGGCAGGTCTTGGGGGGGGGGGGGGGGTGGCCATGGGGTGCACGGGCAGGTCTCAGCCTCAGGGTGCAAAAAGGACATTGCGGGGGGGGACGACACCACACCAGCAAACCCCAGCAGTAGTTCAGAGGGTGCACAGCCACCAGCTCTGGGGTATGGGGACATGGGGGCACGTGGGGACACGGTAGCAGGGTCAGGCATGTGGGGACAAGGGACAGGAACCCCTGCAGCCCCCCCACCATGGAGGGGGGGGAGCGGTGGCGGCGAGGCGGCCGTACCGATCTCAGGCAGGGCGGTGGGGCTGCCTTCCACCTCCCGCTGCCCCAGAAAGAACCAGCCACAGGCGACCCAGTGGGCCAGGAGGCCGAAGACCACCATGAGGAGCGCCAGCACCACGGCGCTGTACTGCGAGTACCGGTCCAGGTTGGGCAGCAGCCGCAGCAGCCGCAGCAGCCGCACCGTCTTCAGCAGATGGGCCCCCACGTACTGCGGGGAGAGGGGCAGTGCCGGAGGGGACGGGGCACCAGTTGGCTCCGTCCAGCCACAAGCCCCTGTGGGGGGTGTCCCTCACAGCCCGTGAGGGTCCCTGCAGCATTAATGGGGGGGGGTCTTGCAGCCCATCAGGGTCCCCAGTGCCTCATCAGTGTCACCACAGCCCCATTACGGTCCCCAGTACCCCATCAGTGTCACCACAGCCCCATTAGGGTCCCCAGTACCCCATCAGTGTCACCACAGCCCCATTAGGGTCCCCAGTACCCCATCAGTGTCACCACAGCCCCATTAGGGTCCCCAGTACCCCATCAGTGTCACCACAGCCCCGTTACAGTCCCCAGTACCCCATCAGTGTCACCACAAACCATTAGGGTCCCCAGTACCCCATCAGTGTCACCACAGCCCCATTAGGGTCCCCAGTACCCCATCAGTGTCACCACAGCCCCGTTACAGTCCCCAGTACCCCATCAGTGTCACCACAAACCATTAGGGTCCCCAGTACCCCATCAGTGTCACCACAGCCCCATTAGGGTCCCCAGTACCCCATCAGTGTCACCACAGCCCCATTAGGGTCCCCAGTACCCCATCAGTGTCACCATAAACCATTACGGTCCCCAGTACCCCATCAGTGTCACCACAAACCATTAGGGTCCCCAGTACCCCATCAGTGTCACCACAGCCCCATTACGGTCCCCAGTGCCCCATCAGTGTCACCACAGCCCCATTACGGTCCCCAGTACCCCATCAGTGTCACCACAGTCCCATTACGGTCCCCAGTGCCCCATCAGTGTCACCACAGTCCCATTACAGTCCCCAGTGCCCCATCAGTGTCACCACAGTCCCATTAGGGTCCCCAGTACCCCATCAGTGTCACCACAGCCCCATTACGGTCCCCAGTACCCCATCAGTGTCACCACAGCCACATCAGGGTCTCCATAATCCCACCAGGATCCCAAGAGCCCCATCGGGGTCCCCGCAGCCCCATCAAGGTCCCTGCAGCCTTTTGGGATCCCTGCAGCCCTTCAGGGTCTCTAGTGAGGTCCCCTCGGTCCATCAGCATCCCCAAAACCCCAGTGGGATCCCCGCAGATCGGGGCGGCGGATGGGGAGGGGGGGGTGTCCCCGCATCCCAGCACTCACCACGTTGACCTGGCAGGCGGCGAGCAGGTCGAAAGGCAGCGCGGCCACGAGGTCGAGCGGGAACCAGCCGGCCAGGTAATGGCGAGCGACGGCGCGGGGCTCCAGCACCACCTGCCCCGACTTGCTGACGAAGGTGGTGCGAAAGTTGAGGATGATGTCTGGGGTGCAGCGGGGCGGCCATCAGTGCACCGAGTCCTCCCGGCCTCTGCCAGCCCCGAGCCGGCACGGGGCAGGGTGTGCGTGGGGGGCTTTACCCAGCATGAAGAGGATTTCCACGCACAGGTCGCAGGCGCTGGGGGGGCCGCGGGCGGCCGGCAGCCCCTCTTCACCACCAGCGCCCACGCAGACGCTGTAGGGGACGGTGACGGCCACGTAGAGGGTGGCGAGCAGGATGAGCCCGTCCCAGCCCGCCTTGAAGGCCCCGTAATGCAGCAGGATGAGGGGGGGCTTGCGGATGGCGGCCACCTTGTACTCGGGCAGCGAGGGCTTGTCCCCGAAGACGCCCTGATGGAGACTGGGGGGGGTCAGCCTAGATGCCCTGTCCCCTGCCCCTACACCCTGTCCCCAGCCCAGACACCCTGTCACTAGCACGGACATACTGTCCCCAACTTCAACACTTTGTCCCCAGCCCTCTCCTTCCCCTGTCTCCAGCCTAGGTGTGTCCGCCAGCCTGGACATCCCAAACCCACACCCCTCATCTCTGGCCCCTTCCCAGTCCAGCCACCTTGTCCCCAACCCCGACACCTTGTCCCCAACCCCGACACCCTGGAAACAGCCTCCCCTCAGCCGCAGCACCTCGTCCCCAGCCCTCGTGTCACCACGTCCACGGCACCAGCCTCTTCCCAGCCAGGATGCCCCGTGCCCAGCCCCGACACGCGTCCCCCAGCCCCGACACGCGTCCCCCAGCCCCGACGCATGTCCCAGCTCCACCTTTCTGAGCTTGTGCTTGCTTTTTCTCTGCCTCTGCAGGTGCCCCGAGAGGTGATACAGCACCGCCCGGCTCCGGCGCCGGCTGGCATTGAAGCCTTTCCCTCCGGCACGGCTGAACCGCCGGCGCCCGCCTGCCGGGAGAGATGGGAGGGATGGTGGCCACGGGGGGCTCCAGCCGGTCCCGTCTTCCCCCTCGCCGTCCCCTCACCCGCGTCCTTCGCGCTGTCGGCGCCCGAGCGGCTCTTGGTGCTGGTGATGTCCTTGTGCGAGACGAGGAACAGGGCCACCTCGTCCTTCTCGTTCTTGATGGGCACCACGTCCACCAGGCACCAGAAGGGGACGCCTACCGGAGGGGGGCAACACCCGGGCTGACGGAGCATCGCCCCCCAACCCCGGGGCAGGACGGTGGCGGGGGTACGGAAGGAGCGCGGAAGGGACCCGGCCGCCCTCGCTACCACCCACCGCTCTTGCGGTAGAGGATGAGCTCGCCCTTGAAGGCCTGGTGCTCGTCCAGCGCGCGCCGGAGCTGCTGCCGCAGCAGCTCGCTGGTGTCGGGGCCGTAGAGGAAGGAGCAGGCGCAGCAGCGCTGCATCACCTCCGCCCGCGAGAAGCCCGTCAGGTCGCAGAAGCCGTCGGAGCAGTAGACGACGGGGAAGGCGCTGGGCACCTGGGCATTGCCCAGCACGAAGTTACTGTCTGCAACGGAGAGGCGGCTGGGAAGTGGGGGGGGTGGGCAGAAAGGGGTGCGGAGAACCCGTGGGGCTGGGGGAAAAGGGGACTGGGGGGGAGCCCAGGGGTTTGGGGGAGCCTGTGAGGCTGGGGGATGCCATGGGGTTGGAGGGAGGAAGGGGCTGGGGGTGCTCCTTGGGTTTGGGGGAGCCCACTGTGTTTGGGGGAGCCCATGGGGCTTGGGGGGGGGGGAAAAGGGCTGGGGGTGCTCCTTGGGTTTGGGGGAGCCCATTGGGTTTGGGGGAGGGAAGGGGCTGGGGGTGCTCCTTGGGTTTGGGGGAGCCCATGGGGCTTGGAGGGTGAAGGGGCTGGGGCGCCTGGGTCCCCCTGGCTGGGCTGGGGGGGGTCTTGGGGGGGTCTGGGGGTGCTGGGAAGGGGGGGGAGAGTGTACCCGCAGCCATCTGGGTCCGCTGGGTTATTTTTACCCGCCGCGCAGCAACGCTTGGGCTGAACCGCCCCGTTGGCACCGGTGGAGCCCACTCTGTCTCATTTACATACATTTGCATAGGAACAGCGTGGGGGGCTGCCTCCCACCCGCTCTCCCTGGGAGAGGCCAGCACCGGGCTGGGGGCGGCGGAGAAGAAGGAGGAAGGGGGGGGGACCCTTTCCCAAGGACCGGAGCGATCCCGGGGGGCTCCAGCCCCCTCCCCAGCCCGGTGCAGTCCCGGTACCACGGAGCTCATCACCGATACTCACCGGTACGGCGGGGGCAGGGGTGGGTATTTATAGCCCTGGGGAGGGGGCAACAGGGCCAGATCCTTCCCCGGTGGGCAAGACGGGGGGGGGTGAAGAGAGGTGGGGACCAGAGCGTAGCCCCCCCACCTTGTCCCAATCCTAGCGGGTGGTCTCCGAAGGGGGTGACCGGTCCCGGGGGGGTATGCACAGCACCGAGCATCACCTGGAACCGGGCCGGGAGGGGTTGGGGGGGGGGGGACGACACACGGCCCCGTGGTTGCCGGTGCCGGTTGTGGGTACACTCACGCGTCCCGTCGAAGCGGCGAGCGATGGTGTCCAGAAAAGCGTTTTGCGGTGCCAGGAGGCCCCGCATCGGCGACATCTCAACGGTGGCTCCGAGCTGCCGCCATCCCTGTGGGTACCGTCGGTCCCAGGGTTCCCCCCCCACACACACACACCGTGCCGGTACCGGTACCGCCCCCCGGGAGGGGCTGGGGGGGGGGGAGCACCGGGACCCTGCTTCAGCCCTGGAGCCTCCAGTACAAAATTCTGGCTCTTCTCTTTGGGGAACAAGCCCACAGGGGATCACAGCCCAAGGGGAGCTTTGGGAGTGACGGGGGGGGGGGGGGGGGGGGGGGGTGGGCGGCGGCTAAGGTCAGAGCCCAAGGATCAGACTCAAGCAGAAAACATTTAAATTTGTCAAGGTGAAAGTTGGGTTTCATTTATTTAATTTGTTCAACCAACTCCAGAGAAGTTTAGTTCAAGAGAAGGAAAGAAAAAAACCCTGGGGTGAAAAGGAGGGGGGGCAAAGCCAGGGACCCCCCAGGAAGCCCCATCCTCCCCCCACTGGGATTACTGGTGGCAGCAAGGCACAGACAGCGACATTCACTGTGAACATCGTCTTTATTCATACAGCTATAAAGAAGGACTGTCGCAATCTCCACCCCGTGTCAACCTAGGATTAGCTCTGCTAATTGATATTGCTATAAATTTAATTTAGGGCCGAAGAAGGGCTGGAGAAGTGGGGATGGGGTGGGGGGAAAGGCAGGACAAGAGAATAAAAGAAAAAGAGCTCCCCAACATAAAAACCAGAGAACAGCAAAGTGTGCGGACAAAGTGTGCAGGTCCCCAGCCCCGTGTCACAGCCTGGAGAGGAGGGGGCCAGATTCCTGCCTGTCCCCAGGGGAGAGGGGACACCTGCAGCCCCCATGGCCCAGCACTCATCCTCGCTGCCAGCACGAGGGATGGGCTGTCGCCGGCCGTTCCTCTGAGGCGAGGCCCAGATAGATGTTGGTGCACAGAAGGAAAAAAAACAAAAAAAAACCACCGGGGACTGGGTTTTTGGCCAGCGCTGTCAGCGATTTTGCAGACAAAAGGCAGTTTCTGGAGGAGAAAGGAAAAGGGCAAGAGCTGGGGGAGGCCTGAACCCACTCCGAGGGTGCAGTGCAGGCGTGAGAAGAACACAAAGCAGACGAGGGGGGGGAAGGAGGGAGGGGGGGGGAACAAAAAATGGCACAAAAAATGAGAAGTGTAAACTTTCCTTCGTTAGTATCCTAGCTAGGAGCTTCCTACAGTCTGGTTCTCACGTTGGACTTGTGGCAGGAAGGGAGAGCCCGGCGCTCTCAGGAGTTCGCTCCCTCCTGCCGACTGGCTCTGGGCTTACGCTGCGGGAGCCCCTTGGTCTCTGTGCCGGAGGGAGGGGGAGCGGGCCGGCCCGGCTGCGCCGAGGCACCGCTGGTGCCGGTGGGCTGAGTCTGGCCGGGGCTGGCGGCGGAGGCTGCCAGGGGTGAGGTTTGCCGCCTGCCGTGGGCCTGGCCTGGCCCGTTCTTGTGTCGGTTGCCATTGTTGGAGCGTCCGGGGGGGCCGATGTGGCGCTGGCCCTGGGACCTGGGTCCCGCTCCCGGTCTCCTGTTCCCCTGGAAAGCCTGAAACAGAAGAGGGTGGGCAAGTGAGCGCAGGCCAGCAGAGGCAGCTCCTGCCAGCTGGAGGGCTGCGACCTCCTGCTGCAGCATCCCTACACACTCCCAACCTCCCCTTCCAGGGGGTTGGTGGAGGAGAAAAGTGGAAAAGCAAAACCCCCAAAGCCTGCTCTGACACAGAACCATCAAGGCAAGGCTGCGCCCTACAGCTGCCGGTGCCCTTGACCCTGCTGATGCCCAGCCCTGAGTTGAGTCCTGATGGCAAAGGGCACCTGGCAGGGAAGGACCCAGCCCAGGAATCAGGAGAGGAGCCACAAACACAGAGCAAGCTTCCCGCAGCGCCGTGCTGGGGTGCGGTTACCTCTCGTGAAGGCTGGGGAGGGCGGCCGCCAGCGTTCCCCATGGCTGCCTCCGCTGAGGACGAGGGCTTCTTGCTCGCTGTGGTAAGGCTTGCAGCGGAGGCAGAGGCACACGCAGGGGTGGAGGGTGCAGAGGTCTCGCTGGAACCACTCAGGGACGCGGCCATGACGGAGCTGCACCGCGATCGGGTGGAGTAGCTGTTCTTTGGATGGGAAACTGGAAGAGAAATACCCCAAAATGTGTTTTTTGCAGACAGGATCCAGACTGTTCACCCTCTGGCCTCCGGACCCTGCCAGCTACAGCACTGCCGGGGTGGAGCCGGCTCACGGCTGGAGCCAAAGGCTCGAAGGGACAACGGAGCTTTTTCCAGCAAGATGAAGCTTTGGTCACGTGAACAGTACAAGGGGACCAGCGGCTAACAGGGACCAGCGCTTGACAGCAAAGGCAACGGGCACAGACGCCTCTTGCCAAGGGAGGAGCATCTGCAGCAGCAGCGAGAGGGCTAGTTCCTCTCTCCACTGCCCAGAGGAAACAAAATGCCCAGAGCAGAACACTCCCAGTCCTGCCGCTATCAGGTTTTGGGGCACACATGAAGGGTTTTGGTGACGGCAGGGCTAGCAAAGGGGTGACTGACACCTCGGCTCCTCCCCGACTCCCATCCAGCTCACCTTGGCCGAACGAGGCAATGCTCTTCTTCAGCGCGTCGAGGTCACATGTGAACCGCGCCACCCTGCCCAGGTCCTCGTCATACTTCCGTTCGCTCACAAAGTGCTTCACAGAAAAGGCAAAACACACACGTTAATTCAGTCTGTGCACAGGAACAGAAAAGGGAGGTGAAAGCCTCCCGCTTTGGCCCAGGAGCGGGTATCCGAGTTGGGTGCTGCTTGAAAAAAAAAAATCTTGGTGAGAAGGCAATGACAACTTACAGAAATAGAAAATCAGATTTTTTCAGCCTGTACACAAACAGCCTTCCCCAAGCTCCAGCAGCCAAGCCATAGGTTAACTCGGTCCAATGGCAGCTCCACTCTGCCAGTCTCTGGTCTGTGAAATCAGCACAGCCCAGGTCTCTGGATGCTCACAGGGGCAACAGGTTTCTCAGCTGCACTCATCCTGCTACAGGGGTGAGCAGTTTTAGTTTTCAAACTAGAGTTTAATTGATGCAACTTCGCACTGACCTCTTGCGGCAGGAGCCGGCGTACTGGCGAGCAGAAGTGTTTTCCGGAATATAGAAGTCACTCAGGCGCAGCAGGCAGGCTCTCCCGATTTAGGGGGAAAGGCAGAGGTCAGCCTGCGCCAGCGGGAGGTTTTCACAACCTCTCTGAGCACAAAGCTGCGGCCTTGCCACGTTCCCTGCTCTCTGCCAGTTCACAATGAAAGCTGGGCTGCACGCACTGGGGTTAATGTTTGGATGACCGGCTGTTGGCTGAAGTCAGTATTTTACAAACCAAATTATTTTAAATTAAGATTCAGGATGAGGTGTCCCGTATCCCGCTGCATGGCTGCAGACAAGAGTATGCAGAGCACTGGTGGTGAATTCGAGAATTAGGGACGCAAGGAAAGACTTGCACACAACACAAAATCGCATTCAGAAGCGTCGAAAACCCAGAAGGTTACAAAAAAGCGTACTGTTGTTGAAAATTGTTAGGATTAATAGCCTGGCTTAGTGCTAGAAGCTGAAAGTAGTTGAAGCCTTAGGCCGCAAGAGCTGACCGAGAGTAAACTTTCTGATAAAACTAATGCTGCAAACAAACTTGCTGAATCCAGCAGATATGAGCAGAATAAAGAGGATAAGGACCAAGGAAACAATTCCAAGAGAATAAGGTAACTTCAGAAGGTGGCCAGCCCAGAGACCAAGAAAACCAGTAAGAAATCAAGAGACCACCAACCAGAATTAAGGGATTGGACTTGGGGATCAGGTGCTGGGTGGTACGGGTATAACTGGGGTGCGCAATCTGGGGTAGGGGTCCCTCCTCGGAGGCACCCAGCTCGACCTGCTCTGCATGTTGGACAAATAAACCGCTTATTTACTCAGCGGATTGGCAACTCGTCTTCTTCGAGGAGGAACCTAGGGCCAGGCGCTGTTGAGGTGGCACCCATGTAATTCCTACCATGGACTAGGTCGCAGCTGCGTAATTCCCGCAACACCACGTTTGGGTGAGATTAGGACTAGGCTGGATTAGACAGAAGCAGAGTGAAAATGCTCACCTTTATGTCAGCTCTGAGCTCGACCAGCTGCTCCTCTGACATTCGCACTGCCACATCAGTCATTTTCTTCAGGGCTTCTGCCTTCTTCTGGCGGCTGACTAGAATTTCCACTGAAAAACAGACCACAATCTTAGGCAACGTCGACACTGATCCAGCCTACCCAGAGTTAAACAACCCCAGCCCAGGCACGCAGCACCGTATTGGTAAACAACAGGTTCCCCCGAGTCCCCCCCAGACAGCTCTGTGCCAGCTGCACAGCAGCCCTGGCCACTGCCTCCTGTGGCAATTTACATCTCCAGACACAGACTGAACCTGAGCTGTAAGCTGACTCAACGAGGGGTACAACATGCAGCTTTGGTAGAAGCTTTGCCACAAGCTTTGCCAATCTCCCCAGGCTAACTGCTTTCTTGCCACCCCCTAAACAGTGGGGCTCAGTGCTGCTGGTGTAGCTGTCCCCGTAGATCACTTCCCACCCGCACCAGGCGAGCTGAGAAAGCCCTTTCCAGCTCCCCAGGAACGCTGAGAATTTCAGGAACAGCCTCCCATGGAAGAGTGCAGTTTATGTCCCACCCTCTAACGAGGGCACAGAGCAGTGGCCTCAGAGAGGACGGTTTGAGTCAACCCCGTCAGGCAGCAAACATAATCTAGTCACGATATATACAGCTAACTCAAGCCACATGCCAAATTTTATCTGGATAAATCGCCACATATTTAGGAACAATGTGAACAGGAGGTAGATCACAGAAATCTGCTTCTAAGGGGGCTGTCTCCAGTGCGCAGCAACGCCTACAGCTCTTCAGGTGGGCACTTGGTAGAAAGACAGTCTTACTTGCTTCTGCTTTCACTTTGTCCATTTCAGCCAGCAACGCCACCTCACGATCCATAAGGCTGGGGAAAAAAAAAAAAAATAAAAAGGGAAGAGATTTAGTAATAAACAAAGAGGATAACGAAATCCTACTGCAGGAACAGTGGCGGGAGGGTTTCCAGGCATGCCAGCCAGCGGGGAGAGACCGGCAGATGGCGGCAGGAACCCGCCACGCACGAACCCTGGCTTTTGTTCTGGAAGCCGAGGAGTTGCACGCAGGCTTCACTGACGTTAAAACTTGCTCAGGCTCAGGTCAGTGCGGAACATGGCACGGTGTTCCCAACAACCCGCTGGGTATGCGGTCACCTTACTCCGATAAAGTCGGAGCCACCTTGGCAAGGGGAGAGGGAGTGGCAGTTGTGGTGTCGGGGGAAGTTGCGCTCCACTAGACTTTTATCACCGAAGAAAACTAGGGCACAACATCTTAAAGAGTCACTCAAAATACAAAACTAATCAGCAGTGGGGCAGGGTGAGGATCCACAATAACAGGAGCAGGATGCTGGGCTTTCAGGCACCCGTCCCCTCCAAGGCAGCCTCTCAGCTGCCACGCTGTGGAGGCATCCGACTGCAATGCTTTGCTCTTATGCCCTCATTAGCTAATTTAAGCCAGCACAATTGGCCCACTAATCCAGAAACCTGAATTCTGGTGCTCTGTGCCAATTCTCAGGAGGCATGCACCCTGCTGATCCCCACAGGGCTGCAGGACCCACAGGAGTGCATGCACACCCTTCCACTCGGTGCAGCAGGTACAAGGACACGACCTCCTGCCTGCAGCCACCACGCAGCTGGCAGGTCACCTGGAGCCACACAGGTCCACAATCCAGGAGTCTCTTACAGTCTGAAGATTTTTTGGCCACAGAGGGAACACCTGAGTGGGTCACAGCAAAGCATCTCCACTCACCAGGAGGCTCCAGCTTGCCTCAAGTGTGTCTGTTGCCATGAGACCGTAATTCCCCCGGGGCATCACGGCGGCAGCCTTTACGCAAGCAGAACTGCACAGCTACCGGCTGGCCAAATTTAGCAAATTCAGGCTATCGAGCACACTCCAGTAAGGCAGAGCACCCAGGGAGCTTCCCATAACTGCTGCTCATAGGCCGTGCAAAGAGGGCTCTTGTCCCTGGAGATGTGGACACTAAGTAACTCGGGTTACAAGGGAAGCTGTAGAGGAAATACCAGTCCTCCCATCCTGAACAGGGGCAGGTACTGGTCGCAGCTCTGTTCTTCGCCATAAGGAACCAAACCCTTGCAGACACCCTCCCTGCAAATGCTTCTTTTGTGCTTCCCTCTTAAGCTACGCCTCCAACGTCCTCAGCCCTGCACCGCTGCAGCTCACCTTCGCTCAGCTGCGGCCAGTGGCTTGAACGCATTCGACATCCAGCCTATTAATAGGGTTCATTTCAGTTTCTGCTTTCTAAATATAAAAGCAGAGCCTTCCTCTCACGTGTTAGCTGTATGATACTTGCAGACACTAAATGGTACTCGGACAGATATCAGCATCGCGCAGGGTTAGCCCTTCAACACCAACCACACGCTTTTTAGTGAGAAAGATTTGCTTGAAAATGGGAAGAATATTTATTTTAGCGACCATCTGAAAGGGAAACCACAGAGCATCTGAAATGCAAACTCAAACCACCGCTCCCACTCCTCTGCATGTCAGAGAGGGCTGAGGCAAGATCAATTTAAACAATTCCCTCTGAACAGCAGCTTTGACATTTGGCTTCTTCTGTTGATTTATCGCTCTGTCCATCTGCCTTTTCAGGGCAAGAATTGTTTCTGCTCGTAGCACAGCAGGGGCCTGATCCAGGTCAGGCACTCTCAGCCGAACTGCACAAATACAACAACGCATGTCAAAAGCTACGCTAATAAGACTTCACCTTGTCTCCAACCATCCCCGGAGTGGTTCAACCTGGCTCTGCAACACCAATGGGCAGGGTAAAGGGAGATACCCCAGCTGCCTTCTGCCCAGAGCCACGTCAGCTGCAGGAATCCCCCAGAGCTCGGAGAGATACGGGTGTGAACGCGGCCTTAATGATTAATTAAAGAGCAGGAACAGCCTTGCGGCTCTCGTGCGGCAGAACTCGGTTGTGCTACACCTTACCCCAGTGCCTCCTCCCTGAACACACAGGCACACGCCCAGCTCCTGCAGAGCCAACACCCACTTTATATGGGCCATTTTGGGCTTTTTCCGCCAGGCTGCAGGCACGCACGCACGCACCTTGGCACAGATCATAGCTTGCGTCTCTTTGTAATTTAATTTACTCAGCAGAGCTCAGCTGGAGTCCTTTACCCAATTTTACAGTTGGGCTGGCTGAGGAACAGAGGTCAAGTGGCTTTGCCTGAGGTTCGCGTGATGAGTGACTCGGATCAGACCCCACTGCTCCTCCATCCTGCACGGCTTCTTGTCAAACAAACTCACTTCCTTCTGCTGGATCCGTTCGGAAACACGCCTGCCTTTCTCGACTGCTCTGTCCTGGGACGAGATCCCATGCAGGACAGAGAGCGCATCTGCCCCTGCCAGAAAGACTGGGCTTTAAGAAAGGACATTTAAGAACTGCACAAGGAAGAAAATGGAGCAGGAGGTAAACTGATAACTGCTGAAGATGAAATAATGCTGAATACTCGGTTGTGACCCAACCGTCAGAAGAGATGCTCTCAGCTGCAAGCAAGCTCGATCGAGCAGTGCCTGCAAGATGTTGTCTGTTCGTGAAAGACAACAGCTGTTTGCACAAGCATGCTAGGGGTTTTGGGGTCAGTTTTCCTTGGGGCTGAAACACAACGATCTCAAAGATTGACTGCAATCAAAGGTGGCTGGAAGCATGCCTGGCAGCTCTGCCACGAGGAAGTAAGGACGATCTGCAGCACGAGGTATGCAGCGGTGATCTCAGCGGTGAGAAACCTCAAACGCTGCCCCACATCCAACTTGGCAGACAGTGCTAAAATTGAACTTACCCACACCACTCACAAAGGCTCAGGGTTTTTTTCCTGATGTGCTTCTTTCCCTGTCAGCAGATTGCAAAATATTCAGGAATTTAAGGACTATCAGGATTTCCTAGTTCAGGTTACCTGATCATCTCCAGTCTAGAGGAGCAAATCCTCTCAAAATAGGAAGCCAAAGCGGCTACTGCTACATCTGCCACTCAAACAGGACGGATTTCAGAGATTGAGGTAGGCACGACCCCAGCATTAGAGCGTCCTCCTTCACCCTCACCTACCTACAGACCACAGGTCTAATATAAGCACACTGTCTAGCAAGAGAAGTTGAAGGTCAAGAACTCTAGGAAGCCTCACTGGTTAAAAGGACATCTGAAAGGCAGCCCTGACACTGACAGGCAGAAGTTAAACCAGTCCAAGCTTTGCTACTTAAACATCCTGTTTCAGTTGAACAAACCTGCCTTTAAACCAGGTTTTCCTTTGGTAGAAAGCCAGGTGGAGAGGCAATTCAGCAAGAGGATTTAACTATCGGATCTTGCCTTGTGCCGTAGGATTTAAAAATACACTAATTATTCTCTGGGTCATGAAGGGAGTTGGAAAAAAAACAAACCACCGGCCAACAACAAAAATGTGAAGGTACAACTCACACCTCAGCTGACCAGCAACTGCATCACTTTCGGGGAAAAAGAAAGTGAATCTCCTTCTGCGGAGCCGAATGGCCCTGGCTGCAGAGTCACCGCTTATGAACTGCGCAGACCTGGCACGCTGCTGGGCAGCTCTTTCACTTGGCATTTGTCGAAGGAGGTTCCCAGTGGCCCCGTTCCAGGCAGGCACTCGCCTCCCCGCTCACGGAACCACGCATCCTGCTTCACCCGCTGCCGGCTCATTGGAGCAACGCTACGGGACTGGACTTAAGTCTTTAACCTTTCCAAACATGACGCAAGTGTTTTATAGATGATAACATAAGTCAAAGGGCGAGGAATTACTTATATGGAACCAGACACGTTAGCCAAAGGAATGACATTTTCCATACCAGGGAGAGGTTTTTACAGATGTTGTAACTGCATAGAGAGGCAGACAAAAAAATCCTTAAAAACAAAAACCCGCTGTATACAGTAAGAACATTGAATCAGTATTGACTCGGTAGACAAAGCCACTAACAAAGTGAGAAATAATATTCATTAAAACAAACCTAAATTAGGGCTACAAATCCCTCAGCTACTGACAGGTTAAATCCCCTTACATTGCAGCTTTTCCAAAAGATGGGAGGTGCTGGGAGCTCCACATCCATCTTCGGCTTGGAGACCACAACTCTTAGCACGAAAACACAGGTCAGGGCACATGGACACCTTTAACCCTATCCCTCCAGTTTGGTCTAGTCTCCTCAGGTAAGTTTAAAAGTCATCTGTAAACATTTTTGTCAGTCTTTTCAGCACGCGCTGAATTTAAGTACAGGACACCATTCCACTTATTTCAAGAGAGTACTTCCTGGTGGCAAAGTTCAGCACAAGTATGAGCACAAGAAAGTCCACACTGAACAACCAAGTTTGCTAAAAGGCTTCAGAATACAGCTCTTTACATCACTACCACTAAACCCTCTTGCCTTTGAGGCCTCATACAGTTTTCAGACATAGACAGCTTTTGACACAGATTTGCAAGTCTGCCAAACATCTACTTTAATCCTTCAATGCGATAGCAGCATTTTAGATACTTGTCAAATGTTACTCACTTCGGGCAAGGAGAACTCTCTGTGCAGTTTGTTATGAATATTTCTTTACCAAAAGCAATCATATTTGTATAACCAAGAAGAACAATCTCTCAGTAATAGATTCAATCAGCCAAAACAGCGAGTGTATCTGATGTTAGGCCTTTCAGAATATCATCTTAAATCACTTATCCAAACCAATAAAGATGTTCATTAAAGAAAGACCCAATTGCACCCAGGGAACATCATGCACAGTATCAAAAGCTTGGCTTAAAATGGGGGAAGCAGCGCTGCACAGGATGATCTTTGATGTGTACTTGTACCTTCAAAAGGATCCCTCTCTTCCATGTTATATTCAACAATAATTTGAAGATTTCAAATATGAATGTTTGCTTCTAAAAGACACATGCTACTGCACCCTGAGCTCCCAACAGTTCTCCTTCCAGCACAGCTAACATTAGTACCTAACTGACAGTATGTTATCTGGCGAGTTCCTCATATTATCTGCATCTAAAATGACTTTATGGTGGTCAGGACAACTGTCTTGTACAGACATGGAGCCACAGTTCATCAAAGGCCCTGACGGACACACCGAAGCCCTGAACAGTCTATTAACATCCCACTGGACACGTGGGACAACAGCTTGAACGCAGGCTTTGCAAAGCCGCCCGCAAAGGCGGTTTCTAAAAACTGCAGAGTACAGGACTTTAGACTCCAGTTTATTCTTTGCGACACGCTGACCTCCCAGATGCTGCAGAACAGTGCTTGGGCGGTAGGGCATACACAAGCAAGTCATTAACCTGACTGGAAAGCTGAAGTCTTAGTCCAAATGTATAGGTCTTAAGCCTTAACACCTGGATCTGTCCCTACATTTAACTTACCTACTCTGCAGTTCAGCAAAGGCCTGCTTCATCTTCTTAATGGAAGCATCCATTTCCTCCTTCACCACAACCCGGTACCGAGCCAGTGAAACAGTGCAGCGCTGGAGATCCTTCACTGATTTTTCAATATTAGAACCTACCAAGAGACAGAGTGAACTCAAACAGCCATGTCAATCATATTGCTAAATCCTCCCAGCAGGGATAAATCTAAAGTTGGCTTTCCATCTTATTTTAAAATTATACACTGCTTGGTTTTAAATTTTTCTTCCCCTTCCCCATTACAAAGGCACTAGGTTCAGCAGGGACAGTTTTGAGAGATCTTCTTACTGGGGAAAGTCTTCCCAAGGCTTGTAGAATTTCCTTCTATGGGCAGGGATGTCCCTCCACATTTTCAAATACATGAGAGAAATCAAATGCATCTCTGAGTCACTTTTGGGCCAGGGACTGGAGACAAGTGAAATGCGGTCTACAACATATCACTAAATGAGATAAAATGACTGTTTGCTTGGAGAAGGGAATTATCTTGGAACTAAAATTAAGGCTATTTCCTCCAATCAGGAGATGAAAGGATTGGTTATCGCTGCCAAGGTTAGTCCCCACATCTCAGCTTGCCAGCAGGGTACATCACCTTGCCCACGCTCTCTGGAGCTTGCTGGAGCGCAGTTGTCCCCTGCCAAGCTACATTAACAACGGCTCGTTACAGCTTTCCCATGCAGCAAGGTGAACTACCACCACCTCATCTCCCTAAGCTAAGTATAATAACCGTGATCACAATCGGGGTCTCTGAGGTCCCTCCTGTCCCCGCTTGTTATTGTAAGAACTCAGCTGTGGAGAAAGCACACGAAAGAGGAAAATAAAAAAAATCCAGTAGAAGGAGGCTGTCACTTCTTGTAAGAGGACTGGTCCGAACTTCTGGCCTTTCGACAAATTCTCACAAAAGATGAGAAACAACCTAAAGGCTCTGTGATGGAGCACACAGAAGAATGGGCTAAACGTATGCAGCGAGACTGGCTGCTTCCTCCCCTGCTTCTCTCACACATATGGGTTTGCCGCTCCAGGCACTACATCTAAACTGCTGTCAAGATTCCTGCTGTGCATAGGGAAGAGGAGGAGTAGAGTGCAAGTTACTGGCCAGATAATAAGAAGCATGTTAGCTCGCATTAAAATCAAAGTCTGGTACGCCTCAGCACTGTGTCTGTCACTGACACTGCAGAAGAGGCAGTGAGAACTTGGCCAGCAGCAACCTGCTCTGACATCGGAGAGCACGCAGACCCTCAGGGCCTTACCTAGCTTCTTGTTTGCAGGTGAAACTGCAACATCTTCCAGCCGCGTTACAGACAGGGACGCAGGAGTTGAATTGCTCGCTGTTGATCTGGACAGAGACCTGCTAGTGCTCCTCTGCTCAGGCCGCTGTCTAAGAGATGCAGGGCTCTGGGAAGGATGCATGATGAGCGATTTTGTGTCAAAGTCTGATATTCCATTCTCTAGTTCAGGCACTGCTGTAGAAAAGCACACTCGTTTAAAGGGGAACGCGAAGAGGACAGCAGAACACTGACCGTCTTTTTACAACAAGCAAAAAATCAGAAAATTAGGGTGAGCTGCTCTTTCCTGAAGAGCCATCCAAACAAATCAGTATTCAAAGCTGACCCAAAACAAAGAAGGAACACAAAAAAAGCAGGAGGCAGCTCCTCTGCTTTTTAAACACTCGGTGCCCGTCTCCTGCGCTACTTTATAGAGACTAACCTGTTCTATCAGGCATGTCTGGTGCAGCAGACTCACAATCCTCCAACTCCCTGGCATCAATTGAAAGTGCATCCAAACCTTCGCTGAGCGAGTCCACAGACTCCGTGTCGTGGGCACAGCCGTTGACATGGAAACCGTTAATTCCACCCTTCTCCGAGTTCGCTGACTGCTCCTCTTCAGTGGACACCAATTTACCGGGGTCTGGGAGGCCAGGGCTTGATTCAGCTTGCGGTTTTGGTTTGGTTTTCTTCTTCTTGTTCTAAGGATTAGGTATCCACACCACAAAGGGGGGAAAAAAAAAAATGTTAAGCTTAATTCCTGAAGGGAAAATTAAGCTTATGATTACTGACTGAAAGTAGCTGAATTAAATGCTTTTTCAGCCAGCCTGGCTGTTGATCCTATTAACAGTAGGAGGGATTTATTCAACAATGAGGACAGTTATAGTGGCATTAATGAGGCGTGAATACATTATCCTCTCCGAAGGTATGCCAACAAGAGCAATGGTTATCAGATGAAGGCTGCATAACTGATGGGAAACAGCGGACAGGTTTGTGGCTGTAACCCACAGCACCAGCTGGGTCACTTCTGGGGGTGCTCACTGGCAAGGTGCAGCTTCCAGGGTGCTCTGCTAGACCTTGCTCTGACAAAACTTCCCTCATTTCCCAACACAGGGCTACTCGGTCACATTTTTTTCCCTATCCATTTCATGCTGGTGCTTTTCACGTATTCAAAGGAGTCCTTTTGAATAATTATGAATTTATTCTTGTCCTGGTGGATTTAGACATTATAATATCAAGTAGCGAAACTTTGCAAATCTTTATTTAACCCTTTCACAGAGGTCTGAGCAAAGAACTAGGCAAAACACTCGAGAAAGCTTACGTGACAAAGAAATATATTTCCACAGAGCTCAGCATTAGACGCAACTGTTCAGCTCCAAAGGTTACCGATGAAAAATGGAACAGCATGACTATCTGAACAGTGAATTACAGAGCTCTGTTGAAATAAATGGACCTGATAAAAGATTTACTTCAGTGTGGGGCTGTGTGTGCGGATTAGGGGTCCTATAGAGGGTCAGCAGAATAAAAGCAACTGCAAGAAAGTCTAGAATTTTTTTTTTTTCAGATGCTATATTCGACACAATGTGTCTGACAACTAAATTAAATGCAAATGTGGCGAGAGGATGATGTTTACAACTTGCACTGAATTTACCATGTAAATCATTGCCCTGAACAGTGAGGCACCTGATAACCTAGTGATTATCTCCATGCATCAGTTCTGCTAACATCAATATACACGTTTGCTCTTTGGTTTCTTTTCCCATCTAAATCCTGAGGAATGCCTACTGTTCTCCATAGTCTAAATCCTCAAAACAAAAAAATAAATACCTTAGCAAAGTATATTTTAAAAGTGTTACCTTTTTTTTGCCTGTTACAGTCCATTCTTTCAGTACTTCACTGGCATTGCCTGAAACAAAATGCAGCGATGAGCAGTGGATGAGGCATCCACTCCAGTTCTTTCCTAGTCACGTGGAAGTGCCTCCATACCTGGAGCCAGCTGTAACACTTTCTGCAGCTAAGTTTCAATTCTCTTAGTTGATGTAATAAAAGGATCAGTTTCATTTCTGCTTTGGAAACATACTGCTGAACAGGACTATCCCCTTACACCACAGTGCCAGCTCTTTCCAGGAAAAAAAAAAATAATAAAAAAATAAAAAAAATCTTCTCTTTGGCTCTGTCATACTAAAGGTTTAGGTACTTGGAACCCTGCTGGAGCATGTTCTGAACTCAAAGGTTGCATTCGGGTCGGATATCTGCTGGCCTTCTCTCCCCAGAGACAGTGACTGTGTCAGGATGCCCACCGTCTGAGGAATAGCTGTCATACCTTCTGTGGGCCAGAGGCAAAGCGCAGTTGTCAGTGATGGCCAGCATGGAAATAAGAGCTGCAAAGCGACAGGCACTGTCACCAGCAACAGCCTGTTTTTCCAAGGTCAGAAAATCCATCTAATGCAGCATGCCAGCCAGACCCAAGAGAAGATTTGTGAGCCAGGTTTCAAAGTACAAACAGCAACTTTCAAAGCTGAAGACACTCCCATTCTGTACACATGAAAAAGAGTTTCTGTAATTGCATATCAAACCTCCTTTATCTAAAGAGCTATCAAATGCTTATCTCTGCCTTGACCCCTAGTTGAACAAACACCAACTAAAACTTGGGAAGAGAATCATCCGTTAGTTATCTTTCTGGCTAGAGCCTGTACTTGGATGGGCTGAGAAGCTACATGAGCTTCTGCTACCTCATGTACTTACTGCACACAGCCCTTTCTGCACAAAGGCTATTGCTGCTTCTGAAGTAAGCCCATAAACACGGTACGTATGAGTTACCAAGCCACAAACCCTGCTAAAAAACCAGCCACAGTTACCTTCCATAAAGGCTTGCACTGTTTTGTCCACACAGTTGTCAAAATGCTGCAGCACAAGGACGATCTCATTGTTGCTCCTGTTGGGGACTATTGCACGCACCGCACTGATCTAGAGGGAAGAAAACAGGGTAACATGTAAACCATTTGCTTTATCCCACACGGAGCCTACAGCAACCCTTCTGCAAGCAGTCTAAAAACCATAACCGATGACTTCCTTATAAAACTTTAATGTGCCAGGACAATTTAGCCTGAATAAAATTTTGCTTTTGACAGAGCTGCAGTTAGCTCCCAGACAGAAACATATTTCATCTCAGAGAGGAGATGAAGATACAGCATTCACGAGCTCTTCCACGGCACGTGGTGAGTTAAAGTCTCAGAAGACACATTTACCTTCTCCTTCATGTTTTCAAAGGTTCCTCCTTGGGCCATCACAGTATTGGACTGCACATCAAAAATAAACCCAGACAGATCTGTGAAGACAAAGGAGAAGGAAGCTCTCTTCTGAACAACAGGCACCGAGAGACATTTAGAAAGATAGGAAGCAAGAGGTCAGCTCTGAGTTGTTACTTTGCCAAGGAGAAAATTGAAATCCAACAAACGTATGGTGTTCGCTGGCTAATTCTGTCCTATGGTTAGCAGAGGATTATTAGCTGCTGAGAATAAAACGGATGATATCCCAGCCTTATTTAAGGACGAGATTCTGTTCAGCCAGGTAACCCCAGCTGAATCTGGTTTGCCAATGCCCCCCACTGAACTCAAGCTGATTCACTCCTCAGCTCTGGGTCAGTTTAAACCAACCAACCATGGATCAAAACCACAAGCCAAAAAACACAAGCCCCAACAGGGCTGGCGCGAAACAGAAGACTGCTGAAGCAGACCAGATTAGTACCGTTTCTCCATTTCCGCATTAATCTTTTCCCGAGCCCAGCAATAAAGAGTTAACAAAAGCACTAGAGCCTTCGAGCAGTGTGGTTAACAATTTCCTCCACCTGGAGATACAAATGGCAAGCAGACTGATAAATGGGTTTGAAGATCCAGCAGCTTGTGTTCCCTGCCAGCTATGATCTCCAAGGTAATGGTTATATGTTCCAAAAGAGACCCATAATTGAGACAGCCATCACCAACAGGTTTGCTCCCTGCCAGCGAGCAAAGGTCACATAAATCTGCAGGCCCTACCGTTTCACCGAGAGATCCTTACGAGTGCCTGGTATCACAAATTCGCACTCGATTTTCCTGCCAGAGGTCTGAGCAGGCTAAATTTCAGGTTTGCTAAAGAAAAGGGATATAGTAAAACACATCTATGAACAGCTATGAGACAACATACTTCAAACCGGCATTTTAGCCACGTTTCATCTCAGGAAGAACACATGTCCCTGGGCAGGGGCCGACGGCAGGACCCCAGAGGTGTTAAGCACTCCTATTCTGCATCACCAACCTCTCTCCAGAGAGTTCACACGCAGGCACAAAGCCCCAGGCAGATTTCCTAGGAGGGCATTTGCTTGCGTGTGCTTTGATGCCTTGAGCCCTGCACGGAGCCAGGGAAGCAAAAGACCACTGGTTCTTCTGCAAAGCTTCTCAGGTGGGTTTCTACAGTTGCTGCTGCCCAGTGGCTTTGGGGACCGCCTGGGGGAAGGGACACTTCCAGCAGGCCAGGGTGCTCTGTGGGGACGCTCGCTTGGTCACTGCCCTTTCTGCTTTATCTCAGCTGATATTCCAAGCTGCTGATTCATGTTCTTTCCCTCACCTCCTCTAAATAACTCGTACGCGATTTTGAGACACACCATTGACTTCCGCGGTTCCCAGACATTGATGTAGCATTTAAACTGAGATGCGTCCAAATACAGTGACAGAATTGTGAACATGATGGAAAGGTCAGCCTCTTATTAAGGCTACAGATGAACGGTTAAATTCTTCCTCGCGCCATCCTTACCCGTTTCAGCCCCATGAGCAAGATTTTCTCAAGTTTCCCAAGCTCACAGAAGTTCGAGTTACCAACTTTCTAGTCCTTCATCTTGTAAATGGCTTTCAGACTCCCATCACTGAGTGCGAATTAGCAATCTTTTTTCAAAATCTTCATTGCAGAGCAGCCACCAAGGACCCAGGTGCCAGGGAAGATGAAGTTCAGCTCCCCCATGCAGCACATTTTCAGCTACTCAATCCCATCCCTTTCCCACATCTCCATTTGTGCTTGGTCCTACAGGGGACTGAGCTTGTCAGCGCCTTGCTCTGAGATGCTTCTCCAGCTTCCAGTCGCTTCACTACGGCCCAAGTCCTCCTGGTGTTAAAATGTTTATCATGCAAAAATTATGCAACAGACACTACACCATATACATTTGATATTGCCCTTGAGCACTCCCAAGCATCACAAAAAGGGCTGCTGGCACTCGGGTCTCTTGTGACAGCGGGTGTCTGCAAGAAGGGATAGAATTTAAAACGCTCATGCCCACGTGGACCGAAGTCCAACGGCCACCAGTGACTTCAAGATTTTTGAATTAACAACCTTGTGGGAAAGGAAAGCTCCTTCCCAAAGCCAGGGCTTAGACTATGCATGTCATGTCTGACATGACAAGTCAGACATTTGGACTGATCTCGGTTGCATTAAAACATACACAATGCAGTGCTACCCTGTTGATTTGATGTGATAAACCCCAGAGATGATGCCAACAGCCTTAATTGCTTCTCTGTTCATAACTGCATCCTCCAGAAAAATGAGGTGGTAAGAAATTGTTCATCCCAAATCATTTACTTTTGTGTTTCAGTGCTATTTATTGGACTAATCAACACAGGATCTCTTAAATAGAAACACCAACGATGCCAGGAAGAATCCACCCTACCAAACATCAGTTTGCTCCTCCTGTAACTCCGCTAATTAGTCCTTTCTGTACGAACCACATGCAAGAATTAGAACTACAGACCTAACAAATGCCTGCTCTGCTTCCTGGGACACAAGAAATAAAACAGCTTCACACCCGACACCTTGAGGAAGTCAAAACAGGAGCCACTGTTTCCCCCTCAAGCTCCAAGCCAACCCAAGTCCTGGCTCACTTTTGAGCCACGGCAGGCAGTCATTTCATAAGGAGACACAGAAAAGCACCAGTCTGACAGCTATGCAGACTTTGTCCCAACCAGCGTCACACAGAGGACACTTTACGAAAGTGTATAGCGCAATCACATTTATGCATTTAGCTCCTCTGAATCCATCCAGCACCTCATCCCCACTGCACCCACATGCCAGCTCATGGAAAGTCTGCACAGTAAAATAGTGTACAAAACTAATTAAAAAAATAATCCCACTCCAAACACTAGGTTCACCCTCCTGCCCCAGCCAGGACACTCGCAGGCAGATGGCTTTGGGGAACTGGACAGCGTATACACTTAAAATGGTATGCAATTAAGATTCAGTTAAACCGTGAAACATTTATAGACTCTGTGGCTTTTCAGGTCAACGGTAACCACGCTGACTCTCCCAGGGATAGTGCGGGAGACCTCAGCTAATGCGAAATAAAAAGCTCTTAAAGAAATGGCACCTCACTGCTTGCTCAGAGCATCTCCAATTTGCTCTAATTACAAGCATCTTCAGCAGTCCCTGCGTTGCGAGAATCGGGAGACGTCTGTGCCCAGGACTGCAGAGGTGACTGGACAGGAATTAATGCATCTTCCCAGGACAGAGTAAAGAAGCCAAAATGTCATTATTCTATCAGTCTATGCTTGCAGTCATACCATCACACCAAAGTATCCACAAATATTGGGGGGGGGGGTGGGGGGTGTAAAAATCAGGATTTCCAAAAAAAGTGCTACATAAGAGATTACATCTGTGGGAGCTTTCTGTGATTTCACGGCTCCCAGAGCATCAGGCATTGCACTTGAAGCAAACAGACCACCACAGGCTGCATTTCACATCTCTCACGTGTCGTGCTTTTCCTTACAAATTACATCAACACATACTGCTATTTTTTCCTTGTAAGAACAGTTCTTGCTAACAGGCAACAGAGGTACCAATGCTAAGCTCTCTCCTCACGAATTAGAGAGAAGTGAGGACTAAACCGGGGCTAGAATCAATATTCCTGGGTTTGCTGCTGTTGAGACAACATTTCATTGATACCAGAAAAAAACTACATAGAAACACTAACTTTCTCCATAATCCAAGGGGAAGAACATCACTATCACAGACCATTCTAAACCCTCCCTTCCCCAAAATACATTAAGATATTTGAGCGGGTCTGTTGGGTTACTAAGCTGTACTCGCTCAATTTCTGTCCCTACTTGCTGCCTGGGTGCATTCAAAGTCGGGGCTTGGTACCTGAATCAGCTGTTGTGGAAACTATTTTAATGCCCCAAGGATAGCCCTGCGATATTCCTGCAGCGCACAGCCAGCCCACAGAGGTGGCAGCTGCACTTCAGAGTCTTGTCTCAACAAGAAATACCACTTTCTTGCTTATTTTCTCAAACAGATTTCAAGGGGCCAAGCATGCAACACAGCCTTCTCGGTCCAAACTTGATATGGGAAAGTGATCAGTTCACCAGGTTGTTATTATGAAAAAAAACCTGGCTACGCAGGCAAGAGATGGACTCAAAATTTGAAGAATTCATTCTGAGGTGAGCAAATTAAACCTTCCAGACATCCGGTCTCCAGCAGAAGCTGGATGGCTGCTGGATGGCAGCAGAAGAGTTAGCCCTTGTATTAATGCAGGCTACCTTCCCAATATAAGGCCATATTCATTTAAGGGCTTGGAAGAGTGGGGAAAAAAAAGAAATTAAATATGAAATAAAAATTAATTTCTTGCAAATCAACTAAATATGCCTAAAGTTATGCTGCTAAAACTGGGTATTTCTGCCCGACACAAAAAGCGGGTGTTTTTGCCACAAAGGCAGGGACACAGCTCTCCTAAGCACCTGTCCTGCTTCCAGGGGCAAGGGAAGCAGTTCGAGTGCAGGTCTAATTGCCCCCATGGTGTCACCGACCTGCTCTAGCCAATGCAGGCATGCTGCCATTTCCCGGCCACTGTCACAGCTGCAGTTTTAACCTGCGCTCCGCCTTCTGCTTTGGACACACAAGCAGTGAAGCAAGGCAATCAGCTTTCAGTGGAGCTAAGGCAGCGAAGCCAAACAGAGCCATTAAGGTAATTCAAACTGCAGGATGCCATCTTCCCCCTCCCATCTAATTTCCATCTACACATAAAAAAAAGAAAAATTAAATTAAACCTGCGCACTTCCAGAGCATCACACTCAGCAGAGTGATGCAGCTGAAGTTCCCATGAATTCCTGACATCACCTGCATCCTCATACCATACCCGAGCTCACTCACAAGCCAGGATCCGATTTATCAGGTTACAGAACACATGCTCAATATTCGCCTTTGTGCATTTTCAACATAACTCACAGCAAGTGCTGCCTTGCAGATTAACTCTGGAATCTGCCGGTTTGACGATTCTACCAGAAGTCGTCCGGACACAGACCGAGCAAATAGTTTGCAACCACCCCAATCGGCAAAGCTTGGTTTCTGCAGAGCAGTATCTTCTGCTTGATTGATGCGTTGTTAAACAAAGTATGAGCTTAAAATTAAATTTCTCCCACATTTGGGGTTTTTTTTATAGGTTCTGGTGTGCAGGCTCCCTGCTGCTTAACACCGCTCCAGCTGAAGCCCTCCCTTCCCAGCGACTGATACCAAAGACCTTTCGCCTTCGCCAAATTCACGTAGGGCAGTTTTCCATCAATTGAAATGGCTCCTTGATGTATCCAGATGAGTAGGAACCCGAGTGCTGTTTTATTCAGGAACCTGGCATGCCTAAAACCGTGGCTGACGTCCGATGGAAACAAGATTTATGTGATTGCTTTGTATCCTGGGGTCACCAGTCATTCCTAAGCCTGGTGGCTGCTTTCACTCAAATCAATTAATTGAGTCAGAAGGGGGGATGAGAGGGAGTGCACATGCTTCGTGTTGGGGAAAAAAACGAAGCACTAAGAATCCAAGACCACTTCAGACAGCAGCAAACAAACAAACCTACTAGACTCTGGGGAAGTATTTATTTAGAGATCTGGCATCACTGAGACGATCTTTCCTTGGAATTTCTAAATTCTCCCTTATAGAATATACTAAAGGTGAAATCAGCCACCCAGTATAACCCAGACATGGACCTACATGTGGATGCATGCATTTGGATTTTGAATGGGGATAATTACATGACTGGTTTACAGATTGAACTGTTTTCTCCTCAGCATAGATCTTTTGAGTAAAGAGTTATTTACAGCCAGTAATATTCAGGAGTAGAACATGATTCTGCGCCCAAACTTTGCATATACATTTTCACAAGACTTAAAAATACCCTTCTGAATAGCTCAGATGTTCACTCTGTTCTGTGGCACTTCTAAGAAGAAGAAACAGGTGGGCTTCTGATTCAGTTTCAAAACTGCTGCATTATTAAAAATAGGTCTGTCTCATTCCCTATCTCTCAACACTTCTCACCAGCCCTTTGTTACAATGCAAAGGGGTTTTGTTTTGCTTTCAGAAAGAAAGGAAGAGAAACTGAAAAGACATTCCTCACCTGGCCAAGGTACACTCCTTTACAGAGGAGTGGAAAATATTCGTTGACTACATTAACATTCTAGAGCAGCAGAAAAGTAGTAATTGAAAATTCAATCACAGTCCAAACAGGACAGGGCACAGCCAGAAGAGTCTGCAGCTTTAACTCTCACCTTCCCTTATGTCCACATTGCAACGCGGACTGGAGATGAGCCTGCTTAACAAAGCAGGGCGTATTTTATATCCCTGGTGGCAAAGCGAATTAAAGCCTACTCTGCATTCCTGCTCGGTGTCAAATATTTATGTCTAAGATCCCTTTACTTTTCTTTAGGAACCCAATACATGCCAGCACTTCCCAGCAGGTTCTCTCTATGACACACTCTGCCGAACCACACCGAGAGCAGCAATTGTGTCGGCTTTCTTGTTCGGCTGGGGATTTGCCAAAGCCCCAAATTCCCTCAGAGTAACAGCTTCCCATGTTTTCCCCCAGTTGTCTCGTACAGATTTCTCTTGCTGTTCCCCTACCTAGACCCATTAATTCTCTTCTGCTGTTTCAAGGTGTGCTTTTCTCTCCACATGTACTCAGCAGCAACGATTGCTGGGCTCCGTTTCCAGCATCAGAGAGAAGTCAATTTCTTAATGACTTGTACTGAGGCTTCCAAGAGCACAGATACAAATACAGCATTTTAAAAATCACTCAGAACTATCCTATACAATAATTTCCATAACTGTTACTAATTGCTTTGAATCATGTATGGATCTAGCTGTCAAAGGACGGCTGGGCTCCTCAGGTAGACACTGTTTCTATGCCAAAGCTGCTAGAAAAAAAAAAATCTACAGAGAACAAAAGCTCTTCTCTTGAGGTAGAGGACATGAATTGTCAAACCCATTCGCCTTAAATTATTAATTAGTAGTCAGCTCAAATAAAAAGAGAACCATAACCCTCAACCCCCCTTCTCCCCCCACCACACACACTTTGGAATTAATGTTTCACACGCGACAAATAAGATCCCTCCCTGAAATAAGCTGCTTGACGCCAGAACAGCTTTGCCACTTAACATGCGATGGCAGAGAAAGGAAAACCAGCCTGTGTATTTGAAGACAAAAGCAAGTGAAAAAGCTTCTCGCAAACTTGCTCGTTCCTGTTCTGTACCTATCTTGAAGGAAAAAGATTTAAATAGGTCTCATTTGAATCGCATCCCCAGGAGACGAGGACCTGAGCTGAGCTATCCCACCTAGACTCGATGGCTTGTTTCTCAACTGGATTCCTGGCAAGCAGTTGCCACAGACAGGTCAAGCAAGTCCACAACAGAAGCCTGCCCTGAAACCGCAGTGTCCACGGGGCACTCTGAGAGGGTGGAAAAGGGCTGCTTGGGAACAAGACTAAGTTTTGGTAGAGTTAATCCCATGGGGCACCCAGACAGCACTCAAATTCATCCTGGCAATACCCAGCGAGGGGAGGTCGTGCACCAACTGGGGGCCCCAGCAAAATAAAGAAGTTTGGCTCTATAACTCTCCAACTACTAAACAAAATTTTTTCCTCCTGTTGTCTGACTGTGAAAGTGATGCAATATTAACATTATACAGGAACTTGTGAAATCAGAACTGTCCAGCTGGACAATTGAAATGTTACTAAAAATGTCACAAAACCCAACAGGTTATATGATGTCACTAAGATAGCGACAATAAGCTGTCAAGTGACACTAGCAGCCTTGAAAGGGAGTACAGCAAAAGCAATTAACCCCTTTCCTAATTGATAACTTTGGAATCAATGGTGCTGTTTATTGGCATTTGATTGTATCACATTCACATGCATCTTACCTTTTGTATTTTGCTTTTTAGACATCTCAGCGTGTTTGCTCTAATGTCCAGCTATATACAGGAGGGGGAAAAAAATAGAGTCCTCGCCCTTGGAGCGACGTAGCTGGCAGTTGCAATTCACACACCACCTTGTATCAATGCGGGAAACGGCAGATATCTAGTTTGGGATGGCAAAATCCCAGCTGCGAGGGCAAACAGGGTCTGGAGTTGTCAGAAATCTGCTGACAGGCCAGCAGAGCACTACAGCTCCTTCCTCTGAAAAGCAACTTCTTGTCACGAAGCCTGACTGCAGCAGTTGGTATTGGTCTTTTCAGGTTCTGAAAAAGAAAGAAGAAAAAAAAAAAGAAAGGAAATAAGAAAATTGCTACTGTACTAGCCAAGGCATACCCCAAGCCCCCAGCTTGTCAGAGCCGTCTTGCTCATGCTTTTTAAGAGTAAAATTTTTATTTTGTTTAAAGGCGTGGTGAAACAACTAGCCAGAAAAAAAAGCAACATTAAATATAAAGCAACAAGATCCCTACAGACTTGGTATGGTTTCAACAGGCTTAATTCAAAGCTACTGTAAGACACTGTCACTTAAGCATGCAAGCGGTAGAACCAGGGAGGTTTGGAACGCATCACAAAAAAACCATTTACACAAATGCCAGCATTTACGGATGTAAGAGCCATCAGACAAAGTGGACCGAGAGCACGGTTCCTATGCTCGGTGACAACACTTGTGACAGCATGAACTCTTAGCCCTTTTGCGTGTTAATGCAACCAGCATCCCAGGGAAGGCAAAATTCACTTTGCTGCCAGCACCCAAAAGCATACAAATTTTAAATGCTTTCTCTGCTTATTTCAACAGAGCACGAAACACAAGCCTCCCCCACCAAGGCAGTGCAGGGGCAGCTCCGTGTGGCATTACATACGTGTATTTTCCTTGCGCTCCCAGCACTCCTGCTTTAAGGAGCCAGCGAAAGCAGGGGCGGCAGGCACCACATCAAGTACGATGACAGGTTAAACAAAGAACAACAGGATACACAAGGTAAGGAAACAATAGGGACCTCTCTGCCACGGCAAACCCGCCTAACCCCAAGGAAGGATCTGGCCCCCATTATAAAACCTCAAAACCCTATTCACAATGGAGTAGGGAAAAACACAAAAATTGCCATTTCAACATGTAAAACGCAGGTAACTGAAGATGCAAAATATTTTTGTAAACATCAGGAGACCTTGTACATTTTAGCAAAACCCACACGCTCTTGAAAATGAAATGACAGCATTGAGAAACACGCATCTAATCTGCTCCAGAATTAATTACAAGTTCAACTTCCCTCCACCCCGATGATCAGGATTATTTTTAGGGATATGGTTTACGAGTCTGAGGAATGCAGCAACGCTCCTGCAACACAAGAACCGGCAACACTGCCCCAGGGTTCATCGACAGGGTCCTAATGAGCCTATTTTGATTTAAAAATAAACGTCTCCTATCATCAGAATTTTCCTTTATTAGCTACACAGGAGTTCAAAACTTATTTCTAACCAGTGACTCTAGCAATCTAAACCTGAGACAGAGTCAACGCTCGCTGTCTGCGCAAAAAAAGACTGTGCAAAAGAATTTTTTACCTGCAAACAGCGTCCCAAAACGAGAGGTGGTTACAAACTCCTGCCTCGCTGCCTTCAGCTCTCTGAATTAAATGCCTTCATTCGTTTTGATGCCTCGAGGCACTAAATACCACCTCATAAAAACTGCGGCATTTGAAACTCTGCTCAAAAACACAGAAGCCGGAGAATTTAGCGAAGGATTAAGCTGCCGTATCGGGATGTGAGCGGCCCCCGAGCTCGACGCCTGGAGACTGCCGGCAGGTCGAGCTCTGAGCTCTGCCAGCCGTGCTAGCGTGGCCGATGTGCTTTGGTTTGCACGATTACACCCAAGTTTCACTTCCCTGCCTGAGTGCTTTGTGTCCACGACCAGGAAACGCTCTGCAGGCAGCGCAGCCGTCCAGCTGCCGGGAACCTCCGGTACCTCCTGTGATTTTAAGATAACATTGGGGTTGCGGAGAAGGAAAGCGCTCACACACTGACCTATGATACCAGAGTTAGATGCCTTCAGTATATATTGCTCGGAGTTTTAAAAACAAACAAACAAGAAACAAACAAACCGCAAAACTGCTTTAGAGTCATCTTTATAATTTCATTTTTTAAATAAAGACGAGCATGCTTTAATCCGGAGGGAGCATGGAAATACACAGGTACTGACGAAAGCCTGTAACATCACACTTGAGAGTACTTTACGTGAACTCCCTCAAGTTGTCTCAAACTTAATTCATGAAACAAAGGAACACTTAAAAACTGCCTCTGCACGTACATCCCCGAAAAGAAAATAACTGCAAGAACACTTCATTCAGACAAAGTCTAGAAACAAGCTGTAAAAAAAAAAAAGTTGCCAGTAGAGAAGTTGTCAGGAAATCTCAAAAAGCCTGAAAAACACTACACCTTATCACCCAAGAAATATACTTTTACCCACTTCAAAGGAGAAAAATAAACAGTAATTAAGTCTTGGTGGGGGAAACAAACAACATACAGCAGGTTCTGAATTACTTTTTGGCAAGCTAAATTCCAAGCACAAAAGTAATAAAATAATGGACTGGAAACAAAACCCCACTGATATATCTGATGAGTATGAAATGGCAAATCTTTACTCCTTGATGATGCAATTAATATTTCATCTGATATACCCTGTGGTAAGAATCTAGAGCCAGACAGTCAAAAGCAGCTCCGGCTCGTGTCAGAATCGGGGTTCAGGCTGCTGCATGACCTGCCTTTAACTCCGTGTCTCTCACGGCAGATCAGCTGGAAATTTCAACACGGCTATTAGCTGGGAACCTTAAACAGGTCGGCTCGAGACGGCTGTAAAACACACAAGCATTTTTAAAACCCAAGCGGAAATTTCAAGACTGGTAAACCAGCAAAAGTTAATGTAAACTCAAATAAACTCATTATAGGGGGTGAGCTCCTTCAGATAAGGGCCATATAAGGCTTATATAGCACACTATGTGTCTATAGAAACAGTAAAGCATCAATACAAAAACGTCAAGAAATCTACCTGCAGGATTTCAATAAAATATTGCAGTTATAACAGAATTGACGGGGGAGCAATATAACCCATAGAAACCCAACTCCCTCCTGTTATGGACAGAGCAACCAAACTCCTCCCAGAGCTGCCAGCGTTCAGCTGACAACATAAAACTTTTCCAAATCACACTGGAAACACACTTTATTGTTAAATGCACAAATATCAGCATATTCCATCTAATTTAGAAAGAAAGAAAACGTTTGAAATTTTACAGACAGCAAGTCAAAAAAGAAATGACTTCTAAATCCCCCACCCGTAGTGTTAGCTTGCCATGCTATTCTTGCTCTGTCTAGACGGATTATTTCAGTAAACTTTCGGAACTCGATAGCTCCCTATTTGAAGGAAAAGATGATAAACAGTGAGAAATTCGTCTGGATTTTTTTATTAGTCTATGGAAGATGCTTTTGCTGCGAAATCTGGAGTTCTGAATAATAAATAAATCTGCTTCTTGGGAGGGTTTTTACCACGGTTGTTTTGGGATCTCGGGCAGGCGGCACGGTGGGCTGTCCCCAGCCACCACCTCACGCCCAGCTGGAGCATAATTCACACTGTACAGTAGCATCTGGCTAATTGGCTTTTGAGTTAAGTAGTCCCTTACCAAGCTATTTTAATCTTGTTGATCAAGCATGTAAGAGTCGTCTCTGTGAGTACACACAACAGCATTTCGGTAGAATAAATTGTCCTGTTTGTAATTTATAATCATTCTCAAATAAAAATCCATTTTCCAAGACTCCAGCACCTCAGAGGACCTGGGTGTTTACCTACAGCACTGGACCCCCCCCTCTGTAACACACTCAGGCAAGAAGAGAATTAACTCAATTTTACAGTGTGTCCTGGAAAAAAAAAAAAAAGGCGACAATTACACTAGAAATTCAGGAACTCATTCTACCTGTCATGGAACACAACTTGGAGGAGCAGGTTTAATATGCCCACTGTACACAGGAACACACTGACACCCCAAATTTCTATTGCCTTTGCTGGGTGCCACCAGCCCCGACTCACGGCACAAGCACAGCCTGTTTTTTCCCAGACCTCCACTGAATCCCCGGGGAATTTATGCAGCACTGAAATCCTGAGACTTAGAGGTTTTTCGGCAAATACCTGTTAAGTTACAGCAGACCAAAATAAGCCTGTTCATCCCTCATGTTCAACAGATGCCTCAGTCGTTTCTGTTCGAAGAACTACATTTTTTGCCCTGAAACAGACCACGAAACACATCAGGCCAACACTTTAATCAAAGCCAGACAGCTTTATTACCCCGCATCTGAAAAGAAGGAAGCGCACCGTTCAGCAGCAAGCACGGCGCAAGCCTGACTGTAACTTGGGTTTGGGGTTTTTTTTTCCCTTTTTTTCCCCACCCTCTCAAATCGAGACAATCGGGTTTTCAGAAGCTCCCTCCACCAAACAATGGCTCGGTCAGAGCACGCGGGGAAGGAGGAGCGTGGCCTCCTCGCCTCTCCGAGCACAGGTCTGGGAAGGTCTTACGCCAGCTCCCACAGCCAAATCCCTGCCTGCACAAAGCAGCTTCTTTTTCTATCCTGGACAAGTCCTTTCATGGTACTGGATGACGGATCATAAAATTGTACAATACAAAGAACCATTTTAGGATTTTAAAAAATAGTTTCTTAATATCACTCTTGGGGTTTGGTTTTGGGGTTTTTTTTCAGTATTTCCTCAGGAATGAACTGAACATTTAACCTCAGGGATAATTAGCTGTCTATATTCTGTTTAAATCCACACATTTATTGTTCTTTCACCAAATGCATTATGCAGAGCACGACTGGGCATTAGCTATTCTCAAACATCTACCTCTTATAAGCTAATTGTGTATCGTTTTGCAGCACAAAGAAGTAAAACTAGTATTTCAGGTGACAAAACACTCCCATATCTATTCTGATGATGTTACAACACCCCAACCGGTGTGCTTACAAATACTTAAACAAGATAAAAGAGCAGACCACCGGGTTTTGTGTTCTTCAGGAGGGGGCTTCAGTGCAGGATTCCTGGTCTGACGCTGTTTTCCATACTCACTTTCCAGATGAACAGGTACTGGGAATTGCTGGTGGGATTTCTGACACTTTACACAGCGATGAAAGTGGAGCAAATCGGCAGAAGTGAAACGCTCTTGAGTTGGACATCAAATTTTGCTCTCCTGAGGCAAAAATCTCTTTGCACTTTGTCTTCTGGTCCTCTCTCCATCCAGTCAAAGCTTTCCCTATCCCTTCCTAAGCAGCCGGCCCGGGAGGAACAGCTGCAATGGAAACTCGCACATGTATGTTTGTCCTGTGTAATTTTGCGTGCATTGCTACTATTTTTAGATCATATTTGCCAGCGTTGTGATCTGGAAGAGTCTCAGTGACTTGCCAAGAATTGTTTCATATTTAAGAGGATGAACACGTGTCTTTCAGATTACATTTTACTTTTTATCAAAGTATCCAAAAATCAGACGCTTTTGAAAAGAAGGAAAAAATAATGGCAAATGCAGCAGAAGATGACACCTTTCATTGCCCCACTTGAAGTGGTGAAAAAATCCTTCATCTCCCCCAGTTTAAATGGGGTGAATGGGATTACTGCAGTCCTGCTAGAAACCTTCCCCTCTCCCTCAGCTTTTTCTTTGGTTATAGCTAATCTCCAGGTCTGATATCCCAAGAGAGAGCTTGAAAAGATCATTAAAAATAAGGCCTATATTTGAATCGCCAGATCTATTATATTTTAAAAATGCAGTACCTATATATCCTCTTCAGATTGCAAGTCACCTTTAGAACTCCTTTGTCCTGAATCCAACAAGAATCTTCTGCTTAGGGGTTGCATGGCTCAGAAAAATCATAAAATATTTAAATGCCCCTTGAAGAGTAAGCTCCAATTAAAAAAAACCCTTATGCATTAGACAATTCCTGCAAGAGGAGTTCAGTCTGGCAAACCCAAAACAATGGTAACCTCAGCAGACATCGCTATGGCCACGTATATGTGATATACAGCAAAATAGCTGCTGAAGCCAAACACAACTTTCATGCAGATCGGGTCTGACAGTTAAGACGGGCTGCATGGGCTTTGCTGGCCCAGCACGCATGAACTACATTATTAACAGAGTATTGCAATAAAAGAAATAAACACCAAGGCCCCAAGCACCAAGTGCATAGAGCAACACCGTACGACAGTGGGAGAGCAATACGGATCCGAGTGACACTTCAGCACCCAGCGGGGATGTCCCACACTCCCCAACCATTGGAAGATCTAGCAAGCTGGCAGTACAGAGGGAGAGGAGAAGCTGCAGTGCTGTCAGACCCATGCTCCTTCCCCTCCACCTTTCAGGAGGCAGCGACAATACCGACCGCAGGCACTTCTGGGGAGATTCTGCCTTTACTCCTCAACCTGAGCGCAGGCATCGCCGTGCTCCCACACTTGCCCGGGACAGCCTATAAGGGATGCCAGAAGCTCGGTGCCAGCTACAGCCATGAGGACTTAAGGAGCTCTCACACTACACAGATGCCTGCTTCCCTTTCGGCTCTACCAGACCTCCTTCAGGTCCCAAAATCTCCTGGATTCAGGCCTGTTCTCCATCTGGACTGCATAATGGGGCACCCCCAGCTTGTGTGAGCAAGCCCTGCTTAGAAAGCATGAAGTCCCAGAGCCAAACAGTACGGCAAAACACTCCACACCCTCTACCTGTAACTTTCAAGGCAAACGGCCTCAAGATCTACAATACCTCCAAAGAAAGACATGGCAGCCAGAGCTTTCCAATGGAAGCATCCAGCAGGAAACACAGCACAAAGTTAGTGAAAAGTAGTCATCATAAAAAGCTAAAAATCATGAAAAGAGCTGCCACGCTCTGGTGGGACACTGAAGCACATCCCACAGGTAGTCGGCAGGGAATTTTCTGTCGGTTGTTCCAAGTTTACCTCCCCTCAAGTAACAAAGGCTCCACTCAGAAGCTTTTGTTTCTGTTTTGGCATCTCAAGCTCCTCTGATGGCCCGATGATGGCAAGCTGCTTTGCAAGAGAATTGATCTGACCTTCCCCCCTCCACAGAGGATCATTATACCCAGGGATGACGATTACACCAGGGGAACCATTAAGGCACCCTCAGAAAGAAATCCCACATCCCTCTCAGGATTTTCTCCCCTCTCCAAACCGAACAAAATCCTATTCATTGCCTTCCTTCCTATGGAACCACGGTGTAGGGCCTGTCTCTGTGGGGAAGGAGGCTTCACAACTTCTCTGCAACAGCTCCCTCTGCGGATACATTAACGCCTCTTTCTGCTCCCTCAGGAAGCTGATCATCGAGCACAAAACAAGAACAGTACCGATGAGCACCCACGGGGGGGGAAAAGAGTGGGGACCAGGCACTGGAAGCCACCTTCTAACTTACTGCTGGCTCACTTTCTCGTGGAGAAAAACCTGAGTGAATAAGGGGGGTGGGGGGGGAGTCAAGCTTTAGGTGTGCTAAAGACCACAGCCCTGTGGAGGTATGGGGAAAAATAACATTGCCCTCTTTGCAACACAGCCTGCTTTTCACCACCCTCATTAGTTAATTATTTGTGTTACAGTAAGAACTAAAGGCCACACACACAGCAAGATCTCCAAGCACACCGGGAGAGGATTCCTGCCCCTGGGATTTATGAGCCGGGTCGGTACAGGAGAAGAGGCACGGCAGAGGCAGGGATGGAGGACAGCGGGTGGAAGCAATGGGCCAGCTGGGCTGTGTACGTGTACCGGCTGCGGCATAAATAATGTATTAACACTCCGGACCCTCTGCTCCCCCCATGCAGCCAGCCGCTAGCTGCACCCCCGCCGTGCCCCCCCACCCCCTTGACCCCACGAAAACCCCACTGCTCCACCCAGTCCAACCCGCAAACCCCCTTCTGCAGCCTCCCCTGGGTCCCCCACTGCTCCCCACCACCAACCCCCGTGGGCCCACTCCCCGGCCGGCCTGCACTAGCTGCCCCCTCCCCATCGCTTGGGGGGGGGGGGGCACTCCTCCTCATACCCTTCTGCTACCCAGGCCTTCTCCCAGCCCCCCCTCACCCCATCACTGCCACCCTCCCCTCCCAAACCACCCTCTCCCGCAGAGGGCACCCCCTTCCCCATGTCCCCCTCGCAGCCCACCCTCCAGGCTGTTCCCTCCCCCACAGAGCAGCCCCCGTACCCCTCACAAAGCCCCTCCCGACCCCCCGTACCCGTCGCAAGGCCCCTCCGGCCCTCCCTTCCCCTCACAAGGCCCCTCACCCCCCCCCTTCCCCACACGGGGCCCCTCCCGCCCCCCCTACCCCTCACAAGGCCCCTCAGCCCCCCCTTTCCCCACACAAGGCCCCTCAGCCCCCCCTACCCCTCACAAGGCCCCTCAGCTCCCCCCCCCCTTCCCCACACGAGGCCCCTCCCGACCCCCCGGCCCGGCCCCCGGCTGCGCCCTCCCCCGCCGACCACCCTTCCCCCCGCCCCCTCCCCTCGCTCCCCCGGTCCCCGCGGCCCACGGGCGCCCCGCACTCACCGGCCGTGGACGGTGGGGGCCTGCTCGCCCCTGCCCGCCGCCGCCGCCGTGCCCCCCCCCTCACCTCAGGCCGCCGCGATGCACCGGGGAGGGGGGCGGGGGGCCGCGGCCCGGCAGGAGCCCTCAGGGCCGCGTCAGCCAATCGGGACGCGCTCACCGCTCGGTAGCCAATGGTGGCGCGGGAACGCCGCAGCGCGCCCGCCCTCCTGGAGGACTCCGCCAATGAAAGGGCGGGGAAGGCCCGGTTCGGCCCGCCCTCCTTCTCTTCCAGCCATTCAGGTGCGACGCGGGGGCCGGGCCGAGCGCTTCTGGCCAATGAGGGGGCAGAGCGGAGCGCCTGGGCGCGCGGGGACGCGGCGCGGGGCGAGGAGGGAGGCATCCCGCCAGCCAATGGCGAAGCGGCCCAGCCGACTCGACTGCGAAGGCCCCGCCCACTCCCGCCTCCGGGGCGCGAGAAGGGCGTGACCACTCTCCGCCAAGAGCCAATTGGATCCGGCAATGCCGAAGCCCCGCCTCCCCGCCCCCACGATGGGCGGAACGGGGCGGGGCGGCGGGTGCCGAACGTGGACGGAAACTGCCGAGAGCCACCGCCCTGCAGCGGAAACACCCGAGTGCCCTCCGGGAAAAGCCGAAGATGAGGAGCGATGCGGAGGGTGGCTGAGCTCAGGGGTCCGCGGGTTCGCGTCCCCGCTCCGCCCTAACCGCCCCCCGCCCCGCTTTACCCCCGGGGGGCACCGGGGCTGCCACCCGTGGAAGGGCTGGCGGGTTCTTCGTCCAATGGTCCACGCAGATCTTGGTTTGCACAAGCCGATGTGCAACGGTTCTTCACCCAAGCCCCCCTCCATTGCTCCGCAGCCATCCCTGGGCGACGGTGTATCACCGACCCCGCGCACGCCTTGCTCTGCTTTGCGGTCCCTGCCGCCACGCGCTGCAAGGATGGAGCGAAGGAACGAAGCAGCAGCAGCAGCGAGAGGGAAACCTCCGTGTTTACAAACACCCCCCCCCATGGTTCTCGGGTCCCCCGGCATGGCGGGGGCTGCCGGTGGTGTCACCCCGCCGCCGCTCTCCTGGGCCCCGCCAGCTCCTCGTAGGCCTCCTGCAGCTCGATGAAGCGTCTCTCGGCCTCTTCGGCACGGTGCCGGTTGTGGTCCGGGTGCCAAACCTTTACCAGCTCCCGGTAGCTCCGGTGCACGTCTTCGGCGGAGGAGCCGTCCGGGAGGCCCAGGACCTAAGGACGAGAGGGATGCGCTGGCGTGGGCTGTAGGGACCCTGCTGGCCCCCCCCAGGGCCATGCATGGGGCTGCATGTGCCTTCAGCAGCTGGAAGGGACCCCAAAAAGGGTGTTTTCCCCCTCCACGGCATGGGAACAGCCAAATCCCGTGGATCCTCCCAGCACAACATCCCACCGCGGCATCCCCCCTCCAGCCCGGCTACCCAGCGCTGCATCCTGCACCTCGTACGCCCGCTGCTGCCGCTCGCTCCAGCTGCTCGGTTCGAAGCTGGCGCCGTGCTCCCGCGCCGGAGAGCCGCCAGCGAAGCCCAGGACCTCTGCCAGGAGCCAGCTGGCACGGAAAGGCAGGAGCGGGAGCTCGGTGGCGGCACGGAGCAGGGCCGAGAGGGTGCCCAGCACCCCGACGGCGCCGAAGACCCCGCGACAGGCGAGCGGGGCGGCGAAGGCCAGGCACGCCAGCCCCAGGTGGTAGAGCCGGGCGGCCAGCCGGGGCCGCGGCATCCCACGGGGCTTGTAGCGCCGGTGCCGCTGAGCGGCGATGCTGGCGGCCAGGCTGGCGGGCAGCACCGCCAGCACCCGGCCCTGGAAGAGGAGGGAGGCGAGGAAGGCTGCGGCCAGGATTCTGGGTGCCTCCGCCGTCTGGTCACCCACCGAAGAGACCAGCTGCACCCCCAGCCCCACAGCCAGGGGCTGCGCCAGCAGCGCCGGCACCCAGGGCAGCCCCAGTGCCGCCACCAGCCCGAAATATATCCCCACCATCACCTGCCCCGCCAGGCGCAGGGGGCTAAGGGCCGGCACGGTCCTGCCACGGTCCCCGGGCACCCCGGTCCCGTTGGCGGCGGCCACCCAGCCGGGGAGGTGCCAGAAGTCCCAGAGCCACCCTCCGCCGAAGCCGCCCAGCGTCAGCATCCAAAGCAGCGCATGGCTGTCCCGGCCCAGGTAGATGTGGTGCAGCCCCAGCGGCCCCCCCAGCACCCACAGCCCGTAAGCCACCAGCAGCCGCTTGGCCATCCTCCCCCCGGCTGCGGCAACCGGCTCGGCGGGGCTGCCCTGGGGGTCACCGCCCCGGCGGGCATCGGCACGGCCCCGGCATCCGGCACCCTGCGGGATGGACAGTGCAGTCAGGGACCCCAGGTCGTGCCGTCCCCCCCGCCGTGCCAGACCCCTCCAGTGACCTGCATGCCCACCCATGGCTGGTGCATGCCCCACCGGGGTCCCACGTGCCCACCCAGAGCTATTGCATGCCCACCCAGCTGCCATGTGCCCACCCAGGGCTGGTGTGTGCCCACCCAGCACCCTGCGTGCCCACCCAGGACCTCCTGTGCCCACCTAGGGTCCTGCATGCCCACCCAGGGTCCCCTGAGCCCATCCAGCACCCTGTGAGCCCACCCACGGTCCCGTGAGCCCACCTGGGGCCGGTGCACCCCCTCAGCCCCCCAGACCCCGTGCCGGCGGGGTTGCAGCCCACCCTGACCCACCTCTCCCTGCGGAGCTCCCGGCGACGCCGCTCCCCCCGCCAGACTTTGCCCCGGCACGACACCGGGCAAAGGGCACGGCATCGGCATCGCCACGCCGGTGCGCGGAGCTGGGGGGGGACGGGGTGCCCCACACCGGCACCCCAACCCCGTACCGCCTCCCAAGGTGCAGCTGGCCCCGGCATGCCACGGCGCCTGGAATTGGGGTACCCGCTGCATGGCGGATGCAATACACCCCCCCCACCCGGTGCAGGGGCCCCCCCGGGACTCTCCGCAGCCCCTGTTTGCTCAGCCCACGCCGCCGCCGCCGTGTTTGCAGGGATTAACCGGCTGCCGGCCGCCAATTTGGTCTCATCCATTATTAACAGCCCCGCAGCTGCCCTGTGCGGGGGGCTCAGCCCCCGTTAGCAGGGCCTGAGGGGCTGCAAACCACCCCCCCCCCAAGCTCAGCACCCCCCAGGTACTGCGGCCAGACGGGTTTTGGGGGTGCATCACCCCCCGCTCGCTGCGGCCGTGGGGCTGGATGGGGACCCCTCCCTGGGTTTTAGGGGTGCAATGGGGCAAAGCTCTGTTTTGGGGGGGGGGGAGCTGAGAGTCCAGGATGGCTGTGTCCCTGGGGACCCCCCCTAGGATGCCAGTGGGGTGTGGGGGATGCTGGTGGCCCCCCCCACCCCAGCTCGGCTGCTCGTCAGTGCAGGCTGACAGCGGCCCCCCCCGCGCTGCCCACCCCGCGCCTGGCTGCCTCCCTGACAGCGGGTCCCAGCGGACCCCAGCCCACGCTCTGCTGCCCCCGAGCCCCATGCCGGAGGGGGGGGGAACCAGCCCCGCCAGCCTGAACGGAGGGTGGGGGGGCACCCTGGCTTGGGTGGGTGCTGGGACTCCTCACCGGACACCCCCCCCCCCTCCCCAGGACTCCCCCAGGCTGGTGGGGGGCTGCGGTGCCGTGCCCCCCCGTTTCAGGGCAGGATCGATATGGGGGTGGGGGGGGCAGGGGTCTCGCAGCCTGATCGATTCCTTTAAGTATCTAGATTTAAAAATGTCAAATCTGCCTTCGGCAAGAGGGGCCGGCGGTCGATGGGGCGAGGGGGGGGCCGGAGCCCCCCACGGCAGCCTCAGTTTCCCTGGGTACCCCCCCAAAACGCGGAGCTGGGGGGCTGCAGGGGAACCCCTAGGGCGTCTTGGGGTGCCCCAGCCCGGGGTGGGGGGGGTCATGGGGGGGCTCCCCAGCCCCCCACGAGCACCTGTTTGCGGGCGTAATTGGCGGCATTGATCAGCCCCGGCCACCAGCGTTTAAGGCATCGATTTTCGGAGCCTTCCCGCGAATTGAAGCATCTGTCACCGCCCGGGCGCACGGGGACCGCGGCCGGGGACACGCAGGGACCACGGCGGGGGCCGCATCCCGCTTACCCCTCCCTGCAGGCAGTGGGGTCGGAGGCTCCTCGGCCTCGAGCCGTCCCCTCTGGTCCCTGTGTGTGGCTGTGCACAGCGCTGGGGACACACGTGTGTCCTGACGCATGTGTGTCCTCATGCACGTGTGTCCTCATGCACATGTGCCCTGATGCACATGCATGTCCCGATGCACACGCATATTGCAATGCACACGCATATTGCAATGCACACCCGTGCCCTGATGCACACGTGTGTCCCAATGCACACACACCCCCCGATGCACGTGTCCCCCCATGCACATGTGCCCTGATGCACACGCATGTCCCGATGCACATTCATATCCCAATGCACACGCGTGCCCTGATGCACAAGTGTGTCCTGATCCACGTGCATGCCCCGATGCACACGTGTGTCCTCATGTACATGTGCCCTGACGCACACGCGTGTCCCAATGCACAAGCATATTGCAATGCACACGCATATCGCAATGCACATGCGTGCCCTGATGCACACATGTGTCCCAATGCACACACATGCCCCGATGCACGTGTGTCCCCCCATGCACATGTGCCCTGATGCACACATGTATCCCAATGCACATGCATGCCCTGATGTGCACATGTGTCCTGATCCACGTGTATGTCCTCATGCACATGTGCCCTGATGCACACGCATGTCCCGATGCACACGCATATCGCAATGCACACGCGTGCCCTGATGCGCACGTGTGTCCCGACGCACACGCCTGCCCCGACCGACCCCCCCTCTCCCAGCAGGAACACGAAGCGCTCCCCCACCCCAACACCCACCCACACGCAGGGACACGGGACACACGCGTGTGCACACAAACGCGGCGCCACCGGCCCGCGCACACGCGGCTGCACCGCGCGCCCCTCCGCACGCCCGGCTGCGCCGCACACACGCTCACACTCACGCTCGCACGCCAGGGCTTGGAAAAAACGGGCCGCGGGGCTGTTTGAAGGCATCCGGCGCCTTCCCGCGTGTCACGCTGCCTTGTCAGTTTGCTGGTAATTAATGCAAACGCCGGGGCCGGAGTCCCTCCGGACTCGTACATCACTGCCAGCGCCGGCTGCGGCACGGCCCCGGTACCCAAGTGCTGTTATTAGGGGAATTTTATATGTATTAGCTGTTGATGCACATTAATACATTAAAAA
The DNA here is from genome assembly GCF_964188355.1 of Buteo buteo. NCBI lineage: Eukaryota > Metazoa > Chordata > Aves > Accipitriformes > Accipitridae > Buteo > Buteo buteo. The sequence goes on along the minus strand of NC_134187.1, from coordinate 30,200,552 downwards.
TGTCAGCGGTGGAGGCCAGCTAATTGTCTGATTTAAATGTCTATTTGTCAGCGCCCGGCTCAGGTGGGCATGAGGCGAATCTGCAATGAGCCCCCGGCCCCGCCGGTGCGGGGGGCAGCACCGCAGGGGGGGGACCCCCGGCACCCCACGGCGAGGCTGGGGGGGGCCCGTGAGGCGGGGGGACCCGGGGTGCTGGCGCGGGGGGCCCGGGCAGGTGGCGGGGGGGGCGAGCGGGACCCCCGTGCCCCGGCCAGCCGCCTAATTGCCGCCCGGCCGGGATGGATTTCTCCGCCTGACATCCTCTGCATCCGTAATAAATGCCGCTTGTCCAGAGAATTAATCCGGGCCGGCCCGCAGCCATCCATCTCGGCAGGCGCCGGCATGCCGTGACGGACGGCCCCGCAACCGGGCCCCCGCTAGCGCGGGGGGGGGACAGCCGGGAGGGGATGTAAATCCCCCCCGGGATCCCCCGGCCTCCCCTTCCCGGGGGATGCCCCCCCCCTTGCCAGAGATGGGTGAAGGGCTGCCACCGCTGTGGTCCCCCCACGGCTGAGACCCTGCAGCTCATCACAGCAGTGGCCCAGGTGCAGCCTTGCCCCCCGCTCCGTGGGGCACCCGCAGCGGGATGGGGGTGGCAATGTCGGGGCTGAGCCCTGGTGCAGGATCCGGCCCCACATGTGGCAGCCCCCACGAGCGGCTGTGGGGTTGGGGCTCAGCACCATCCCGGGGGGGGGATGTGGGGAACTTGGGGTGCGGATGAGACCCCCACGAGCAGCTGTGGGGTTGGGGCTCAGCACCATCCCGGGGGGGGGATGTGGGGAACTTGGGGTGCGGATGAGACCCCCACGAGCAGCTGTGGGGTTGGGGCTCAGCACCATCCCGGGGGGGGGATGTGGGGAACTTGGGGTGCGGATGAGACCCCCACGAGCAGCTGTGGGGTTGGGGCTCAGCACCATCCCGGGGGGGGGATGTGGGGAACTTGGGGTGCGGATGAGACCCCCACGAGCAGCTGTGGGGTTGGGGCTCAGCACCATCCCGGGGGGGGATGTGGGGAACTTGGGGTGTGGATGAGACCCCCCCCAGCACTGCTCAGCCCCGGCGCGATGTGGCTGCCCCTGGGTGGGACATCCCACCCTGTCCCATCCCATCCTCATCCCGTACCCCCCCCGCTCACCATGTCCTGAGCCCCCCACTGCTGAGGGGCAGCCGGCTCCAGCCCCCCAGCCCCCCCAATCAGCAACCTCCCAGTTGCCTCCTCACCAATTAACAGCAGAGGCTAATGAGCCGGGCGGGGGGACAGGAGGGGAGGTCTGGGGGTGCTGGGGCAGAGGGGTGAGGACTGGGGGGCACATTGGAGACCGGGTGCCAGGGGTGAGCTGGCCAGGATTGGAGCCCACGCTGGGGGGGGGAACGTGGTGGTGGTCGTCCCCCCCGGTGCAGGCGATGCTCTGCCCACTTGGCTGCTTCTGCCACCCCACGAAAGCTGTCAGGGGGCACCCGAACAGCCCCGGTGCCCCACGGTGGGTGCCGCGGTGCCGTGGGCTCCATCCAGGGGTGACGCTCCCAGCACCAGCCCCACGGTCCTGGCACATCCCACCCCGGCCTCGCACCGGGATCCTAACGGGCATTTCACCGCAGCAGCACCCAGCCGGCATCACCCCCAGCCCGGCCTCGCAGCCCCCCTCCCCAGCACCCTCCCCCACCCCCCACCCCCCCCCCAGCTACTGGTTTATTGTCGCCGTTCAAGGACAATTTTCATCCAATTTGGGCCGGCCCGGCGGCCCAGCTTTATTGCAAACATGCCCTGGATGAAGCGCGCAGCGCCCGGCCGCCTCCAACCCATCTATATTCATTTGCACAAGGCTCCCTCCCGGCCTGCGCGGCCGGCGCTGACACGCCAATCCGTCTGCCATCCCGGCACACCACTGCCGTGGGGAGGGAAATGTTTGGCGAAGCCATGAGGAGAGGAAAGGTGACGTTCCCTGGGCACCAGGAACCACGCACCGGCACTGGGTGCCATGCACCGGCGCTGCGTGCCATGCAGCGGGCGCTGGGTGCCATGCAGCGGGCGCTGGGTGCCACGCACGGGCGCTGGGTGCCATGCACCGCGGGCGAGGAACCACGGACCAGCACCGTGCACGGTGCGCTGGGCATGCACCGGGTGATGCTGGGGCTCAGGGACCGAGCGCCGGGGCCGTGCCGGCGCTGGATGTGACCCTGCGGGGCTGCACGCCGCTGCACGAGCCGGTGGGTCCTCGGGGGCCGCGGAGGCAGATGGCGAACGGGGAGTCGCCGGACGGCTGCACCGAAGCCCCCCTCCCCGTGCCGGCGCTGCCGACCCGCCTGGCTGCTGGGAGGGGGGGCGGTGGGGACGTTGGGGCCGCAGCGTTATGCATTTATTCATGCTCTGAGCCCCGGCACCGCAGCTCTGCCAGCCGCCTCCAGCCCCAGCGGCTCGCGCCGGGCTCAGCTCCCGGCTCTGGCCCCGGAGCCGCTGGCTCCGCGGTCGGGGACGCATCGGTCCCCATCGGGGTGGCCCACAGCATCGTCCCGGGACCTGTTTGGGGGGCAGCGAGAGCAGCCAGGATGGGGAAACTGAGGCACGGCTCAGCACCGGGAGCCATGAGGGATCGGGGACACCCCCGCCGTGGCTGCTGGCACGCCATAGGGGCTCAGCGCCGGCGCTGGGCTCGCAGCCCCCATGGATGGGGTTGAGCCCCTCTGAGCCCAGCCGCCCCCCACGGCAGCCGGGCACCGGATCCAGGCCCAGCCTGGGAGCCGCGGGCAGGATCCGGCCCTGACCCCCCCATCCTTCCCTGTCTCCCCCACGGCTGCTCTCGCCGGGGCTGACCTTTCTCGCTGCTGCCGCTATTTTTACCCCCAGCGTTCGGTTCCCCCCCCTCGCCCCGCTGCCGGCAGGGCTGGGGACAGCCAGGACCCCCGGTGTCCCCTCGCGTCCCCTCACATCCCTGCAGCCAGGGCCGTGCCACCGGGCACGAATTCCCCACCAGCCCTCCGTGCCGGCTAATTAGCACTCGGGCTTCCCCTCGCAGCCTGACTAATTAATTCACTGTTGCTGCTCATTAGGATCAGCCAGTGAGGGGGTAGCGGTGGCGGGACTCCGGCGTCCCTGGCACCTGGGGAGCAGGATGGGTGGCATCGATGGCACCCGGACCCCGTCCCCGTCCCCACGGGGGGCGAGCGAGGGAGATGCTCCAGCCGCCGTAATTTGTTGCACAAACATTGCCGGGTTTTTCAGGATTGCATTGATCCTCCTGCATAAAGGGCCCATAAATCCATCCAATATCCCGGCTGATTGATCGCCGCCCTTTGGAGGGAGCTGGCCAGGCCTGCAAATTTAAAAACTATACGGATAAATTACACCCGCGGTCGCTACAGTGGGAGCATCTCCCCTGCCTGTCCCCCCCCCCCCGCACCCCGGCATCCATATGCACACGCATGTGGCATGTACACACATGCACTGAGCATGCACACACACACACGCAGAGCGTACACACGCGTGCAAAGAGCATGCACACAGCATACATATGCATGCACACACACGCACACAGCATACATATGCATGCACACACGCACAGAGCATACGCACAGAGCACACACACACGCACAGAGCGTACACACGCATGCACACACATGCACTGAGCATGCACACGCACATACATGCACGCACACACCCCTACGCACCCCCACTCACCCCCCAGCTTGCACCCATACATGCACACGGACACGCAGGACCGGCCGCTGACACCGCAACGACACGCGTGGACCCCCCCCCACAGACACGCGTGTCCAAAGCCACCCATGGGCCCGTCCCCACCCCGGTGGCTCCATGCAGGGGGACGCCCTCGGCTCCCACTCCCCCACGGAGGGACCCGAGGTGTCCCCGGTGCGGGGCAGCACCGGTGTGGGGGGCCGAGCAGAAGGGCCGGTGGCTCTTGCCCGATTTCTCCTCTTTTTCCCTACTATTTTTCCAATTGCCGGGAAGCCGCAGGCGAGGGGCCGGTGGCAGTGGGGGAAGCGGCTCCTCTCCCGGGAGCGCAGAGGGCAAGACTTCATTTTGCATAACGGAGCAAATTCAGGCAAGATTTGAAAAGAGCAGCCGTAAATCAGCTCCCAGAGCACCGGATCCGCCGCGGTGCTGGGAGCAACCGGGGCTGGATCCGGACACCCCCAGCAGCCCCGGCCTCATGGGCACCTCGATGGCAGCTGGGGGGACCGGAGCCCCCCAGGGACGGGGGTTCTGCCCCTATTCCGGGGCTGGGAAGGGACCACGCACCCCAGCAGACACACACCCCCCCCCCCCCCGATCTGGGGGTGTGCGATCGGGGTCAGCCCTGGGGAGGGGGTCCCCAAAACCAGACCCGCGGCCTCCAGCCTGCCCGACCCCTGCGCGGAGCTGTGTCAGCTTGGGGGGGGGGATATCCCTGTGCACCCCCCGCACCCCCACACCCCATGCCACGCACACCCGTGCACCCACCCCCCCCAGACCCACCCCCCCCCCGCCTCGCACCCGCACCCATCACCCCCCCCTTGCACCCACACAGCCCTGCCCCCCCCGCACGCTCACACCCACCCAGCGCCGTGCACACGCACCCCCCCCCCTTGCACACTCACCCCCCCCCGGCCGTGCACCCATCACAACCCTGCACACCCTCCCCTCCCCGTGCCCCCCCCCCCCCCCCGCTCTCCCGTCCCTCCCCACCGCCCCCCCCCCGCCGTGCCCGGTGCCGTCGAGCGGGGCGGGCGGAGCGGGGCTGCGGGCGCGGCGCGGGGCGGGCGGCGGCCCCGGCACGTGGCTCCCGGCGCCGCGGGCGGCAGGTACCGGCGGGCACCGGCGGCGGGGGGGGGGGCGGAGGCGGGATGGGGGGGGGGGGGGGCTCCGCCGCGGGCCCGGGGCTCCGCGTCCCCGGGGACCCCGAGCGGAGTGCGGGGGCTGATCCCGGAGAACAGCCCCGGGCGGTGTTGCCCGGGGCCGGGGCCGGTCCCGCCGGTGCGTACCGGGGAGAGCGCGGAGCGGGGTAGCGGTGGGGCCGCTCGGGTGCCGCTCCCGGGGGAGGGAGGAGGGGGGGGGTCCCGCTCCCCGGGGTGCTGCTCCCGGGCAACTTGGCGAGAAGTTGCCCCGCGTGTCGCGGCGGCTCCATCCCGGCTCGGTGCCGGCTCCGGTCCCGGCTCCATCCCGGCTCGGTGCCGGCTCCGGTCCCGGCTACCAATCCCGGCTCCATCCCGCCGCCATCCCGGCTCCGGTCCCGGCTCCATCCCGGCTCTGGTCCCGGCTCCATCCCGGCTCCGGTTACATCACCAGCTCCAACACCGGCTCCGGTCCTGGTTGCATCATCGGCTCCGGCCTCGACTCCAACACCGGCTCCGGTCCTGGCTGCTGCAGGAGCTCCGGTCTCGACTCCGTCCCCGGCTCCGGTCTCAGCCCCTTTCCCGGCTCCGCTCCCGCCTCTGTCACCGTCTCGGGTCCCGGCTCCACTCCCGGCTCCGTTGGTGGCTCCACTCCCGGTTCCATCGTCGGCTCCGGTCTCGTCCCCTTCACCAGCTCAAGTCCCGGCTCCAGCCGCAGCTCCGCTCCCCTCGCCAGCCCCAGCCCTGCTGCTGTGACCGTCCCCGTGCCTGTCCCTGTCCCTGTCCCTGTCCCCAGCCCTGCTGCTGTTCCCACTCCCATCCCTGCTCCCGTCCCCACTGCCGGCTCCAACCCCAGCCCCTCTGCTGTGACCATCCCTATCCCCATCCTCATCCCTGTCCCCATCCTTATCCCTGTCCCCATCCCCGTCCCCATCCTCATCCCCGTCCCCATCCCTGTCCCCATCCCCATCCCTGCTCCCGTCCCCACGCCCAGCCCCGCTGCCGGCCGCAGCCCCATCCCGCTCCATCCCCGCTCCCATTCCGGTCCCCGCCGGGGCGTAAGGCTCAGTGGGCGGCTGGGTGCCGTCCACCCCCCCCGGCATCACCATCGCTCCCAAGGGCGAGGAGGACCTGCTGGCGCTGGCCGCCTCCCGGCTGAGCCGCAGGAAGCGGGTGGCCGGGGCGGCCGTTGGCGTGGCCATGGTGCTGGTGCTTCTGGTGGCCATCCCGCTGCTGGTGCACAGCTCCAAGGCGGCCGCGCACTACGAGATGCTGGGCAGCTGCCGCATGGTCTGCGACCCCTACCCCGGCCCCGAGCTGCCCGCCGCCTCCCCGCCGCCCTTCCTGCCCGGCGCCAAGGGCGAGCCGGGGCGCAAGGGCCGTGCCGGCGTGCGGGGTCCCCCCGGACCACCGGGACCACGGGGGCCACCGGGCGAGCCGGGCCGGCCAGGGCCACCAGGGCCACCGGGGCCGGGTCCCGGGGGGTACATCCCCTCCTTCTATAGCCCCAAGATCGCCTTCTACGCGGGGCTGCGGAAGCCCCACGAGGGCTACGAGGTGCTGCGCTTCGACGATGTGGTCACCAACGTGGGCAACTACTACGAGCCCTCGAGCGGGAAGTTCACCTGCCCCCTGCCCGGCATCTACTTCTTCACCTACCACGTCCTCATGCGCGGCGGCGACGGCACCAGCATGTGGGCCGACCTCATGAAGAACGGGCAGGTACGAGCCGGGGACGGCACCCCTGCGACAGCTCCTGCCGCTATCCCCGTGCCCCCCATCCTGCTCCCCCCAGCCGGTCCCTCACCCCGTTCCAGCCCGGCTCCTCCAGCCCCGGTTTCTCGGTGCGTCTCCGCTGGCTTCTCCAGCCCCGCTCCCCCTGCCTGCTGCCCCTGCCTGCTCCCCCATCCCAGCTTCCCCCATCTGCTCCCCCATCTTGGTTTTCCCATCTTGTTTCCTCCCATCCCGGTTTCCCCATTCTCCTTTCCCTTAACCTCAGTTCCCCCATCACTGGTTCCCCCCATTCCTGATCCCCCATCCCAGCTCCACCCATCCTCACCCCCCATCCCCAATTGCCCCCACCGCAGTCCCCAAATTCTGTTTCCCCCATCCAATTCCCCCACCCCATTCCCATCCTCTTCTCCCCATCCCTCTTCCTCCATCCTATTTCCCCCTATCCCTGATTCCCCATCCCTGCTCCCCCCACCCACCCAGTGCTCCCATCCCCATCTCCCCCCCATCCCGTTCCTCCTCTGGGACCATGGATGGGGTGACTGGGGGAGCCACCCTGCTCCCGTCCCTGCCATCGCCTCAGCCTCGGGGACACGAAAGCCCCATCCCCGGGGCTCCTGCCGCAGGGGCAGGGGGGACACACTCCCCCAGGAGCGCCGGGCTCGGAGCCAGTGGGGAGTGGGGTCTGTCGGGGCTGGCTGGGACAGCCGCCATCACCGGAGATAACCGGCTGTGCCCCCCAACTGGGACAGCCACCAACACCGGAGGGGGCGGGGGACGGGGACAGGCTGTGCCCCCCCAACTGGGACAGCCACCAACATCTGGGGGGACAGGCTGTGCCCCCCAGCCGGTCCCTTTGTTCATGGAGGCGTAGCCCGGCCAGCAGCTCCTGCACCGCCTCGCCCCGGATGCTTCCCATTTATTATGGGAGAAACAAGGATCGATCCAGCGCGGTCGATGCCAGCTTTGCCACCGCCCCCCCGCCCCAGGAGCTGCCCCCACCCCCCCGGGGCATCCCTGGTCCCCAGGGGCAGCACAGGAGTGTGGGGCAGGAGAGAGCCCTGGGGTCCCACAGGGTCCCGGGGGTCTCCGGATCCGGTCACCAGCAGGTCCTCGGGACCGAGCACTGATGGTGAGACCCAGCTCCGACAGCCGGCCTTGGGTGGCCCTATCCTGCGGGACCCCGGGGTGCGGGAGGGGCTCTGTCCCTGTCCCCTCCTGTCACTGCTGCCGGCCGGCAACATTTAGGGAGCCGGCGGGGGGGGGAAACGCTGGCTACCTTGCCCGGTTCTGCCGCAGACGGGCGACGTGACCTTGAGCGGTGATGGACAGAGGGGCTGAGCAGGCTGGGGGGGGTCCAGAGCAGCTCAGCCCCCCCATTCCCAGCCCCACACCCCACTCCCAGGCTCCCTCCCCAGGGATGGCGGGGTGGTGGGTGGGGGGATGTCCCTGACGGCCGTGCCCCCCAGGTGCGGGCCAGCGCCATCGCGCAGGACGCGGACCAGAACTACGACTACGCCAGCAACAGCGTCATCCTGCACCTGGACGTGGGCGACGAGGTCTTCGTCAAGCTGGACGGCGGCAAAGTGCACGGCGGCAACACCAACAAGTACAGCACCTTCTCCGGCTTCATCATCTACCCCGACTGAGCCCACCCACCGCCCCCCCAGACCACCCCGGCGTGGGGACGGGGCTGTGGGCATTGGGGGGGGGGTGTTTGGAGGGGGGGTGTCCCAGCTCCCGCTGGTGTGACCGTCCCCCACGACAGCGATGGGTGTGATGAGACACCCACGAGGACACACGTGCCTCCCCCTCCACCGCACGCTGCCCCACGCACCTGCACCACCCCCCCCCCGAAATCACCCCCACGCACCCATCGGTGTCCCCCCACCCCCGCATGCCAGCACCCCCAAGGGTGTCGGGGTGTCCCGCTGCTGTCCCCGTCCCCGCGGCCGATCGTTGGGCTCCCTGTTCCCCCCAATAAAACACTCTGGGTTTGGATGTGCAGCTGCTGCCTTCGCCTCCCCGGGTGGGGGGGGGACACGGAGGGGACCCTTGGGGAGGGGGCTGTGCCACCATCGCTCCTTGGCTGTCCCCGTCTGTCCCCTGTCCCCGCAGCGGTCAGGGGCTCCGGGCCACTGGTGGGGACCCTCAATTGTCACTTTCCCACCCCCCCACGCCGTTCCGGCTGCCACCGTCGGGGGACACGCTGGGGACTGCGCCTGCCCCGGGGGTGTTTGGGGTCCCCGGGGTGGGAGCGGAGCTGCGGGACGCCGGATCCCCCCACCCGAACCCCGCAGACCCCGGTCCCCAGCCCTTGTCCCCGAGTGGCCGTGGGCCGGTGCCGCCATCGCGTGGCCACCGGCCGGGAGGACACGGCTGCCGCTGGCTTGGGGCTGGGGGGGGCCCCGGCAGCCTGGGGACCCCCGGGAAGGGCTGGCAGGGCTGGGGGCTCGCTCCCTCCTCCCCGGGCCCACGGCATCCCAGAAACCCTGCCACAAGGTGCAGCATCAGCGATTTTAGTGTCCGTGCGGTGTCCGTGGGTGCGTCCCCATCGTCCCCGTCCTGGTCCCGCGATGGGTCAGGGTCCCGGCTGCCCCCGGGGGTGGCTGTGGGTGCGGGGGGGTGGGATCCCTCCTCCCTGTGGTAACACCCACCTGCCCGGGGTGCCGTCCACCTCCCCAGGGTCATCCCCCACAAGGTGTCCCCAATCTCTCGAGAAACACTCCTGTCTCCAAATGTCCCCCAGACCCACTCCCAGGGTCCCTCCCTGACCCCAGTTTTCCTCCCCCCAGCCCCAGGGTCACCCCCAGCCCTGAGACACCCCCACATCCCCCCCCCAGCACAGCGGGTGCCTGGGGAGACACTGGGAAAAGCCGGTGCCGCCACCTCGGGGTCCCCCTGGCCCTCATCCCCCTTAAAGTCTTGCACCACGCTCTCCTCCTGGGGGGACCCCCACTCCCCTGAATGCTTGGGGGGGGGAACAGGGGGCCCAGAAGGGCTCTGCATCCCCCGGCACTCACCCAGGGCACAACCGCATCCTCGGTGTCAGCGGGCTCGGGGCTGAGGCCAGACCGGAGGGACGGGGTTGATTTTTGCCATCAGAGGCTCTGGAAGTGACACCACCAGCAGCTGGGGGGGCTGGGCCTGGACCCCCCCCAGAGCTGTCACCCCCTTGCTGGGCAGCTGACCCACAGCTGCAGGGGAGAGGAACACGGGAGAATTTCAGGGACTGAGTGGCCGGCAGGTTGAGGGAGGGGGTTCTGCCCCTCTGCTCCGCTCTGCCCAGACCCCCCCAGAGCACCGCGTCCAGCTCTGGGGTCCTCAGCACGGGAAGGATGCGGACCTGCCGGAGCGGGTCTGGAGGGGGCCACGGAAATGACTGTAGGGCTGGAATCCCTCTGCCCCATCTGACTAGATGTCCTTTAAATGTCCCTTCCCACCCAAACCATTCTGTGATTCCATGAATTGTTCCCTCGCTCCTCGTCTCCTCGCTCCACTCCCTTCTGCCGGATTCGGCCAGTTCTGTGTTTGCAGCGCTGGTTTTATCAGCGAGCCGAGGCTGGGTCGGCTCCCGCCGCCGCGGGCGTCAGTCGGCTCCTTCGGCCGCTGGCACCGAGCTGCTCCTGCGAAATGACTCTTTGGAGAGAAAAGCACAGTTATTCCAACTTCTTCTGTAACAACCCCAGGTGCTGCTGCGTGGGGGTCCCCGCACACCCGCACCCACTGCGGGGGGGGGTCCCGCACACCGTGGGAGCCACCTGGGAAACAGAAGTGGCCTTGAGGCCGCTCAGCAGCAGCCAAAACACGCCGGCGGTATCAGACACCGGCCGTTTTGCTGCCGAACCCAAGGCTGCTGCCGAGAAAAATAACTCTGTCCTGGCCACAGCAGTACGGCGGGGGCCTGCACAACCACCCCCATCGCACAAGGGTCCCTGCGCAACCCCTCCCATCGCACGGGGGTCCCTGCACACCAGCTCCCGTTGCACAGGGGTCCTGCACAATTGTCCCCATCACACGGGGGTCCCTGCACAACCACCCCCATTGCACAAGGGTCCCTGCACACACCCCGACTCCCATCGCACAAGGGTCCCTGCACAACCACTTCCATTGCACGGGGGTCCCTGCACACCAGCCCCCATTGCACAGGGGCCTTGCACAACCACCCCCGTTGCACAAGGGTCTCTGCACAACCACTCCCATTACACAAGGGTCCCTGCACACCAGCCCCTGTTGCACAAGGGTCTCTACACCACCACCCCCGTCGCATGAGGGTCCCTGCGAAACCACTGCCATCGCACAGGGGCCTTGCACAACCACCCCCATTGCACGAGGGTCCCTGCACACCAGCCGCCGTTGCACGAGGGTCTCTGCACCACCACCGCCATCGCACGGGGGTCCCTGCACAACCACCCCCATTGCATGAGGGTCCCTGCACACCAGCCGCCGTTGCACGAGGGTCTCTGCACCACCACCGCCATCGCACGGGGGTCCCTGCGAAACCACGGCCATCGCACAGGGGCCTTGCACAACCACTGCCATTGCACGAGGGTCCCTGCACACCCGTCCCCGTTGCACGAGGGTCCCTGCACACCCGTCCCCGTTGCACAGGGGCCTTGCGCGCCGGCTCCTCTTGCACGGGGGTCCCCGTGCACCCTCCCCTCGTCGCACAGAGGTCCCTGCACAATCCCCGCCATCGCACCGGGGGTCCCGCAGCACGCCCCCGCCCCCCCCCCGCCCCGCTCCCCGTGGCACGAGTCGCAGTGCGCATGCGCATCCCCACCCGGGCGGGGACTACAACTACCGGCGTGCCCCGCGCGGGCGGGCCGTTGGAGCCGCGCGCTGATTGGCTGCCGAGGTTATTTGAACGGGCGCGCGGCGGGGGCCAGCACCCAGGCGGCGGCGGCGGCGTGAGTCTGCGGGGCCGAGGGGTGGGGATGGGGCGGGGGGCTGGGAGTGGGGCTTTGGGCACCGGGGGGGCCGGGGAGTGGGGCTGGAGGGGTGTGAGCCTGTAGGGGAGCCAGGGAATGGAGCTGGGGGGGCTGTGAGCCCATAGAGGGGCCGGAAAGTGGGGCTGGGGGGGGGCTGTGAGTCCGTAGGGGGGGCTGGGGGGGGCTGTGAGCCCGTAGGGGGGTGGGGAGTGGAGCTGGGGGGGGCTGTGAGTCCGTAGGGGGGGCTGGGGGGGGGGGCTGTGAGCCCGTAGGGGGGTGGGGAGTGGAGCTGGGGGGGGCTGTGAGTCCGTAGGGGGGGCTGGGGGGGGGGCTGTGAGCCCGTAGGGGGGTGGGGAGTGGAGCTGGGGGGGGCTGTGAGTCCGTAGGGGGGGCTGGGGGGGGGGCTGTGAGCCCGTAGGGGGGTGGGGAGTGGAGCTGGGGGGGGCTGTGAGTCCGTAGGGGGGGCTGGGGGGGGGGGCTGTGAGCCCGTAGGGGGGTGGGGAGTGGAGCTGGGGGGGGCTGTGAGTCCGTAGGGGGGGCTGGGGAGGGGGCTGTGAGCCCGTAGGGAGGCCGGGGAGTGGGGCTTTGGGCACCGGGGGGGCCGGGAAGTGGGGCTGGGGGGGGCTGTGAGCCCGTGGCGGGGGCGGAGAATGGGGCTGGGGTGGCTGTGAGCCCGTAGGGGGGCTGGGGAATGGGGCTGGGGGGGCTGTGAGCCTGTAGTGGGGCCGAGGAGTGGGGCTGGGGGGCTGTGAGCCTGTAGTGGGGCTTGGGGGTGGGGGCTGTGAGCCCCTAGGGGGGGCAGGGAGTAGGGCTTTGGGCACCGGGGCGGCCAGAGTGGGCCTGGGGGGGTTGTGTGGTCTCCCAAGGGGCTGTGGAGTGGGGCTGTGGGTCTTGGGGGGACGGACTGGAGAGGGAGTTGGGGGCTCCCAGGGGGCTGGAGAATGGTGTGGTGGGGGGCTGTGAGCACTGAGGAGGCCTCGGGAGTGGGGCTGGGAGTTGCCTGTAAGCCCGGAGGTGGGGCTGGGAGCTGGGGGGGTCCCACACTTTTCCCTACCCACCCCAGCCTGGTGTCACATCAGAAACACCCGAAAGGAGCTGATTTCGCCGCCCGGATGGACGGCTGGGAGGGCATATCCGAGCTGCTCGCCAAGCTGTGGGTAAGCAGGGGACTGGAGGGGCTCTGCTGCCGGCACTGTGGGGGGGGAACCCTCCCCTGGAAGGCTCTGGGCTGGGTGCCAGAGGTCTGACATCCTCCCCTCTCCAGAAATGGCTCTTGCACTCCCCGGGAGGTGCCTCCGATGCCAGCCAGGCCTCCCGGCTGCAGAAAAGCCAGGTCTGCGACAGGGTCCTGCGGATTTGTGTCGAGCAGATGGCCAAACCCGGGGGCTGCCCGGCACACGCCGCCAGCCTGGTGGCCGTGGCCGAGGCCGCGTGCCAGGGCTACCTGACCGCCGTGCCGCAGCCTGCTCCCCTCTACCTGGAGAAGATCCTCTACCACCTGCTGAGGAACACGGCTGGCCGGGGGAGCGGCGATGCCTGCTGGAGGGTGGCTGACCTCCTCCGTGCCCGGCTGCTGACCTACCGCCCTGGCCAGGCACCCTCCAAGGACTTCACAGCCATCGTCCACAGCAGCTTCAGCGTGCTCTGGAGAGGGGCGGACGCTTTGGCTGAGCCCGACCGGCCACAGGAGGAGGGTAGAGCTGTTCTCTCGATCCGTCTGCGAGCCCTGCGCTTCCTTCTGCTGCTGGAAGAGGACGAGGCGGCCTTGCTGCCGCTGCAGCCCCCCTTCTTCACCTCCCAGACGGCGCAGCAGGCAGCTGCCGCTGCCGCCTTGTACGAAGCCCAGCGGGCGCCGTCCTCGTCTTTCCTCGGCCGGCAGCTTGGGGACTGCTTGCTTGCAGCTCTGCGAAAGGAGGCGACGGAGCCACCCACCCTCCAGCAATCCTTCTGCTTCTTCGAGCTCACCCTGGAGCAGTGCTGGCATCTCTGCAAAAGCGGCCATTACAGGGCAGCCAAGAAGGCGGTAAAGGACGCGAGGGGCTTCCTGGGGGCCGCTGGCAGCTCTGTGAACTCTTTTGGTGATCCTCTGTCCCTCCTGGAGGCCGGGGTTCAGCTGAGCCAGGTGCTGGCCGAGAGCGCTTGCCCCGCGGGGCCGCCCTTCTCCCAGGCTGCGGTGGCTCTTGGCATGGCAGCGGAGGCATCGGAGCGGTTCCTCAGGGTGCTGGCTGAGAGCTGCCAGCTCATCGTCTCCTCCCTGGGCGAGTACGCGAAGAGGAGCAAGCAGTGGCCCTTTGGCCGGGAGGACGTGCTCGGCTTCTGTGCCTTCACCGAGGGGCACTGCTGCGTCCTCCACCGGCTGCTGGAGAGGGTAAGGCTGGGGCTGGGAGTGGGGTGACCACGTAGCGTGGTCAACCAGAGCTTCTGTTAGCAGCTGGAAGCTTCGTAACCCCACTCCAGGCTCGATGCTCCCCTTAATCCATTAGCGAAGTGTCCCTGTCTGGTGTCCCCGTCCTGAGCAGCAGCACCCAGTGCTGCCCAGGCCCCACGAATGCCGCTTTTCTCCTTCCCTCCCCTCTGCAGATTCCTCCCGATGGTGTCAAACAGAAGCTCATGGTGAAGCAGCTGCTCTACCGCAGCCTCCAGCTCTTTGCCAGTGTGGCCTACGACACCTTCCAGTGCTCCCAGGTACCGGCAGTGGAGGGGACGGTTGCTGGCACTGGGGGTGGGTGGGACCCTCATGGTGCCGCGTGGCTTTTCCCTTCGGAGGCAGCACGTTGGTGGGATTGGAAGGGGCTGCTCAAGCCACCCGGGGGGGGGCTCTGGGGGGCTGTGGGTCCCCGGCGGCTTCTTGCCAGCCTCCATCTCCCTGCAGCCGTTGCAGGCAGCGGGCTGGCCGGGTCTGGAGCGGCTGACGGCAGGCTGCAGGAGGAGCGTGGCGTGGATGCTGGAGGCACTGGAGGGGCTCCCCGAGAGCGAGCGAGTCCAGTACCTCGATCTCACTGGTCAGTGCTGCAGCGGGTGGGACCAAACTCAGCATCTTGGCCCCAGCTGGGGTCAAACGCAGTCACAGAGCTCGGGATCTGTGTCCCTGGGGAGCAACGGGGGGCTTCTCCGTCATGCAAAACACATGGCTGGTGGGGCCAGGGCAGAGGGTGACGGTCCCTGGCTGGACAGGGAGAGAGGGGTCGTTCTCTCTCCATCACATCTTTAATATTCGGCTTTCACTTGTGGCAGTGTCGTGCACGTTCAAGCTGGCCTATATCTTCTACAACCAGAACCTTCACGAGGAGGCCAGCTCTGTCTGCGAGCTCCTCTGCAAGTGGCTGCAGACAGCAGATGCCTACGCGTGTCCAGAGATACCCCCGGAGAGGGTAAGCGCTTGCCTGATGCTTCTGGCAAAACTGAACGGGGTTGAACTGAACCATCTGGTCCCAGGGCCAGGGGAGCAAAGGAGAGGATGGGACCAGCTTTTGCTCCTGGAAAAAACCCAATTCCCTGCTCCAAGGTCTTCCCTTCGCCCCAGGCAGGGAAGAGGGCTGCGGTACGGGACATGGGATGGAGGGATTTTGCTCCCACTGGGTGCTGAAGCCAGTTCTCTGTGGTCTCCCCGCAGCTGCACAAATGCTTCAGGCTGCAGGTGGAAAGTTACCGCAAGCTGGGGCGGCTGGAGAGAGCCCTGGCATGTGTGGTGCAGTGGCTGGCTGCGCTGCAGGGCCAGATTGGGGAGCTGCTGGCAGAGCCCATCTCCCTCTGGGTCAGAGTCAAAACAGATGCTGCAAAACAGGGGGCCGAGGAGTTACGATTACGGTAAGACCTGGAGGGCTGCCTGGTGCGTGGGGGGTGGAAGTCTTGAGAGCTGCGGTTCGCAAGCCAATAAAATGACGACGTTTCTCCCTGCGAGATGTGCCCGGTTCTGCTGCGCTCTGCACAGAGTCCCCCTTACAGCTCCTGTTTCCCCCAGGACCCTGAAAGAAGGCTTGGAGGGGCACAGCCTGGACGCAGAGACCTTGGTGACCGTCCTCTTTGCGGAGTTGAAGGCCTACAAGACTGTGCGAGCCGACACAGGGCAGGAACGCTACAACGTCCTCTGTGACCTGCTGGAGATCTGCTCGGAGGAGAGCGGCCGCCTGCATGAGCGAGCTGTCGGCTTGACAGAGCTGGCCCAGGTCTTGTGCTACCACAGCTACGCCCAGCAGACGGACTGGTGGGTGGACACTGGTGCGCCGGGATCACCTCCCTGTGTTCCTGAACATCGCCAGGGAGCATTTGAGGGTCCTCAGGGGGAGTTTTAAGGATCTGGAGTGTTAGTGCTCTGGCTGTTTGCTCTGTTTGGGGTTCTGGGGTGTATCTATCCCTCCCCTTAAAATGCTCCAGGGGTTTTGGGGGTAGAAGGCTGTTTCTAATCCCTCTGTCTGGCAGCTCCTCCCTGGATTCCATCCAGGAAGCCTTGCGGCTGCTGGAGTTGGTGCCCAGGAGCGCCCAGAACCGGGACCGACTCCTCGATGACCAGGCGCAGGCTCTGCTCTGGCTCTACATCTGCACCCTAGAGTCCAAGCTGGAGCAGGTGGGTGGGGGTGGCAGAGGTGGGGGGCTGTGGGATGCTGAAATGGGTCCAGATCTAGAAATGCCATGGGGCTCCGTGCACGTGTTGGGTGCCCTCCTCAGCCTTGCTGGCAATGCTCAGCTCTGCACCGGGGCCACCAAAAGCCACCCAGACCCCGCTGATAAACACTATGGTGTCTCTTAACATGTGTTACTGCTGCCTTCTCCCACGCTGCAGAGCATAGAGAGGGACCAGAGAGCCAAAGCTCAGGGGCTAACGAACCTGGGTGACTTTGAGCCCAACGACCTCAACTACGAAGGCAGGATGCTGGAGAACAGATTCCTGTACGACGGCATCTCCTTCAACCTGGTGACAGAGACAGGTGAGGATGCTGGCGGGTTTGGGCCCTTCGTGAAGAGGCTTTCCAGGAGCGCCTGGTTTCGGGTCAGGGTGTCTCAGACCTGTGGTGTGCCCTCAGCTCTGTCCAAAAGCCTGGACGACGCCTTCGCCTTGTGGAAGCAGCTCCTGGCCACGCCGGGCATCCCGGCCGTGCGCAGCCCTGAGCAGACTGTAGCCTCCCTGCACCTCCTGGCAGCTCTCTACAAGCTGATGGCCAAGGTAATGCTACTGGGGAGGTGGTCAGTGGGATGGCAGCCTCCCCAGGCACACAGAGTCCCTCTGAGGTGGTCTCTGAGAGTAACCATGAGGGTTTTCCTGACCCCAGCCCTTGCAAGCCATGGAGACCTACCTGCTGGTCAGAGCCCTGTGCAGTGCACTTGGGGACAGCCTGGGCATGGCCAGCGCCCTGTGCCAGCTCACCAAGCTGCTCTTCCAGCTGGAGTGCCCCAGCTATGCCCAGGTAAGTCTGGCAGGGAGGGAAAGGGCTGTGGGGCGAGCTTGGGTGATCCCCGAGGCTGCAGCCCTCAGGCTGGTGCGTTGGTTTCCAGCTTTTCCTGGAGGAGATGGAGTCCTGCCTGCAGAATGCTGACAGCAGCAACGATTCCTACCTGCTACTGCAGCAAACCTGCCTCCTGCTCCGCAGCCAGCTGTGTTGTGTCAACCACCGGGTAAGGCTCCTAAAAACCCTTTTCTGCCTCAGAAGTACTGTCAGAGGGCAAGAGGAGACTGCAGCAGCTCTGTCTGGCTATCTCAGTACCTCTCGCTAGGGACCTTGGGTGTGGAGATACCCTGGACCACAAATGGTGACTCTTTTTCTCCCTCTGCAGGTTGAAGAGGGTCTCACCCTGTTGCTGGAGGTGCTCCAGAACCCAGCTCTGCAAAAAAGCACAAAGGTCTGGTACCTGCTGCGAGCCCACGTCCTTCAGCTGGTGGCCGTCTACCTAAGCCTCCCCGCTGCCCGCCTCTCGCTCAAGCTCCGGCAGCAGATCTTTGTGCAAGGTGAGTTGCAGGGGATGTTTAAAACCCTGCCGGTGAGCACCAGGTTGACAGGGGTCATAGATGAAGCTCCATGCAAACATTTCACCTCTGGGTTTCTCCAAAGCAGCCCCTTTGGGGCGAGGAGAGGGAGTCTGGGGGAGTTGCTCTGTGCTGGGTCTGGGGAGGGTCTTGGTTAGTGCAGTTACCCACAACTGCCCTTGCACAGGGTGGAAGAGTCCCAAGACGGCTCTCGTTGAAGCCCAGAAGCTTTTCCGCAGCATCATCCTCCTGCTGATGGGCAGCGATGTGCTGGGCTGTCAGAAAACAGCGGCCGATGTCCAGTTTGTGGATTACGGTGAGCCGGTTGTTAGCATGGACCAAAACCCAAGTGCTCCTCTGGAAAGAGTCGGGCTCCTTGCTTGCCTCTCCCGGAGGAGCAGCTCCGGTCACCTTCTTGTCCTCCCTCGCAGGGGACAACCTGCTGCTGAAGTGGCAAGTGCTGGCTGACACGCTGGCCTGTTCGGAGCACCTCGTGGCTCTCCTCGGCAGGTTGGAGGTGGTGTGTAAAGCCAAAGCCTTCTGCTTGGAGGCTGTCAAGCTGGCCGTGAAGCTGCAAGCCACCCGGTGGTGAGTCGACCGTGGAGTCGGGGGGACAGCCTGGCCCCGAGCTTGGGGAATGCTAGGTTAGGGATGAGCTGCCCTGTGGCCACAGGGGGACACTGGTGTCTGAGTCCCTTGGTGGGGGACTGGCCCCGGTGGGAGGGTTTGGCGCCTTCTCAGCTTGGTCTGGAACAAGCAGCTGCTCTGGGGTGTGTTATCCCGTGGATTCAGCTTGCCAGGCCAGACGTGAGCTTGTTCCTCGCTGCCTGCCTCCCGCATGGCCCTGGGAATGGAGCGATGGCTGTTGTGGAGGGGCTCTGAGGGCTGTTTTTCTCCCCCTCCCAGGTGTACTTCTTTCCTGGTGCTGAAGGCTCAGCTGGAGCTGCAGCAGAGTGAGCTGGAGCTGAGCCACTTTGACCTCCAGCAGGCTCTCTTCCTCCTGGAGTCTGATGCTGGTGAGTCCCTGCTCTGGGCTTGGAGGGGAATGGGGGGGCTGAGGTGAGGTCCAAGCTCGGCCAGTGCCAGGGATGACCCCTCTTGCATCCGCTTTTGGGCTGGGGTGAAAGACCAGCCTTGCGCAGATGCTGCTGGAGCAGCTGAGCCTCGTCACCCCGGAGGGTGCAGAGGTGGGGGAGGACTCTGGGCCACGTTTCGGTTCATCGAGCGATTCCTCCAGCCGATAAAGTCGTAGCTGGGGAAAGCAGAGCGTTGGGTCTGGCCTTCTGCACCCCTCCTTGGGCTGTCTGTGGTGGGAGCTGGGGGAGGGCTGTGCAGGGAAGACACCGAAATAACCTTCCCCTCCGCCCACAGACCTTGGAGCCAGCCAGAGGCAGAAAGGCCAGATGAAGATCCTGCCCAGGAAAGGCAAACTTGAGGGCAAGAAGCCAAGGGACTCCATCTCTGAGCCCCTCAGGGAAGAGGAAGCTTTCCTGAAGGGCCCTGCACTGGAGTTTGTGGCCACGGTGAGTGGGCTGGAGAAGGCGGATGCTCTCACCGCCTCACCGGAGCTGAAGCCCGAGAGGAGGAAGAGACTGGCCTTCCTCACCCACCCGCCAGCCTGCCTGTGCCGCCTCTGCTCCGACTTGGCCCTCTCGGCTCTCTGCCTGCGCTGGCTCCTCTCCTGTGCCCAGGGCGAGCTGGCAGCGGGCAGCACGGCCGAGGGGCTGGGTCTGATCCACGAGGTGCTGCCGCGCTGCGCCGCCGTGGCCACACGCTTCGCCGCCGTGCTGCGAGACAAGCTGTGGGGCGGCTCCGTCGGCCGGGACCTGCCTGCGCTGGAGCTGCTGGACAATCTGGTGGCCACTGGCTACGCTGCGTTGGCCCTTCAGAGCCTGGCCAGCCCCCGGCCGGCAGAGGAGCTGCAGGAGGAGGTGCAGACGGGGTTGACCACCTTATCGTCCTGCAGCCCCCACCTGCCCAGCCTGGAGGTCTCCAGGGCCAGCCTGCTGCTCACCAAAGCCACAGCCGCCGTTTGCCGCCTGGCTTCCAAGCACGGCAGCTCTGTGGATGGTGTTTTTGCCAGCTCTCGGAACTGCCAGCTGCCCACGCTGACTCTGATGGAGCCCAAAGTGACGGCCGTGCCCCAGACCCTCAAGATGGGCAAGGCTGAACCTCAAAGGCGCAAAAAGAAGACAGCGTTGGCCCCTGCCATGCCCAAGCCCAGAGTGAAGAAGAGCCAGAGAGCGAAGCCCTTGGTTGTGCCGAACACCGATGACGCCTTTGCTCTGGGTGACTCGGACAGTGAGGTGCCCCCCATCGTCATCCAGCCGGTGACAGTGCCCTGCACCCCGCACCAGAAAGCCTGTCCCCTCGCCAAGGCACACGCAGCCCTTGGCCCCAGGACTCCCTTCACCATCTTCAGCGAATCCTCCCCGCCGGCCGGCAAGCCCCGGCACCCGCGAGCGCCCAAAGTCTTGCAGAAAGTCAAGTCTCGCCTAAAGGTGAGTGAGGAGGGAGGCGGGGGGCAGCCCGGTACGCCCAGCACCAGCCCCGACACCCCCCTGTCCCTCCGCTTTAGGTGACATTCAGTGATGACAGCGACGTGGAGGATCCTGAAGCGGGGCCGACTCCCACAGCTACCCGCAAGACATCCTGTGCCCGAAAAGCTCTGCCTGCCAAATCCATGGGGTCCCAGCCAAGCTCGCTGGGGTCCAGTGGCCGGAGCAGCAGTGCCCAGCCCCGGAGAGGGCGACCGGGCACCCGCCGAGCCGGGGCTGCGGAGGAGAAGAGGGAGCGGATGACCCGTAGGGCTCCCAGAAAGAGAGTGGAGGAACGGGAGCTTCTGAGGACCATTGAGGAAGAGGAGAAGGTGGAAGAAGAGCTTGAGATCAGCTTTGAGGTCTTGCGGGCCTCTGAGGAAGAGGAGGGAGCTCCAGGTGAGCTGGGCTACCCCAGGGATTGGTGGGGGGGGCTGTCCTGCCTCCGTACAGCCCTAGGCAGTTGCTGTCCCCACTGCTGCCACCAGTCCCAGGGACCAAGTGCCTCTGTCCCTCCCCGCAGGCAGGAGACGGCTGCCTCGGCGCAGGCAGGAGGGCGCAGACGTGGAGCACGAGGTCCTGCAGCAAGAGGCCGGCGAGGACGTCTTGGCAGCGCGGTGGCCGGGCAGCGGGGACGCCCTGCGCCTGGAGGGGACCCTCTCCTCCACCCTGCCCACGGCTGGCGGTGAGCACCCGGCCCCGTGTGGGTGGGGAGGTTTTGGTGTTGGGGAGCTGTAGGGGGAGGAAATCTGAAGCTGAGCCTCTCGGTGAAATCAGTGGCACCTCTGCAAAAACTTATTTTAAAATGGGTAAAACCCACTGTAGGGGCAGAGGGCAAAAGAACTGAGGAGGAGGAGGGGCTGCTCCCCAGTGCCGGGAGAAGGAGTTTCCAGACCCGGTCCAGCAGGTCCGCATCCTTCCCGTGCTGAGGACCCCAGAGCTGGATGCAGTGCTCTGGGGGGAGGTCAGAGCAGAGCAGAGGGGCAGAACCCCCTCCCTTGACTGGTGATGCAGCCCAGGAGACAGTTGGCTTTCCGGGCTGTGAGCGCACGTGGCCGGCTCATATCCAGCTTTTTGTCCCCCAGTACACCCAGTTCCTGCTGGGCAGGGCTGCTCTCCATCCCTTCAGCCCCCAGCCTGGGCTGGTACTGGGGGTTTCCTTGACCCGGGGGCAGGACCTTGCGCTTAGCCTTGTTGAACTTCATGAGGTTCACGGGGGCCCCCTTCTCGAGCTTGTCCAGGTTCCTCTGGATGGCATTCCCTCCCTCAGGCATGTCAGCCCCCCCCAGCTTGGTGTCATCCCCAAACTTGCTGAGGGTGCATTTGATCCCACTGTCTATGTCTTTGAAGAAGATATTAAACAGTACTGGTCCCAGTACGGACCCCTGAGGGACACCACTTGTCACTGATCTCCATCCGGACATGGAACTATTGTCTTGAATCACCTCCCTGTCCTTCACGTGCCTCAGCAGAGCTTCTAGGAGGATCTGTTCCATGATCTTCCCAGGCACAGAGGTGAGGCTGACGGGCCGGTAGTTCCCAGGGTCCTCCTTTCTACCCTTTTTAAAAATGGGTGCAATGTTTCCCTTTTTTCCAGTCACTGGGGACTTCACCTGACTGCCATGACTTTTCAAATATCATGGCGAGTGCGTTGGCAACTACATCGGCCAATTCCCTCAGGACTCTGGGATGCATCTCGTCAGGTCCCATAGACTTATGTATGTTCAGGTTCCTCAGGTGGTCATGAACCTGATCTTCTCTTACCATGGAAGGGACTTTGCTCCTCCAGTCCCCGTCTTGCGGTCCATCCACTGGAGAGGCATGGGAAGAGAGTTTGCCAGTGAAGACTGAGGCAAAAAGTTGTTGAGTACCTCAGCCTTGTCCCCATCCTTTGTTACCAGTTGTGTTGATCGGGGCGGGGGGTTATGCTTTCTTTGACCTTCCTTTTCTGGCTGACATACCTGTTGAAGCACTTCTTATTCCTGACGCCATCCCAACAACGTCCCTATACTCTTCCCAGGATACCTGTCCCTGCTTCCACTGCCTGTGTGTTTCCTTCTTGCCCTTCAGTTTGACCAGCAGGTCTTGACTTACCCATGCTGGTCTCTTGCTTTCCTTTCCAGATTTCTTACACCTGGGGATCAAGAGCTCTTGCGCTCTATAGAAAGCATCCTTAAGGATCGGCCAGCTCTGTTCTGCTCCCTTGTCCCTGAAGGCAGTTTCCCAGGGGCTCCTGTTGACTAACTCCTTGATCAGCTGGCGGTTTGCTTTCCGTAAATTCAGGGTCCTGACTTTACTCTTCACCTGACCCATATCCCTCAGGACTGTGAACTCCACCAGTGCATGATCACTGCAGCCCAGGCTGCCTCCAGTCTTGATGTCACCGATTAGTTCATTTGCATTAGCGACCAACAGCTCTGGTATTGCATCCCCTCTGGTAGGGCTATCTGTTAAGAAGTTATCCTCAATGCATTCCAGGAGTCTCCTGGATTGCCTACAGCTCGCCATGCTACTTTTCCAGCAGACATTGGGGTGGTTGAAGTCCCCCAGCAGGACAAGAGCCTGCGAGTGCGATGCCTCCTGTAGCTGGAGTACGAAGCCTTTGTCGATAGGCTCCGCTCGATCGGGCAGCCTGCAGTAGACACCAACCTCAAAGTTTCCTTTGTTGCCTTGGTCTCTAATTCTTACCCATAAGCTTTCAACCTGCTCGTGGCCGTTCTTCAGAGACAGCTCTTCACAATCGATCCATTTTTTGATGTAGAGGACAACCCCTCTGCCCCTTCTTCCTCGCCTGTCCCTTCTGAACAGCCGGTAGCCTTTGACAGCCACACTCCAGTCATGGGATTCATCCCACCAAATTTCAGTAATGGCAACTAGGTCATAGCTTTCTAGCAGCACGGTGGCTTCCAACTCCTGTTTGTTGCCCATGCTGCGTGTGTTGGTGTGGAGGCACTTCATCTGGGCTGTTGTCACCTTCTTAGAGGAACACCCCTTAATTCCTTTGAGGTGTTTCAGTGGTGTTTCCCTCTTGGCTCCTATTACCTCAGGAGCCCCTGCCTCATCTCTGTAAGACCTCCAGTGTACCCAGCATGTCTCAGAGCAACAGGCTGAGGTTCCTCGCTAGCACCCCATCCCTCTAGCCTTGGCCTATTGTCCCACAGCTTGTCGCGGGCAAGCCTGATTTCATCCCACTCCCCTCCAAGTCTAGTTTAAAGCTCTGTCAATGAGCCCTGCTAGCTCGTGAGCAAAGATCTTCTTCCCCCTTTGAGAAAGGTGAATCCCATCCAACACCAGCAGGCCTGGTGCTGTGTAGGCCATCCCATTATCAAAAAAAAAAAACCCCTGCTGGCCAAGGGTAACATGGGGCTGGTCTGCAAGCCTCCAGTGCGTGGGATGCCAGTCTTGGGCTGAGAGCTGGTGGCCTTGCTGGGGACACCAGGTCTGTCCCCTCTGCTCCCTGCTCCTCCTCCCCTCGCCGCTGCTCCGAGTGTTGCCCAAGGGCTCGGCGACTGATCCTGGGGTTTTGCTGCTTTGTCCCTTCCAGATGTCTCCTCGCTGGACACGGTCCTTGAGCTCCTGAAAGATGCTTTCAACTGCATCAGCCACTGCCCTCCCGGTGCGCTCTACAGCCAGCTCTGCCAGCTCCTGGCTCTGGCCATGGGGAACCAGGACCCCCTCCTCACCGCGTACCTGCTCTCCGAGTCGGTCTCCGTCACCACTCGCCATCAGCTGCTCAGCATCATCCACAGGAAGATTCAGTGAGTCCCTCAGTCTCACCTCCCTCCATCCACAGAGCATCACGGAGAAGGGGCTCACCCAACACCAGCAGAGCCCCAGCAAAGGTGATTTTGGGGTGGTTATTCCCCCCTGACTGCCTTTCCCTCTGCAGCAAAGAAAAGAAGTCAGCGGGGGACGTGGCCGAGCAGCTCCGGGGGCTCTCCTTGCAGGAGGGGAGCGCTGCCCAGCGCAGCCACCACCTCGCCGAACTTGAGAGACTCTTCATGTTCAGCTCCACAGGGCTGGGATCTGAGGAGCGGGACAGCTTCTGGACGCAGCTGCAGCAGATCCCCAGCGGTAAGGGCTGATGGGAGCAGAGGGACCAGGCGGCTCATCGCCCAGGAGGGTGTTAAGTGACGGATGGTGCCCTTGGGGCTGTCCTTAAGGTCTGGGTGTGACTTTCAGGGGTGACGGTGTGCGTGTTGACCCTCATCAGCATCCAGCCTGGCTCCGTAGGGGACACGCTGCTGCTGGCACGGCTGGAGAAGGGCACCGCTCCTGTGAACATCTGCATCCCCACCACACTCGCCAAGGTGAGGGCAGGGATGGGAGAGGGGCAGCGCAGCCGTGTTTGGGGCTCGGATCATGGCTCCCTTCCTCCTCCAGGCCCCGCTGCGCTCGGTGCTGAGCGACTTCGACGCCATCCAGAAGGAGCAGAAGGAAGTCAACAGCTGCACGGACAAGCGGGAGTGGTGGCTGCGCCGCTCCGAGCTGGACCGCAGGATGAAGGTGGGGGAAAACCACCCTGCGCCCTGACGTGGGGCACGCTTCAGAGGAAGTTGGGGGGTCCGGAGCCCCCCCAGTGACTCTCTGACCTCTTGCAGAGCCTCATCGAGACCCTGGAGATGCAGGTGCTGGGCTGCTGGAGGGGGGCCCTGATCCCCACTGCCCCCAAGCCCAGTCTGGCAGAGGAAGCCGCCCATTTGCACACCCAGCTCTGCCAGTGCGGCTGGAGGGACTCGGATCCCACCCTGCTCAAGGTGCCCGGGCTGGGGCAGGGTTTGGGGGAACTGAACCCCTGCTTTGCCGATGCTCACCCCTTCCTCCTCCTCGCAGGTGGTGCTGAACGCTGCTTCCCTTCTTGGCCCCCATGATGTGCAAGCCCTGGCCTTCAGCCTCTGCCCAGCGCAGCCCCGCAAGGCTCAGCTCCTCTTGCAGGAGGCGGTGGAGAAGTGGAGAGCCTGCGCCACGCAGACGGGCGGCTCCCTCGTCCTGATTCTGGATAAGGTGAGACCCCAGCTCCTGCTTCACCTCCTCCTGGCTCTGCTAACCTCCCTCCTGCTCACGCCTTCCTCCTCCTCTTCCTCCCAGCACCTGCAGAAGCTGCCCTGGGAGAGCATGGCGTGCCTGAAGGCTGTGCCTGTAACCAGGCTCCCTTCCCTGCGCTTCCTGGTCAGCTACTCCCTGGCACAGGAGGTGAGAGGATGGGAGACCCTGCGTACCCCAGCCCCGGGGTTTGGGGGAACCCCCCAAACCTTGCGCTGGACTGGGACCCACTCGTCTCCCCTACTCTGGCAGCGGTCAGGGTCCGTGCTGAGCCGTGGCGTGAACCCCAGCAGCACCTTCTACGTCCTCAACCCCCACAGCAACCTCCTGGGCACTGAGGAACGATTTCGGGGCTGGTTTGAGAGGTGGGTGGAGATCTTGGAGGGGGGATATGGGGTTTAGGGGGCATGGTCTGTGCCCCCCACCGCCTTCTCACCAGCTCTCCCACAGCGAACCTGGCTGGAGAGGTGTGACAGGAGCCGTCCCAAGGCCGGAGCAGATGCAGGCAGCCCTGCTGGAGCACGACCTCTACATGTGAGCATCACCAGGGCTGCTTGGGGAGACCCTTGGGGGGGGTGTACGAGGGCAGCTGGGGCTCACCTGGGGGGGCTTCTTCCCGTAGTTACGCGGGCCACGGAGCAGGTGCCCGCTTACTGGACGGACAGACCATCGCCCGGCTGGATTGCCGTGCTGTCGCCCTGCTCTTCGGCTGCAGCAGCGCCGCGCTCGCCGTCCGTGGCAGCCTGGAGGGCTCCGGCATCGTCCTCAAGTACATCATGGCCGGCTGGTGAGTTACAGAGTGGGGGGGGGGGTGTCTCTGCGAGGGGGGCAGAGGCTTTGCATGCATGGTGCTGGGTTTTTTTGGGGGTGGGAACGGGTCTAACGCCCTCCTCCCTTCCAGCCCCTTCGTCCTGGGGAACCTGTGGGATGTGACAGACCGGGAGATCGACCGCTATGCCCAAGCGCTGCTGCAGGGCTGGCTGAGGGGGGGCTCGGGTGCCCCGCTCCTGTCCTACGTCACCCAGGCCCGCCAAGCCCCCAAACTCAAGTACCTCGTCGGGGCAGCCCCCGTTGCCTACGGGCTGCCCGTCTGCCTGCAGTGAGGGCTGGGGGGGGCCGCCGTCCCTGCGAGGAGGCAGCTGGGGACTCGCGGGGTGGGTGGGTGGGTGTCTGTGTTTACAACTGCTTTAATTTATTTTAACGAAAGTGTTTTTATTTGCGTGTTCTGTAACAATAAAGCTATTGCCCTGCTCCCTCCTGTTCCCCCACCACCCTGTTGCCCATTTGTTCACTGTCCCCAAGGCTGGACCCCCCCCCGGGAAGGTCTCCAAGACTCCTGCCCTCCTCCCCTGCTGCTGGAGGTGACCCAGAGCCCCCAGCCTTTGCTGCTGCCCCCCCCCTCCCTTGGTTTTTGGTGTTAGGGGGTCCCCAGGAGCCCTGGGAAGGTGGGGGGGGGGGCTGCTTGCTTAGGGTTCCATCACCATGACAGTGCTGGGCTTTAGCCTCTGCCCCTGGGGGGGCACCTTGGATGCCCCTTCCATGGGGGGAAGGACCCTTTTCCCTGGGGGGGGGGTATTGGGGCGCTACAAGAGAGCTGCCCCCCCCCCCCCAAAGTCGGGGGGGGGGCTGCTGCCTCCCCCCTCGGAGCGCTGCCGGCCGCCGGCCGCTAGGGGGCGCGCGTCCGGCGGAGCAGCGAGAGGCGTGAGGGGTGCTAGAGCGTCGCGGCGGCCCAAGATGGCGCAGACGGTGAACGTGGGGGAGCTGCCGCTGCCGCAGCTGGAGCTGCTCAAGGGGCAGCTGGATCAGGTGGGGTCGGGTCGGGGGGGACTGTGTGGGGCCGAGGGGGGCTCTGTGGGGTCGGGCCCGCCCGCCTGGGGCTGTGTGGGAACGGGTTGGGCTGGGAGGGGGTGGGGGATGATGTGTGGGGCCTGACTGGGCTGGGGCGCGGGGGGGGGGGGGGGGCTGTACTGGACCAGACTGGCCTGTGGAGGTGGGAGGGGATGTGTGGGACCAGGCTGGGCTGGGGTGGGAGTGACAGGCCCGGACTCGGGGCGGGTGGGGGGGGGCATGTGTGGAGGCAGAGTGAGCTGTTTGGAACTGGGGGAGGTGTGCTGGACCAGACTGGGCTCTGGGGAATACTGAGGTAGAAACTGGGTGGCTGGGTTGAGGGGGTGACAAGGCTGGAGCTGACCGGGTGAGGTACCTCAGCCCCATGTCACCCTGTGTGACACTGGCTTGGAGACACCGCTGGGTGTGGGACTGTGGCCCCCCCTCAGTGACATCTCTTGGGGCTCTGGCTGTTTGGGGCTGTTACGGGCTCCCTCCTGCTCCCCCCCAGCCCCGGGGCCCTCTCCCCACTGACAGGGCTGTGCTCTCTGCCAGGAGGTGGAGTTCCTCTCGTCCTCTATCGCTCAGCTCAAGGTGGTGCAGACCAAGTATGTGGAAGCCAAGGACTGCCTCAACGTGCTCAACAAGAGCAATGAAGGCGAGTGGGATCCCCCCCCCATCCCAGCTGGACCGGGGGGCTGTGCCAAGCCCCCAGAGGCCAGTACCCTCTTCCCTGGCTTTGCCGGCCCCGGCTGCTCCCCCAAATCACTCCTTCCTCCCTAGGGCTGAGACGTACCAAGTCCTGCTCTGAACAAACCACCCGGAGCCCCCGTGTCAGCTCTTTTGGCCCAGGCTCTGGCACCTTGTGCCCGGCAGGGAGGCTGAGGGGGCTGCTGGAGTGGCCCAGATGTTACAACACCCTGCCCAGATGTTGAGTTGTGGCCCTGTGGGCTCCCCTCACTCGCCTCTGCTTGCTTTTTCACAGGGAAGGACCTGCTGGTGCCCCTCACCAGCTCTGTATCCTTTCTCACCCCCGCAAATTCACTCCCCTTGGGGCTGTTTGTGCCAAACCAGTGCTGCCACCATCATGCTGTGGTGCCGCTACCTGGCACACCCAGGCTCTGTCCCTGCCTTTACTGCCAGAGCCGTGTAACCCTCCCGGTTCCCTGCTTTCCCTAACACCCCCTCCCAGATGTATGTCCCAGGGAAGCTCTCGGATGTCGAGCGTGTCCTGATCGATGTCGGAACTGGCTACTATGTGGAGAAGGTGAGGGGTGTGTATGAGGGACACTGTCGGGTTTGGGGGGGGTGGCTTGGTGCCTTTCCTGGGGAACTGCTCCCCATGTTTGTGTCACGGAGGCCCCCCTTAACTCCCTTGCTGCCCCTTCCCTCAGACGGCAGATGACGCCCGAGACTTTTTCAAGCGGAAAATCGACTTCCTGACGAAGCAGATGGAGAAGATCCAGCCAGCACTGCAGGAGAAACACGCTATGAAGCAGGGTAAGCAGCTGGCTCCCTCCTTGCTCTTGGGGGTCACCCCCAGAAGCCTCCCCTGACTCCCCAGCCCCCTTCTCTCCCTGCAGCTGTGGTGGAAATGATGAGCCAGAAGATCCAGCAGCTCACGGCCTTGGGAGCTACGCAGGGTGCGACCACCAAGGCTTAGCCTTCAGCCTCACAGGCCACCCTCCTCGCCATCGCCACTGGGATGGGAGCCGAGGCTGGAGGGAGCCCTGGGGCGCAGCGCAGCCCCCGACCCCATCCTGGCTCTCCCTGTCCTGGTTCTCCAGCGCCTCTTTCCACCCCCATGGTGCCTGGCAGCACCAACCCCCCCTTTTTGTAGGCAGCATCTTGCTGCCGCGGTGCGGAATAAATGAATTGACTTCTCAAAGCGCGGTGCTTTTGGGGGTGGTGCTGGGGGAGGGGGGCTCTGCCAGGTCTGTGGCCATGCGATTTGGGGCAGCCTTATCCCAGGAATCCCGCTGCTCCCTCCATCTCCAGCCTCTCTTGCCCAGCTTTGCCAGGCCTCAGCTAGGTCCCCCCCAACACCCCTGTGGGGCTTTTTACCCCCCTGAGACAAAATAATCCACCTTCCCCCAAACAGAACAACTTTATTCCATGGCTAAGGCCCCATCCAGCCGCGCTCCGCTCCCCTGGCGCGGGGTCTGCCTGGTGGTGCCCCATGGCTTCTACCCTACGTGTGTCCGTCCCGCCCCCCACCCCCAACCCCAGTATATACATCTATAGGGTCCATCCCCTACGGGAGGGTCACCGAGGTCTAGCCTGTGTCCGTTGGGGGCCACACAAACCACAACGGTGTCCCGTGTGGCTTGGCGTCACCTCGCCCCCCTGCCCGCAGCGCAGTCCGTACGTCCCCTGGTGTGGTGTCACCTTATCCCCCTGCCTGCAGCGCAGTCCGTGCATCCCCCCTCGTGTCCCCCCAGACGGTCTCAGCGGACAAAGAGGGGCTTGTGGACGCGCTTGTGGCGGTTGAGTGTGGCACTCTTGGCGAAGCTCTCCCCGCACTCCACGCAGATGTAGGGCTCGTGGCCGTGAGCCTGCGCTCGGTGACGCTCCAGCTCGGCCCCGTCGCGGCAGCTCTGCCCGCACTCCGGGCAGGGTGAGGGCTGGCCGCGGGCAGCATGAACCCGCTGATGCTTCAGCAGGTTGGTGCTCTGGGCGAAGCCACGGCCGCACTGCCCGCAGCGGTGGGGCCGGGCGCCCGAGTGGGTGCGTTGGTGCTTGATGAGGTTCTTGCTTTGGGTGAAGCTCTTGCCGCACTGCCCACAGGTGTAGGGCTTCTCCCCGGTGTGGATGCGCTGGTGTTGGATGAGGTTGGAGCTCCAGCTGAAGCTCTTGCCGCAGTCCCCGCAGCGATACGGCTTCTCCCCGGTGTGCGTCCGACGGTGCTGAACCAGGTGCGAGTTTTGGCTGAAGCTCTTGCCGCACTCCCCACAGGTGCTGGGCCGTTCCCCGGTGTGAGTCCGCTGATGCCGCAGCAGCTTCGACCAGTGGCTGAAGCTCTTCCCGCACTCGTTGCAGATAAAGGGGCGCTGACGGCCACCCCGGTGCCTTCCCCCCACGCCTTCCCCCTCTTCCTCCTCACCGTAGGCCCCCGCCGACGTCGCAGCACCAGAGCTGGGCTGCCCTCCTCGTTTCTTGCTTTTTGGGGCTAGGGGGCTGTGGGGGATGACGGTCTGGATGATCTCGTGGGGCAGGACCTCGTCCTCGCAATCGCTCACGATGCCGTCGTCGGCTGCGGGGGTGGGTAGAGAGGCTGGGGAGGGGGCTGGCACCCCCCACCCCGGGGACAGGTGCCCCCCCCCTCCAGAAATGGGTCCCTCCTCCCCAGCCCACCCTCGCCCCCTCCTCACCGATGTAGACCCTCCGGACCATGTCCCCCTCGTCCGAGTCGTGCAGCTCCACCACGCAGGGCTCCTCCTGCTCCATGGGGGCGGCCAGTGGACCCCGGTGTCCTGCAGGGCAGTGGGGAGCCCTGAGCTACCCCACCTGACACGGGACCACCCCCACCACCCCGCTCCCCGGCCCGAGACCCCCCCCTCAGGCTCCAGAAACTCATCCTGAATTCCTCCTCCCTGATGACAATTTGCATCTCGTTTCCTGTTGCGCCATGGCCAGTTCCTGTGTGCTCGGGCCACACCGGAGCATGCGGGAGCTGGGCTCAGAGCTGCTGGGGGGGCCCCAGGTCCCTTTGTGCCCCCCAGGTCCCTTCATGCCATCCCAAATCCCCTTATGCTGCCCCATATCCCTCTCTGCTGCCCCAAATCCCCTTGTGTCACCCCGGGTCCCATCATGCCGCCCCCAAATCCCACTGTGCCACCCCAAATCCTCTTGTGCTGCCCCAAAATCCCTTTGTGCGACCCCAAATCCCTTCATGTCCCCCCCATTCTCTCTGTGTGACCCCAAATCCCTTCGTGCCCCCCCCCAAATCGCTCCGGGGCCCCATTCCGCCGCATTACCTGGGCTCCCGGGGGGGTCTGGGGGTCCCGCTGCTTCTCTGGACTTGGCCCTGCTGCTCTGCCCTGGCGTTGGCTCCCGAGATCTGGGGGGGGGGGGCACACGGACACGGGTGGTTATGGCCCTGCAGCTGCGGGGGGGGGGCACTTGTCCCCCACCCTATGGATCTGCCCCCCACCCCCCCAGTCCTGGGGGGGGGCTGCAACCTCCCCTTAGCCCTTGCGCATCCCCCCCCCCCCCCCGCCTCCCCGGGGTGCTCCCCCCGCCGTTTAGCTCCCGGACGACTCGTGTCCCACCCCCCCCCCCGCTCCGTTCGGGGGTCCTGCAGCACCGGGGGGGGGGGGGATGGATCCGTCCCGGGGGGGTCCCTGAGCCCTCACAGCCCGGTGTAGGGGGGGGCCGGTGCCGGGCGGCGGCCGGGGCCATTTTGGCCGGAGGGAACCGGCGGAGGGGACCCGGTTGGGGGGGGGGGGGAGGCGCGGGGACCCCCGAGCATCCTCAGGGCCGGGAGGGGGGCGGCCCCGCCGCTGCCCCCCCCTCCCCGTCCCCGTGTCCCCCCGCGCTCACCGGCCCCGGCGCGGCGGCGCCTCCGCCGCTTCCGCCGCCCGCCCGGCCCGAGGGGGCGGCGGCTCCGCGCGGGCCCGGCCCCCGCCGAGGGGAGGAGGGGGGGGGGGGCGAGCCGCAGAGACCCCCCACGGCATCGCGGAGCGACCCCCCCCGGCTGCGGGTCTGCGTCGCCAGGGTGCCCGCAGCCCCCCAAAAGCACCCTACCCCCCCCCAGGATGCTCGCTGCACCCCAAAAGTGCCTGTACCCCCCCTCCGGGGGTGCCTAGGGCACCCTAAAGCTGCCTGCACACACCCCCCCCCCAGGATTCCCAATTCACCCCTAAGGTGCCTGTACTGCTCTCCTGGGGTGCCCAATGCACCCCAAAAGTGGCTGCATCCTCCTCTCCAGGGTGCTCGGGGCACCCCAGCAGTGCCTGTACCCCCCTCCCAGGGTGCCTCGTGCACCCTAAAAGTGCCTGCATCCCCCCCCACGATGACCACTGCACCCCAGAAACGCCTGTACCCCCCTCCCAGGGTGCTCCGTTGCTGCCTCTACCTCCCCAAAGGTGCCCGGTGCACCCCAAAAGAACCTGCGCCCCTCCCCAAGATGCCCGGTGCACCCCTGCCGTGCCTGTGCCCTTCTCCTGGGGTGCCTAGTGCACCCCAAAAAGTGCCTGCATTCCCCCCAGGCTGCCAGCTGCACCCTAAAGGTGCCTATACCCCCCTCCCAGGATCCCCTAGCATTGCCTGTACCCCCCCAAAGATGTTCAGTGTACCCCAAAGTTGCCTACATCCCCCCCAGGGTGCCCTGTGCACCCCAAAGTTGCTCACAGTCCCCCCTTGGGGAGCCCTGGAGGTGCCCGCTGCATCTGAAGATGCCCACACCCCTTCAGGAAGCCTGGTGCACCCCAAAAATGCCTGCACCCCCCCATTCAGCATGCCCAGTGCACCCAGAAGGTGCCCACCATCACCCCCCCCCAGGGTGCCCCATTGGTGCCCGGTGCACCCCAAAGCAACCTGCCCCTCCTGCCATAGAGTGTGGTGCACCCCAAAGGTGTCTGTGACCCCCTCAAATGCCTGGGGCACCCCAAAGGGGCGCAACCCCCCCAAAGCTGCCCAGTGCACCCCCCAGGTTTCCCAGTGCCCAACCAAAGATGCCCAGTGCACCCCCAGAGCTGCCCAGTGCACCCCCCAGGTTGCCCAGTGCACCCCAAAGGTGCCCAGTGACCCCCAAGGAACTTGCCTCACCCCCACCCCAGGTGCTCAGGGCACACAGCACCCAAATGCCCCCCCAGGGTGTCGGGGGGGTGCCAGTCCTCTCCCAGGGACCCCTCCCCACACTTGAGACCCTCAGCTCTGCCTGCCAGCACTCGGGGCCCTGCTCAGGGGTTTTGGGGGGGGTGTCTGTGGCACTTTGGGGTCTAAATGGGCTCAAAAAGATGAATTTCCAGCCCCGTGCCAACCCCGCACCCCACAGTGGGGGAAACTGAGGCATGGCACAGCAATCCGGCTGGACCCCCATGTGTCCTTTGACCCTAAACTGGGCCCCCCCAAATCGTTGGAGAGTGAGAAAGAGGGGCTGGAGCCACTTCCCACGTGAACTGGCCCATTCCGGGGGGGCAAATGGGTCCGGGGGAGGAATGCCAAGCCCCCCACCTGCATCTGGGGGGGTAAGGGGTCTTGCACATCGCCCTGGGAGGGGGCACGGGTGCTGCAAGGCCGATGAAGCCCCCAGCCCCCCACCTTTGCCCCTCCATCCCCTCTCCCTCCCTCAGTTCCTCCCGCCCCCATTTATTTTTGGGGTGGGGGGCGCAGCGCCGGGACCGCAAGGCACAAAGAAAAGCCGAAGCACCAGGACCCCCCCCCATCCACCACCGCTTCCCTGCCCCCCCCCAGCAGCTCCCCCCAGCCCCAACCCAAGATGGGGGGGGTGTCCCATTTTTTTGGGGGGGGCTTCCCAATCTCCTGTCGTTCCCCCCCCCCCAGCCAACCCCAAGGACAGCGGCTCATCCATGTGTGTCTTTCCCCCCCCCTTCCCGCAACACCCGCCGGCCTTCGACTCACCTCTCCGAGGCCAAAGGATGGGGTGGCGCGATGGGGTCTGGGAGGGGATGGCGAAGGGTTTTGGGGGTCCCTGGTGAGGGGTTTGGGGGTGCGAGGGCTGGCGCTGGCCCCCGAGCGCGAGGCTGGCGTTCGGGGGAGGCCGGGAACAGGAAGGTCCCAGCGTCATCCCATTCCCCCGGCCCTGCTGCCGCCTCGCCGCGAGCCGGATGCTTTTTTCCACTCGGCGAGCAAAAATAGGGGTGAAACCTTGGAAGGGGGGGTCCCCAACCACGACACCCTCAAACCCCACAGCCGAGCGATGGATCCTAGTGGGGAGGACAAGGGGGCTCAGCCCCTTCGGTGACGGGGAATGGTGGATTCGGGTTTGTTGTTTTTTTTTCCCTGCTCCGCTTGGAAAACATTCCCGGGCAGGAGGATTTGGGGGGAGTACACGAGGCTCATTATTGGGGGAGATGGCGGGGGGGAAATGAGCAGCCAGAGCCCCCCTAACCCCCCCACTTTGTGTAATGGCTCTGGCTCCAACCCCGTGCATTCCTCCCCCCCCCGCCCCGCTCCGGCAAAAAAATGGTTGGAAATTATGCAACGAGGCCGGCGCCTTCATTAATGGGATTGAGCCCAGCTCGGCACCGGCCCTGGGCGTCAGGATTTTGGGGTGCCTTCGGCATCCCCTTCTGCACCCCACCACCACCGCCCCGCTGAGACCCTGCAGCCCCCAGGAGGGTCTGGGGGTGCAAGGTTGGGGAGCAGCGGGTCCCCGTCCCCATCCCTGCCCTGGGGAGGTTGGGTGGCGCGTGCGGGCACGTGGCGGCAGCCGGCGTGGGAGCCGTCCCCGCGGGGCACCTGGCGCTGCGGCACCCGGCTCTGCTCCAGCCCCGACCAGGAGGATGGGAAAAACCTTTCCACGGTGGCGTTGGCGTCACCGGAATCGTGCCACCACCGCCACGGCCGTCGCCTCGTCCCCTAGGGGTGACGCTGCCGGGGGTGTCCCTGGAACCGCATGGCAGGACGACGCTCAGCAAACTCCGCTGCTCAGGGACCTTTTATTGATCTCATCGGCAGACCCGTGTGCCCCAACCCTGTACCCACCCCCCCACAACCCTCCTTGGCTTTGGGGGTGCTTGGGGTGCAGATGCCTAACCCTGGCTCCGCTGTGGGAGCATCCAGCCCCGTTCCCAGGCGCTGCAGTCCCCAGCCCTTGCCAGGGCAATGCCAGTCCCCCTTGCTGGGGATGCACCCCAAAACCCAATCCCCACCCTTGCATCCCCATCCCTCTATCTCCATCCCGGCATCCCCGTCCCCATCCCGGTGTCCCCCTCCCCATCACGCGGCGTGAAGCTTCTGATGCCGATGGAGCTGGGACTTGTGGCGAAAGCCGTCCCCGCACTCCCCACAGATGTAGGGCTTCTCATCGGTGTGGGTGCGGCGGTGACGGATGAGGTTGGAGCTGACGCTGAAGCGTTTCCCGCACTCGCCGCAGCTATAGGGTTTCTCGCCGGTGTGGGTCCGCTGATGCTGGATGAGGGCCGAGCTCTCACTGAACCGTTTGCCACAAGCGCCGCAGGCGTAGGGCTTTTCGCCGGTGTGGATACGTTGGTGGGTGACCAGGTTGGAGTTTTGGCTGAAGCCTTTGCCGCAGGCGCCGCAGGTGTAGGGCTTCTCACCGGTGTGGGTGATCTGGTGACGTGCCAGGTCCGAGCTGCGGCTGAAACCCTTCCCGCACTCGCTGCAGATGGTGGGGCGCAGGCGACCCCCCCGCAGCCCCAGCAGCTCCTTCAGCGGTCCCAGGCCCCCCGGGTGCCCCGGCGTTTTGGCCGGTCGACGTGGCGGCGCTTTCCGTCGCGGCCTCGCCGGGCGGCCAGGTGGCTCGCTGCCGGAGGCCGGTGGGCTGGGGTGGGCTGCGGGGAGAGGAGAGCTGGGCACCGGCGGGACGGCGTGGGGATGGGTGGCACCGAGGGCAAGGGGATGGGCCCAGGGCTGTGTCCCACTGAGCCTTTCCCGTCCTATTGGCACCTTCTCTGTCCAGTCAGTCCCTTCTCCACCCTTTTTGCCCCTTCTCCATCCCTTTTGCCCCTTCTTCATCTCTCTGTCCCCTCTGTCCCTTCTCCATCCCCTCATCCCCTTCTCCATCCCATTGATACCTGCTCCATTCCCTCTTCCCCTTCTCCAGCCCCTCTGTCCCTTCCCCATCCCTGCTGCCCCCCCTCCATCCCTTCTCCAGCTTCCCTGTCCCCTCTCTGGTTTGGGGACAGCAGTGACACCCCTGTCCTGCTCCCAAGCCCTGGTTTAACTCCCAGCTCAGCCCCCACTGTGTGTCCCCACCAACCCGCCCCATCCCACCCCAAGGACAAGTGTCCAGGCTCGGGGGGCAGGAGGAGGTTCATGCACTGGGCAGGATGCGTGCGGATGGCACCACCGAGGCGGACTCGGAGCCCAAATTCCCTCTGCAAACCATGGCTGGAGTTGGGGTACCAGGAAACCCCATGGTGCAGGAGCAGGGCATCCCTGCACCCCAGGATCGGGGCATCCCCATGACATGGGATCAGGACATCTCTGCACCCCAGGATCGAGGCATGCCTGCACCCCGAGATCGGGGCATCCCCAGACTGTGGGGTCGGAACATCCCTGCACCCCATGACTGGGACCATCCCCATGGTGTGGGAGCACGGCATGCCTGCACCCCGAGATCAGAGCATCTCCATGCTGTGTGATCAGGACATCCCTGCACCCCAGGATCAGAGTGTCCCCAGGCCACAGCAATGGGGCATCCCAGTACCCCCAAATCAGGGCATTCCCATGTTGTGTGATCAGGAAATCCCTACACCCCCAGATCAGGGTATCCCAATGCCACAGGAATGAGGTACCCCTGCACCCCAGGACTGGAACATACCTGTGCCACAGAAATGGGACATTCCTGAACCCCCGAACTGGGGCATCCCCACACCGTGCAGTCAGGACAACCCTGCACCTCAGGATCGGGGCATCCCCATGCTGTGGGGTTGGGGTATCCCTGTACCCAGGGATTGGGGTATCCCTATGCCAGGAGAAGGGGGTATCCCCACTCCGAGGGACTGACGCATCCCCAGACGCTGGGATCGGGGTATCCCCATGCTACGAGACCAGGACACCTGCACCCCAGGACTGGAGCATCTTCTCCTTACAGGATCAAGGCATCCCTACGCCAAGGGATCGGGATACCCCCCTGCCATGGGAATAGCACATCCCTGCACCCCAAGACTGGGGTAACCCCGTGCTGTGGAATTGTTGTACTCCCATACGCTGGGACTGGGGTACACCCATGCCATGGGAATGGGACATCCCTACACCCCAGGACTGGGGTATCCCTGTGCTGTGGGATTGTGGTATCCCCGTGCCATGGGAATAGGATAACCCCACATCCCTAGGACACCCCATATCCTGGGATCAGGGTATCCCCATACCATGGGAGTGGGACACCCACACCCTCCGGGATCAGGGTCCCCCCCACCCTCCAGGATTGGGGGATCCCCATGCCGCAAGGTCAGGGTATCCCCACATAGCTGGGTCGGGGCAGGTCCACGGGGGGACCCCCAAAAAGGACCCCCCACCCCACTCCCCACAATGCCACAGGGACACACCGCGTGGGGACACCTCGGCCGAGCCCCTCACTGTGGCCAGGTGCCGCTTTGGGGGGGCTCACCTGCAGAGGTCCCCTCTGGCAGCTCGGCGTCCTGGGGGTCCCGGGGGTCCTGGGCGGACGGCTCCCCCTCCGTGTCCATCGCTGCTGTCCCAGCACGCTCAGACGGGGGGACCCTGCCCGGGGCGGTGAGAAGGAGCAGGCAAAGAGATGGGGTGACATGGGGGCACCCCCGGGGGGGTCCCGGCTGCACCCCAAGGGGGGTCCCGAACACCTCCATGCCTCAGTTTCCCCTCTTGATGCTGGGTGGGGGGGGCACCAAGGCCATGGGTTGGGGCTTGAAGCATCCCCCTCCCCATCCCAACAGCATCCCCCCCCCGCCATGCCCCCCACCCCTCTCATGGAGGGGGCCCCCAAGGTTTGGGTGGGGGAGGGCTACACTCCCCCCCCCCCGACTCTGCCCCGAGCATCGCCGCCATCTCGGGGGGCACCGGGAAGGGGAAAAAGAGGGGGGGGACCTGTCTGCCCTTCTTTTTAGGGGGGGGTCCCTGGCCCCGACTCACCGCTGCGGCCGGCCTGGCCGGGGGGCCGTGGGGGCCCGGGGGGGTGGCGGTGGGGAGCGATGGGTGGGCTGGAGCGGGAGCGGGGAGCGGGGAGGCCGCGAGCGGAAGGGCCTTCCCGCATGGCCGCCCTCGGCTCCCGCCGGCTGCCGGATGGCGCAGCTCTATGGTCGGGGGGCTGCGACCCCCCGCCACCGACCCCAAATTTGTTCCCGCCACCCCGCCACGGGGAACGGACATCCCCCCCCCAGGGGGGTATGGCCAAGGGGTGCGGGAGGAGGGGGGGGGGGCCGCCATTGCGGGCCTGGGCTCGGCAGCGGGACGAGCCTGGGTTGGGGGGAGTTTTGGGGTGTCCCGTCCCGTCCCCCCCGTGTGTCTGGGTGGGGGCTGGGGTGTCCCCTCCTGCGATGTGTCCGGCTTTGTGGGGGCACTGGGGGGAACGGGGCCCTCCTGGGGGTCCTGCTGACGCTGGGGGTTTGTGGCTGGGGGGTGTCGTTGGGGGGTGGGGTGGGCTCTTTTGCCCCCTCCCGTCTGGTGCCAAATGTTGACATCTAGGGGGGGACACAGCTCCCTCTGCACCCCCAAAACACCCTATCAAGTGCTTGCAGCTGGAGGGGGTGACAGGACAAAATGGGAGGGGGTGCCAGTGCCCCCCCCCCAGCACCCCAATTCAACCAGATGTTGGCAGCTGGGGGGGCATTGGCCTGAGAGTCAGGGCCCTCCAGCCCCCCCAAACTCTCCCACCAGATGTTTGCAGCTGGATGAAGCCACCGGGGGGACGACGACAACACGTGAGGGAGACGGGGGCACCCAATGCCCCCCCCCCCCTCCCAATTGGGGACCCCCCCCGGGCAGGAGGGACCCCCAGCTCCCACCAGCTCCCCGCTCAGCTCTATGATTTTAACCCTTCCCAGCCCGAGCGAGGGTTGAGCTGGCGGCTGTTGGCTGGGGGAAGCGGGCAGCCAGACTGGGAGTCACTGGTTTGAACTGGTGGCGGCGTGAGCCAGCAGCGATGGTCACTGTGGGGGTTTGGTGCCACGGCACAGGCGGCTCGGTGTCCCCTTGGGGCGACAGGTTTGGGGGTGCGAGTCCCACTGTCACCTGGCTGGGTCACCCCTCAAGCTCAGCTGTCACCCCTCAGGCTGTTGGGTCACCCTCAGGCGGGAGAGTCACCCTTTCGGGGTGCTGGGTCACCCCCCAAGCTGGGCTGTCACCCCTCAGGGTGCCGAGCCATCCCGTGTGACAGGGCTGGGCTGTGGTGACAACCCGCTCAGGTGTCCGCGGCAGGAGGAGTCGTCACACCCGGGCACAGACCTGTACCCAGCTCAGCCACTGTCTGACTGTCCCCAACAGGCAGAAAAACACCCAAACCCCGTCCCCACAGTGATGCCCCAGTGTCACACAGCTCAAGGACACCCCAGTGTCACCCAGTGTAGGGATGCCCTGGTGTCACCCTCGTAGGGACATCCTGGTGCCACCCAGCATAGGGACACCCCAGTGTCACCATCGCAGGGACACCCCGGTGTTGCCCTCAGAGGGACATTCTGGTGTCACCCTCACAGGGATGCCCTGGTGTCACCCTCCTGGTGTCACCCTCACAGGGATGCCCTGGTGCCACCCTCACAGGGACATCCCAATGTCACCCAGTGTAGAGACACCCTGGTGTCACCCTCGCAGGGACATCCCAATGTCACCCAGTGTAGAGACACCCTGGTGTCACCTTCACAGGGACACCCCAGTGTTGCCCTCAGAGGGACGTTTTGGTGTCACCCTCCTGGTGTCACCCTCACAGGGATGCCCCGGTGTCACGTTCCAGGTGTCACCCTCGCAGGGATGCCCCGGTGTCACCCTCACAGCGACACTCCGGTGTCACACAGTGTAGGGATGCCTCAGTGTCACCCTTGCAGGGACATCCCGGTGTCACCCAGCATAGGGACACCCCAGTGTCACCACCGCAGGGACACCCCAGCATCACCCTCAGAGGGACATTCCAGTGTCACCCTCCTGGTGTCACCCTCCCGGTGTCACCCCCGGTGTCAGCCGGCACCGTCCGTCCCCCCGGGGCGGCAACCGCGGGCCGGGGCCCGGGGCGCTCGGGGGTGCGCCAGGCCCCGTTGCTATGGTGACGCCGGGGCCGGGGGGGCGGGTTCCCAGGGCCCCCCTCAGCGCTCCCAGCTGGGGCCGCCGGAACCCAGCGGCTGCGCAGTGAGAGGGCGGATTGGTGGAGAGCCGGGAGGAGGGGCGGGGCTTACGGGCGGGAGAGGCTGGCGATTGGAGCAGAACAAAGGGAGGGCGGGACCGCCGAGGGCGGGGGCGGAAAAGTCGGGAGGAGGCGGAGCCTCGAGGGACTCCGGGAACCGGATTGGCGGAGAGGTCAGACCGGGGAAGGGGGGGCGCGGCCTCTTCCTGCGCATGCGCCGTTGCGCAGGTCCGTCACTTCCGGGTGGCGGTGCGTTTCCGCCTCCCGCTGGGCCTGGAGCGGCCGCGCCGAGACCGCGCGGACCCCCGGGACCCCCCCGGGACCCTCTGGGACCCCCCCCCGGACCCCCACCCTGGGACCCCTTGCTTCTCCCCGCGGCGCTCGGCGCGGCCCGGGCAGCTTTTCCGGCCCCTCCCCGCCATAGCGGGGGGGCCCGGCGTGGGCCTGGCGCCGGCGGCTCGGTGAGAGCCGCCCGGGGCATGAGGAGGAGAAGGAGGAGGAGGCCGGCCGACCCGCACTATGTGGTACATCATGCAGAGCATCCAGAGCAAGTACTCGCTGTCGGAGCGGCTCATCCGCACCATCGCCGCCATCCGCTCCTTCCCGCGGGACAACGTGGAGGATCTCATCGGCAGGGTGAGCCCCCCCTCCCCAACCCCCCGGCCCGGCCCTGGGTCGCTGCGAAACGCTCGGGAAGGAAATGGAAGGTTTGTAGGGGAGGGGGCCGAGGTGGAGAACCCCCTCCGTGAGCCAACGGGGTGCCTCGGTGCTGCGGGGGCGGTGTGTGTGTGGGTGTCTGCCCCCGTTTCGCGGCTGAAGGGTCAGGCCGGGCTGCGGGCATCGCTTCCCGCTGCTTGAACGCCCGTCGGGGTGAGGTTCTTGCGGCTGGGCCCCCCGCCTTGGCCCCGCAGAGGGGGCGGTCTGGGAGGTTTGCCTCTGCCCGGGTCACTCTTACAGACAGAGGAGAGCCCTGGCTAAACCTGGCTGATCCGGGCAGCTGCTGAGCTATTTCGGGTGGTGAGGGCTTCGCGGAGCGTCTTAAACCTCCTCGGAGATGCCCTTTCAAAGCCGACAAGCTCCCGGGTTCAGCCCGGGGCTGTGTCCCACCTGAGGATGCTCCCAGGGCAGCTCAGGCCATGCCGGAACCTTGCCGGTGGCTTTTAGACGGCTGTCAGTTTATTTACCAGAGGCAGAGCACCCCGCTTGCCTTTTCAACACCCTCCCCCCACCCCGCACTGTGCCCGCTGTCAGCCTCACACTAGCCATTCCTCGTGATCCTGCCGGAGCAGAGAGCTGACAGACAGAGAGCGGCTGCACGGGTTATACCAGACCCCTGCGGCACTCAGATTTCTTCAGGCATCGTTTAGTGACGATGAATTAATTAAAATCAAGCCTGGGAGCAGGGATGCAGACTGTCAAATGCTTTTGCCCGGCGGCGAGCTCTGTGCAGCTGCAGTTCCCGGCCTGAAAACAAACCCCAGGGCTTGCGCAGGAGCATTATGCTGGATATCTATTAATAAATCTTTTCTAACGATGCAAATTGAGGTGCATCAGCTGCTGGCTTGGGGGTGGAAAAGGGCCAAGAACGGGTGGGTTTGCTAATCCCGGCTGCGGTTTCCTGTGCTCTCGCAGGGCGCGGACGTGAACTGCATGCACGGCACCCTGAAACCGCTGCACTGCGCCTGTATGGTGGCTGACGCTGACTGCGTCGAGCTGCTGCTGCAGAAGGGAGCGGAGGTAAAGGCTTTTAAAGAACAAAACAACGTTATATATGCAAAGGTCACTTTGAAAAGGGTTGGGAGGCAGCAGTGGGTGCTGATAAACAGCTGAGGTTTGAGCCAACTGTTTTAAGCGGTGCTGGTTTTGTGCCCCCTCGCAGGGCAAAATGGGCCCAGGTGAAGGTTTATCGTCCCAGTAGGGAGCAAAATGTTTGGGCCCAGGATCTTGGGGGTGCCCGCTTCTCCGGGAAGGGAGGGTGGTTTTGCACTGGAAACCTGAGGGAAGAATTGAAACCTATATATTGCCTGATCTTTGGCAGCTCCTTCTGGCTGCTGGGAGGTCGTACCCCCCACTACCTGCCTCGTTTTCCCATCCGCTAAATTTGTGATGTGGAAACAGTTTTGTGC
This sequence comes from Buteo buteo, assembly GCF_964188355.1. NCBI lineage: Eukaryota > Metazoa > Chordata > Aves > Accipitriformes > Accipitridae > Buteo > Buteo buteo. The sequence continues at coordinate 30,158,571 of NC_134187.1, read as the reverse complement.
GGCACTGGCAGAGCTTCCCCTGATGCCGGCAGGAGCTGGGGTACCTCAGTGACCCCCAAATCCTTTCTTCTCCCTCCCCTTCTCCTGCAGGTCAACGCCCTGGATGGCTACAACCGCACAGCCCTTCACTACGCAGCAGAAAAGGATGAAACCTGTGTGGAAATCCTCCTGGAGTACGGAGCCAACCCAAATGCTCTGGACGGCAATAAGGACACCCCGCTCCACTGGGCCGCCTTCAAGAACAACGCCGAGTGTGTGCGGTCACTGCTGGAGAACGGTGCCTTGGTGAATGCCCGCGATTACAACAACGACACGCCGCTCAGCTGGGCGGCCATGAAGGGTAACCTGGAGAGCGTCAGCATCCTACTCGACTTCGGGGCGGAGGTTCGGGTGGTTAATTTGAAAGGCCAAACCCCCATCTCGCGGTTGGTGGCGTTGCTGGTTCGGGGATTGGGTACGGAGCGCGAGGATTCCTGCTTCGATCTTCTCCATCGAGCTATCGGACATTTTGAGCTGAGAAAAAACGGCAGCATGCCCTGGGAGGTGACCAGGGATCAGCAGCTCTGCGAAAAGCTCACACTGCTCTGCTCGGCCCCTGGTACCCTACAGACGCTGTCACGTTACGCCGTACGCCGCAGCCTGGGCGTGCGGTTCCTGCCGGAGGCGGTGAAGCAGCTGCCCTTGCCCACCTGCCTGAAGGAGTACGTGTTGCTCCTTAGTTAAGCAAAAGACAAGGCGCCAGGGCTCTTCTGCACCGGCATTCGGCTCCCTTTGTCACTGCTTCCTCGTGGCAGCACTGGGGGTGAGGTTGACCGCTTGGTTTGGGACTCATGGGTGCCGGATTCCCCTCCCCGGTCACCGTCCTAGTTTTCATCCTGCTCTGCTCTTCCACCTGGGCTGGTGCAGGGCAGCAGGGATCCACCAGTGCTACTCACAGACGTCTCCATGTTGTGTCTCTGCCCACAATGCCTGCTTGGTGGCTCCTCCCATGCGCTATCCCCTCGATTTTGGCCTTGTGAGATGAGTGATCCCCCTTTAATGGCAAATTATATCCCAGCTGTTGGATTAACCTGGTTTTTTTTCCCCTTTTTTTGCATTGGGGCAGACTCTGGGAAAGAAAGGCTTTCTGGGTGTGGGGAGAACAGGGAAACCCTCCTTCTTCGAAGGACCTGGGGCAGGAAGTCAAAAGAAGGTGTTGTCGGACCCAGAGAAGTCCTGTGGGATGTGTCGGCTGGAAGTCTGGTGGAAAAACTCACCTTAAGTGCGCGTAGCAAGCCTGTACATTGTGTAAAAGTGCAGGCTGGCACCTTTGCTTGGCGCGAACACCTGCACACAGCCACAGCTGCCCCAGCACAACACCCCACAGACAGGGCAGACCTTGTGTGTCCGTGGCTCCCGGTGCTTCAGGTGGACGTGGGGCATCCCTTCAACACATGGAAGTGTATTTTCCTTTCTTATCTATAATTTTTAAGATGCATCAGTACTGTAGAGGGGAAGAGGGTGGGAACACCTCAAAAGCCAACACTTTGTGGGGCTGTAATTCATGTGAGTGGAGGAAATGTTTCCCTCCCTCTCCGGAGTAGCTCTGCTCAGAGTGCAGAACGCTCCATGCCCCTGAGCAGAGGGTTTCCCTCCTGTCTGCCATGCAATAACCCACCCGAGCTCTTCCTTTGCTTTGGTTTTGCACCATCAACTCACCATTTCATTGTTGATTTTATGTACGCGTGTGTATATACAGATTTTCGGAGGAGACATGAGGATGTGCTGGCAGCGGGGCACCAGGCAGGACCCCCGTGGGCAGCATCTGCTCTCTGTTCGGCACGGCTCACTCTTGGTGGCAATGGCATCCCTGCACGCACCGTCATGTATTCACAGAAATAAATGGCTCACCGCGTGCTGGAAGGTGTGTGTGTCGCACACTTGTGGATGGGATCATTGAGGGAGTGCAAGGGGTTGGACCTGCTCCTTTGGGGTCCTCCCTAAACAGGGAGGGTGCGTCAGGGTGGAGTTTGGGGGTGCTGCTGCTGGTGGTTTTGTTCCCATGCTTGTTTTCAGCACGACGTACGGTTCCCGTCACACCTCTGAGAACAGTAACATCACCTTGTCTGTGATGATGCCTTGTTAAACCCTCATTCTGATGAGTTCTGTGTGGGTTTTACCTCCGAGTGCAGCCTGCCCCCTCCAATTCCCCTTGCTGCTCCCAGCCCACCCTTCACACCCCTGCCTCTGCCCTTGTCTGGGTTTTTTTTGGATCTTGATGATGCACTGAGCTGCATCATACTCCACATGCATGTTCCTCACCCAGGGATCCTCTGGGAGAGCTGCGCTGTGCTCTCGGAGGTGAAGTGAGGATGGTAAACTTTGATAGTTACTTTACAGGAGAAACTTGGAGGAGAAAAAATCAGATTATATGTACTTTATTCCTCCCTGTTGTGCTGGGAAATGAAGGTGTCAGGACCAGGGGTGCCTGCGGGGCTGTGCGAGCCATGTTCCCCTTCCCCAGGGGCTGAGCACTGGAGGATTGGAGCATGATTCGTGTTTGCCACCATGAGCAGATGGTGAGTTTATTGAAGCATTTTAATTCTGAATTTTTAACGCTAAAGTGGTGCCCTAGGGACTCTATCCGGACTGCTTGCTCTCAGCTCATTGCAACATCCTGCTGCAACACTTGGGGAACCACTTGTCTGTTTAAAAAGCCCATAAAATACCTAAACCGACCCTGAGGAAACCCTCTGCTTCAGTAAAACTGGTCTTTTGCTGAGGCAGCGGGTGCCCTCGGGGCGTGGAGGTGCTGCCTGGCTTCCCGGGGGGTGCGAGCTACAACGGGGGTGCTTGTTTCAGAGGTTCCCCAGAGCAACACAGGGACATGCTCTGGGACAGGGGAAGCCACGCTGGTGATCGCCTCTTAGATGTTGGACTCGAGTGAGATCCTCTTGCGTGTGACATGCTCCAGGTGGGCTTTCTCTGAGGTGTCCAGCTCAATGTTGTACTTGGCCAGGATTTTTAGGATGGGACGAAGCTTCAGCCACCACTGCTCCTTGGGGATGCGGTGACTGGGAGAGAGAGAGAGGGTGGTATGATGGTCCTGGGTGGAAACAGCGCTACATTGCCTGGGGAAGCATTCCCAGCCTGTATTTATCCTTCCTGGGGTTGGGGCACGGTCTCGGGGTGAAGGGGGAAGGGGGGCACCTACTCGAAATCCGTCTGCTCCTTGAGGTCAGTGATGGGCTGAAAGACGAGGCTGCGCTTGCGCATACCCAGCAGGCAAGCCGAGTCGGCCGTGTTGGCGAAGATCCGACCTGTGAGGGGAGGTGGGGAGTGAGCTCAGTGTTTTGGACCCTTGAGGAGGGGAGAGCACCCCCCAAAATCTGCACGGGAGTTCTTTGTATTGAGATATCAGAACACGCGTGCACATTGGGAAAGGCGGGCATTTTCTTTTGGCCATCCCACCCTGTGGCTGTGGGGAAGGGTAGGGGCCTTTGGAAACAAGGCAGAGAAACCCCCCAGGTGCGGCACCCACCGTGCCGGGAGCACTCCTTGATCTTCCCGGTGATCCAGGCCACTGCCTTGGCACCCATTTTGGTGCCGAAGTTCCTGTCGAAGGGGGTCGGGGTGCCACCCTGCACCGGAAAAGTCACTGGGTGAACATGGGGAAGCCCCGAGCAAGGGTCTCCCAACCTGCAGCCCCATCCCTGGGGGCCACATTCCTGTTCCCTGGGGAGGGTCTGTACCTGCTGCATGTGCCCCAGCACATTTTTCCGGCAGTCGAAGATACCCTTCCCCTCCTCCGAGTAGAGGTTGAAGATGAAGTCGGTGGTGTAGTTCTCATTGCACCGCTCGTTCCTGCACCAGGGGAGGGAGATGGGCTCGTGAGGGGGTGACATGAGCACGGCAGGTCTCAGTCGCCCCCCCTGCCCCCATCCCACCCCAGGGACGTACCTGAGCACCAGCCCCCTCTTCACCGTCGTCTTCATCTTCTCAGTTAAATGCTCCACGTTGACCTACACAGATCATGAAATGGGCATTGGGGGGCTTGGAATTGGGAATAAATGTGGCCTGGGGCCATGGTGATGCCTGGAGTGGGGGGACATGGGATGTGTGGGGGGTCCCCAACCTGCAGGTCATGGATGTTGAAGTGCTCCTCATAGATGTAGGCGGCATCGGCACCGGCCGCCAGCCCCGCCATGGTGGCCAAGTAGCCGCAGAAACCGCCCATAGTCTCGATGATGAAGACGCGACGCTTGGTCCCAGCCGCCGACTGCTTGATGCGGTCACAGGTCTGTGGAGGTGGAAGAATTGGGGTGGAAAAAAGGGATTTACGTTAACGAGTATTGCTGCTGTTAAATGGGGAGAGGGGGCTGGGGGGTGCGGGGCCGCACTGTGGTGATGGTGTTGAGCGCGGTGTCAGCGCCGATGCTGAAGTCAGAGCCGGGGACGTTGTTGGAGACGGTGGCGGGGATGATGCAGAGCGGGATGCAGAGCTCCTCGTACTTGGCCCTCCCCTCCATCAGCTCCAGGCTGCCCGTGAAAGCCTGCGGGCAGCAGGGCGCAGGGTGTCAGCACGGGCACGGTGCCGGCAGCTGCCTATGCCCTGCCACCCCTTCCCCGCTCACCTCGAAGCCACCGATAATGATCAGCCCGTGGATGCCGAAGTTGCTGATGCTGGTGCTGATTTCCTCAAAGTATTTCTTGGGCAAGGTCCTGGGAGGATGAAACCTCCCTGTCTGAGCCTGCCCAGGGTGGGGGACTTGACCTGGGACCCCCCCCCCCCATGGGGTTTCCCCCCGGGCAGTGCATTACCTCTTTGTCCCCAGTTTGGATCCTCCCAGCCCTGTCCAGCTGCCAACCCTCTCCCAGCTGATCTCTTCCAGCTGGGGGGAAAGCAGCAAGTTAGAGGGGAAGGGGAGAAGGATTTTGGGGTGCACCGGCCTTGCTGTGACTGTATTGGAGCAATATTGGGGTAACCCAGTGACCCCCAGGCTGGGGGACAACAGTGGGATGAAGCACAGTGGTGCTGGGGTTAGGAAGGGGGTCGAGCACCCCCGTCCCAGGGGATCCCCTTTCCCTGTGGGGCTGTGGCTGCCGCTTTTCGGGGCCATACCCCATGCACCCCCTTTTCCTCCGGGACCGCACCTTCCCGTAGGCGAGCCCTTCGAAGCCGTCGTGCACCGCCAGCATCCGGTGCCCGTGGATGAGTCCGATCCGCACAGTCGACCTGACGGCCGCGTTCATGCCGGCAGCCGGGGCGCCCACATTGAGCACAGCCAGCGTGTAGCCGCTCTGCGGGGACGAAGGAGCCAACGCTGGGGGGGTTGTGGGGTTCAAGGGGACCCCATCGCCCCTTCCCCGCTGCCGTACCTTGGTGGAGGGAGGGCGGATGTGTGCCAGCAGCTTGTACACATTCCAGTTGTTCTGGAAACTCCTGCCAAGGGGGAGAAGGTGGGTGTGGGAGCCCCGGGGGTGGCCAGAGCCCCGGGTCCCCGCCACGGACAGGGTGCAGACGCTCACCGGCCCCGCAGCTTCAGGGCATCATCAAAGCGTCCCTCGTTCATCGCCGTCGTCACGTCTTTGGTCTGGGGGGAGCAGAGATGGGTGGGTTGCAAAGATGGATTGGTTTGCACCACGCCGGCTGGGTTTGCATCGCGCCGGGTTTGCAACGTGCCGTGGCATTTGCATCGCACCGAGCGGCTTTGCATCACGCCCGGCCAGGTTTGCATCATGCCGGTTGACTTTGCATCACACTGGATGGGTTTGCATTGCACCACCTGGGTTCGCTCTACATTGGATACGTTTGCATCCCACCGCGCGGCTTTGCGTCGTATCGGCCGGGTTTGCGTCGCACCCGTCTGTGAGGAGTGCAGGGGGTGTTCCTGGGGGTCCTGTCCCCCCCCATACTCACCACCTGGACGCACTCCATAAGGGGCAGGCGCACGGCTTGGTTGCCCGAGAGGCTGACGACGCAGGCGGGGGTGTCGGGGGTCCCCTCCAGCAGAGCCATGACGGCTTCAACACCCATCCGGCTGCCCTGTGGGGATAGGGATGGGGACGTTACCCCCCCGGACCCCCCTCTCCCCCAGGGCCGGGGTGGGAGGGAGCTTCTTACCAGGATACGGTCGAAGGCGGAGGGTGTCCCGCCACGCTGGACGTGGCCCAGGATGGTGACCCGGGTGTCATAACCCAAACGCTTCACCACCAGCTGCAAGACAGGGATGCTCCTGGATCTGGCCCCGTAGCAGGACCGGGAAAAGGCCGGGGAAAAAAAAAAGGGGTGCTTGCTCCCTCCCTCCCCGCTCACGTTTTTAATGTCGTCAGAGGTGATGGCCTTGCCGTGCTTGTCGATGGCGCCCTCGGCCACGATGATGATGTTCAACCTTGAGCCGCCCACGCGGGTCTGGGAGGGGGAAGACGGGGGGTCACGACAGGGACAGGGACGGGGATGGGGATGAGGTGCCTGCTGGAGCCTGTCCTACCTCCGTCAGCCTCCGGCACAAGTGATCTTCCCAGTCATCCTCGGGGGGGGACTCGGGAATGAAGACCCAGTCGGCACCGCAGGCCAGGGCGGTGATGAGCGCCAGGTAGCTGAAGCAGGTGAAAAAGAGGCCGTTCAGGGTTTTTTCCTGACTTTATCGGGAGCCGGATCTGGGTGATGGCGCGGGGACGTACCCGCAGTGGCGACCCATCACTTCCAGCACGAAGGTCCGCTGGTGGCTGCGGGAGACACGAGTTTCATCCCACGGCAAGCCCGAGTGGGGCCCGGACACCTGGGTCCCCCCCTGGTGTGGGGGACCCGGGGGGGTCCCCGTCACCTCTGGGCCGTGGTGGTGATGGCATCTACGATCTCCATGATACGGTGCAGCGCCGAGTCGGTGCCGATGGTCATGTCAGTGCCGCAGAAGTCGTTGTCGATGGAGCCCACCATGCCCACGATGTTCAGGTAACTCGACTTCTTCGCCTCCTCCGCCGTAATTCCCCCTGCCGCAGGGTGGGACACCCCCTTTTCCCTCTGTGTCCCCCCCCCAAAACATCCCCACGGGGCCAAACACCAGCACAAACCTCCAGCGTGGGGAAAACCCCACCTTTTTGTGTACAACCCCCCTGATTTTGGTGCAGACCCCCCGATTTTGGTACAAAACTCCCTTTTTCTTTTCACCCTGAAGAAGAAATCTTGGGGGGGGGTCCCATGGAGGGACACACACACACACACACACGTACCCACTTTAACCAGCTCGGCCAAGAGGCTGCTCCACTCGGCCCGGAAGGTGTCGGCGCCGGTGAGGCTGCCATCGCCGCCGATGACGCAGAGGTTGGTGATGCCGCGTTTCACCAGGTTACGGGCGGCTTTCAGGCGTCCCTCCCGAGTCCGAAAATCCTGGCACCGGGCGCTGCCGATGACTGTGCCCCCCTGTGGGACCCCCGCATGGGTGCTGGGTCACAACCCCCCCCAGCACCCCTGTGTCCGTCTGTCCATCCCTCCCCCCCCCATCCCGGCTCCGGTTTCGGGTTATTTTCAGGCTTGACCCCCGTGCCGTGGCGTAGGGTTTCACCGTATCCCCCCCACCCCTGCCATCGGTGCACTGAGCTGGCTGGGCTCAGCCGCTGCTCACCAGTTGCAGCATCATGGAGACGCTTTCCCACGTGGCCTCCTTGATGTTGTCCCCACCGTCCACCAGCCCCTGATAGCCCTGGGAGGGGGGGACACAACCTGATGTTGAAATGACCCCCCTCCAGGGTTTGGGGGGGGGGGTGTGTGTCTGGGAAAATTGGGGAGGGTGGGTGGGTGTCAGCACCGACCTCATGCACGAAGTAGACCTTGGCACCGGTGTAGATGCCCACCCGCACCACGGCGCGGACGGCTGCGTTCATGCCTGGGGGAGGAGGAGGAGAATGTCACCCTGGGACGCCCCCAAGGACCCCCCCCTAAAGCCATCATTTCCCTCCACCTTGCACAACACTCAGCTTGCCCCCCCCCAAGCCCTCCGCCCCCCCCCCTCCGGCACGGATCCGGCCCCGCAGCTGCCCGGGTTATTTTTGCCCTGTTGACATTTAGCAGCGGCGCCGCATGACACCGGGTGACAAGCATGGTGGTGGTGGGGAGCCAAGCGGAGACCCTCGCGGGCTGGATGAGGCCCCCACCCCTCCCAACTGTGGGGTACCCCCCCCATCCCCGGGGTCACCCGGGTGGAGGACAAGCTTTGGGCTGAATCCCTCCGTTTTTGGGCAACGCCAACACTTCTCTGGCGTTGGCTTTATGCCAAAGTGCTGCCGCCGTCCCTTCAAGCCCCTCCAAATTTTGGCAGGGGTTACGTGCACCCAGACACCCCCCTCCACCCCAAAACTCCCCTTAACTCTACCCCACGGCTTCCTCACCCCACCGTCCCCCCAAGGTCACCCCGCAAAACTGCAACCCGGAGAAAACCTCTGGAGCAACTCAACCATCCGCAGGATCTGGCCACAAAGTCCCGTTTTCACCTGGTTTCTCCCCAAAATAGGGCTTCACCCTCATGCAACCACTGGCTTTCGGGGTCACCGGTGTGTCCCTTACCCTGGGCGTCCCCCCCGGAGGTGAGGACGGCGATGGCTTTGCCGGCACCCAGGTTCTCGGTGTGCCCATGTCCTGGCGGTGTCTGCGCCATCTTCTTGGCTGGAAAAAGAGGAAAATTGGGTTAAAAAAGGCTGGGAAGGGTGGCGAGGTCCCCCCCGGTCCTGCTGGCACCCGCAGACTGGCACCCGCAGCCCCGCCAGTCCCTAAATTGGGCCCCCGGAGGGAGGGACGGCCCCGCTGGCAGCGGGGGGGGGTGTCCCCTCCCCGGTATGGTGGGGGCATGGGGGGGGGCACGGTCCTGCAGGTGCTGGTCTGCCCTCCTCACTGGTGCCAGTCTGTCCTTCTTACTGGTGCCAGTCTGTATTCCCTGCTGGTACCAGTCTGTATTCTCTGCAGGTACTAGTCTGCCCTCCTTACTGGTACCAGTCTAACTTCCTTACTGGTGCCAGTCTGTATTCCCTGCTGATGCCAGTGTGTCTTCTTTACTGGTACCAGTCTGTATTCCCTGCAGATGCCAGTCTGCCCTCCTTACTGGTACCAGTCTGTATTCCCTGCAGATGCCAGTCTGCCCTCCTTACTGGTGCCAGTCTGTATTCCCTGCTGATGCCAGTGTGTCTTCTTTACTGGTACCAGTCTGTATTCCCTGCAGATGCCAGTCTGCCCTCCTTACTGGTGCCAGTCTGTATTCCCTGCTGGTGCCAGTCTGTATTCCCTGCTGGTACCAGTCTGTATTCTCTGCAGGTACTAGTCTGCCCTCCTTACTGGTACCAGTCTAACTTCCTTACTGGTGCCAGTCTGTATTCCCTGCAGATGCCAGTCTGCCCTCCTTACTGGTGCCAGTCTGTATTCCCTGCTGGTGCCAGTCTGTATTCCCTGCTGGTACCAGTCTGTATTCTCTGCAGGTACTAGTCTGCCCTCCTTACTGGTACCAGTCTAACTTCCTTACTGGTGCCAGTCTGTATTCCCTGCAGATGCCAGTCTGCCCTCCTTACTGGTGCCAGTCTGTATTCCCTGCTGGTAACAGTCTGTATTCCCTGCTGGTACCAGTCTGTATTCTCTGCAGGTACTAGTCTGCCCTCCTTACTGGTACCAGTCTGCCCTCCTTACTGGTGCCAGTCTGTATTCCCTGCTGACGCCAGTGTGTCTTCTTTACTGGTACCAGTCTGTCCTCCTTACTGGTTCCAGTCTACCCTCCTTGCTGACACCAGTCTGTATGCCCTGCCAGTGTATCATCTTTACTGGTGCCAGTCTACTCTCCTTGCTGGCACCAGTCTGCTCACACTGCTGGTACCAGTCTGTACGCATTACTGGTACCAGTCTGCCCTCCCTGCTGATACCAGCAGGCACTGACCTGGCGGGTGTCCCCCCCTTGGGGCAGGGGGGAGGAAGGTGAGGAAGAGGAGGATGGCGGCGAGGGAGAGTGCGGCTGAGACGAGGAGCCGGGAGGTCTCAGGGGAGAGCTCGGGGATGGTCACCATCGCCCGCCCGCCGCTGTCACCGGAGCTGCTGTCAACCGAGTGGCTGTAATGGGATCGGCTGTAATGGGATCGGCTGTAACGGGATCGGCTGTAACGAGATCGGCTGTAACGGGATCGGCTGTAGGGATCAGCTGTAATGGTATTGGCTGTGACGGGATCGGCTGTAATGGGATCAGCTGTAACAGGATCGGCTGTAGGGATCGGCTGTAACGGGATCGGCTGTGGCAGGAGCGCCCATGGGGACCAGCTATAACAGGATCAGCTGTAATGGGATTGATTGGCTGTAATGGGAGTGTCCACAGGGACAGGCTGTAATGGGATCAGCTGTAACGGGTTTGGATGTAATGGGATCAGCTGTAGGGACCAGCTGTAACAGTATCGGCTGTAACAATATTGGCTGTAATGGGATGGGCTGTAACAGGATTGGCTGTAGCGGGTGCCCCCACAGGGACAAGCTGTAACGGGATCGGCTGTAACAGGATCGGGTGTGCCGCAACAGGCTGTGACAGGATGGGTTGTAGGGATTGGCTGTAACGGGATCGGCTGTAGGGGTCACCTGTAACGAGATTGGCTGTAGGGATCAGCTGTAATGGAATTGGGTGTAGTGATCAGTTGTAATGGGATCGGCTGTAATAGGATTGGCTGTAACAGGATCGGCTGTAGGGATCAGCTGTAACTGGATTGGCTGTAATGGGATCAGCTGTAACAGGATCGGCTGTACGGATCGGCTGTAACAGGATTGGCTGTAATGGGATCACCCGTAATGGGATCAGCTGTAGGGATTGGCTGTAACGGGATCGGCTGTAACGGGAGGGGCTGTAGGGATCACCTGTAATGGGATTGGCTGTAATGGGATCAGCTGTAGGGATCACCTGTAATGGGATCACCTGTAACGGGATCGGCTGTAACGGGATCATCTGCCCCACGGCGAGACACTGTCCCATAGGGGAAACGCCCCACAGCCTGACACGGCCCCACAGCGTGAGCCCCCCCGTAGGGTGACACCCCCGTAGGGTGACGGTGACACGCTAGAGGGTGACACGACCCCGTAGGGTGACACCACCCCCCCCAGTGAACACCCTACAGGGTGACATGACATTGCCCCCCCCCCCCCCGGGTGACACACGCCCACAGGGTGGTCCACTCCGCACAGGGGGACACCCTATAGGGTGGCAGCCCCCCATAGGGGTCGTCACCCCCCCCAGGTTGACACCCTACAGGGTGACACCGACCCCCCCCCCCGGGCTGCCACCCCTGGGACCGCCACGCCGCCAGGGGGCGCCCTCCCCTTCCGCCTCCACCCGCAAACGGCGCATGCGCCTCTCCAGCCCAGCTCGGGCCGCGCCCCTCCCCACCGCCTCTCTCTTAGCGTCACTTCCGGCGCCGCCGTGCCCGGCGTCGAGTTCCGCTTCCGTCCGCCTCGTTGCCGGCAGCCGCTACCGAGCCCGGGAAAGGCGCGCGCGCTCTCGGGACGCTTCCGCTTCCGGTACGGCGGCCGGGCCGGTGCGGGGGGGGCGGGTAGCGGCGGCGGTGGGCCTCAGCCTCGGCCTGCCCCGGCCGGCGGCTCCGGGCCGGCGGTACCGCCACAGGGGTAAACGGCGGGAGGCCTCGACCGGTACCGCCAGCCGCTCCCTCGGCCCGGCGGGATCCCCGGGGCCGCCGCCAGCCCGTCTCGGGCGCTGACCGGTGGGGCCGTGCCTTTCCCTGATGTTTTTCTCGTTATCTTTGTTTTTAGAAGGAAAATCGGAGTCGTCCGCGCCCGTCCGCCGCTCTCCGAGCCGGCCCGGCCCCTCGGGAGAGAGACTGCTCCGCCGCTTCTCCTCAGCCGTCTCCGGGGGGCTGACGGGGGCTCTTCTTCCTCAGATGCGGCGGCGGAGCCCATGAGAATGGAGGCCCGGGAGACGGCACGGGCCAACCACGGCTCCGTGTTCAAGGCCTTTCCCCTGCCCTCGAGAGCCGGCCTGCGGGATCCGCTCTCCCAGCCGGACAGCAAGGTGCGGAGGCCAGCTGATCCTCGCCCGCGCTCCCCGGGCCCCGGCGTTGCTGCGGCGAGCTCCCCCCGATCGCTGCCTGGGGGGGGCACACGTGGTTTTGGGGGCTAGTGGCTTCTCTGGCCCCCTTTCGCCCTTCCTTTGGTGTCCCTGTGGGTCAGAGGCGCCAGTGGGCAGGGTCTCTCTGCACAGCATCCCCCGAGCCTTGAGTTCAAAACCTCCCAGGTGGTTTTGATAGCCCCATCTCGGTAACGCCCAGCACTTCTGCGCTGCGAGAGCCCCGCTTGCGCTGTTAGTTACTGGCGAGCATATAAAATGGAAATCACGCGTGGAATCTGCCTGTGGATGGTAAACCCGCGCGTGGGTGTGCTCGGCTTACGGCCTCGGCAAGTGCGTGCACGTATCTTGACGCTGCAGTTGTGTCTCGACGAGTTGCCAGCGTTGCTGTGAAACTGATAATTTTTTGCCCTGTAACAAGATGAAATCAGCGTTTGGTTTTTCTCTCATTAAAACTGCCATCACACCGGCAGAGTGGATTTTAGGAGAGGACGGGAGAGCGAGTGACACTTTGGCTGCATTGTCAGACCAGCACCGGTGTGTTATTACACCAGTCTGCTTCAGTAATCGCTAATTTATAACGATGTGATTGGGGAGGAGCTGTAATGTGTCACGTCCCACTCTGTAGTTTTACTGCACCTGGGGTTTAAGATTGAGCTGTGCTTTCTTCTAACAAAAAGCTGCGATCTTCTCACACAGTTTTTACCCAACAAGATCAGTGGTTTCGCTTGCCCTGCTGGAAATGCATCCTGCGCTCTCAATTACAGCCCAGGTAAGACATTGTTTTCTGCCCTGGAGTGTCAGTTTTTTGGCTGTTCCCTCCCCTAAGCAACTTGGGGAGGAATATGTGGCACTTTACTGACTGCTGCCATGTTTCTTGCTTGCAGAAGTCCCCTGCCCCGAGAGCTACCGGGCAGTGGGGGAGCCTCGAGCCTTTGGCTCCAGTGCCAACGGGCAGTGGAGAGGCTTGATTCCCCCTCTGGGCTCCGTGCCACAGAAGCCGAGGGTGAGCCGAGGCTCTTACCTTGAAGCTCGCAAAAACCCCAGGTGCGTACAGATCTCCTCCACTTTTAACGCTCCCTGCAGAGCCCTGTGGGAGCTTCAGGTGGGAATTTTACCCATACAAGCCACTGGTATCAATACAGAGCAAATTCAGGGTGGAAGTAGTTGCATGGGTCAAGGTTGGCCGGGTCTGTAGGTACCTTTTGGTGTTTATGACCTCCCTGTGGCAAAGACAAAGGTTGTGAGCACTGGTTTTGAGAGTAGAAGTAGCGCACAGCCTGGAGGAACCTGTCTCTTACAGAAGCTAGTGGTGTAACAGACCAGTTTTGAGTGTATCGGTGTATTGTGATGGGAACAGGAACATTGTTGCACCGCTGGGAAATTGGGGGAGAAATAATGTGTTGTCGTTTTGTGATGAAAATGTGCTGGTTAGTGCCTGCGGTGCTAGGTGCAGGAGCTATTTTTGCAGCTGGTATAAAGTCATGTAGCTTCAGACTTTTCCAGATCAGGTCAAGTCTATTGCTCCTGAAGATCCCCATAGTGGCCAGCATTTGTTTGCAAATAGGGAAAATTTATTTCAATGGGAGAAATGCCAAATCGCCCCATGTGTTTTTTCATGGGCTGTTGGGTGAGCCTGAGGGTGGGAGTGGGGAGAAGCAAGGTGAGGGAGGGGATCTGCCCTTACCGATAAATATAAATGCTGAGAGTGGTGTCTCCAGTCGAGGTTCAGCCATTTTGTGGTGCGTGGATGGAAGCAGGAGCTGGTGGATCTGGCGGGAAGGTCTTGCCGGGGGTTTCCAGGCTGTGGCTCCTCGGCCTCGGAGTGCCACCTGGTGGCATCTGTTTGGCCGCACAGGCCTCAGGAATGGTTTCAGATCAAGCTGATGGAGAGCCAGACTTCAGCTTTGAGATGGTTCTTAAAATGCAAATAAAATACCAATTTCTGATCACGGTTAGGTAGCCTGGTTCTTGGCAGGGTTTGAGGATGGGGGAGAATGAGATTACGGGTTAAAGCAAGCATAAAGTCCAATAAAAGTGGGGTTTGTTTCTCTCCTCACAGTGGGACGTCCAACAGTTTTGTAGGAAAATCAAACCACCATTGCCATGCATCAGCTTTTCCAATCAAACCCGCTCAGAGTCCTTCCTGGAGTGGTCCATGTCGCCGCAGCCTGCTTAGCCCCAAGAAGACTCCCCGACGGTTCATCAGCACAGCGGAAGAGGTAAAGAAAAGGCTGGGAGACCGTTTAGTGGGTGGATTTTTCTGAGAAGATCTCTTTTGGGCACCATGAAGTGCTTGAGGCAGCTCTGACTGACGGTCTTGTGCTAGATTTGCTCCTTCTGCCAGGCAGAAGCTGGCTTCAACTCTGCTCACGTTCAGACTTCAACTGCGGTTGGTCTGATCAAGGCTGATGGCTGAACTCTTGAAGACCCCTGGATGTGCTTCCACCAATTAAATCTCTACTTCCATGTGTTTCTGCTTGCTATTCACAGTGTCTTTGTTGAAATCATGTTGGCTAGATGTATCTGGTTGTTTCCCTGCAGACTGTTCGAGAGGAAGAGCGAGAGATCTACAGGCAGTTGCTTCAGATGGTCACAGGAAAACAATTTTCTACGTCCAAGTCCTCTTCATTATTCCCCTTTCATCTGTGAGTATGTAAAATCCTCTTCTGCAGCTGACAGTGCCACGTGTATTTGCTGGGAGCTTACTTTCTGTTGTTCCTAGGTCCAGGTGTTCAAATTCCAGCAAAACCATAGTGAAAGAAACTCCCAGCAAGAACTCAAAGCTGTTTGAAGCTCACAGCGTTGCACCAGCCAGTTCAGCGACCAGCATTCTCAGAGCACAGGAGCAGCCATCACACAAACCGTCTCTCTACTCCACCCCCAGCTATCCCTCCAATATCTTTGAGTCCAGTAACTCCACAGCCCAGCATCAGCAAGAAAATCTACCAGCATCTAACACACAGTCTGAAGGTAAAAAAAATCCCAACCAACAACCAAACCCAAAATGAAGCCTCAAAACCTGGTAATCAACTTAAATGTATGTGGCAAACACGATTTTTCCCTCCCCCTCTGTATTTGGACTCCTGCAGCAGTTGTGGAAATGGGTAGTAATTATGGAATGTTGTTATCCTCTCAAACTTTACGTTTTTTAGGGTCGGACTCTGTCATTTTGCTCAAGGTAAAGGATTCCAGAACGCCAGCACCAAGGTAAGAAGCTGTAAAATGGTGTCTGGATGAAAGGGTGGGTTACACTAGCTTTTTTAATTCCACAGAGAGGTGAGAATGCAGAGTAGGAGGTAACCAGTGGCTTTCTGAATGTCTCGTGAAGACAGAGCGGTTTGCTGTAGTTACAGGAACTTGAGTGTGATGCATCAAACCTCTTTCTTGAGACCTGGCTGCAAATCATTGGCAGATCTGTCTGTAGCTCTTACTATCGCTCTAGCAGTAAGGCTGTCCTCAGATAATACTTACAAATCACTTCTCAGGCAATTACTTTCCATGTGAAGGAGGACACTTACACCTGTCCTTTCTTCCCCTTTCTAGCCTCCCATTCTTCCAGGCAGAACTGTGGATCAAAGAACTGTAAGTACATGTTTCCTGCTGTGTTTTCCTGTTGTGAGTGTTTGTGTGTAGAAATAAACCACTGATTTGTTCACGTGAACTGTGCTTTTCAGGACCAGTGTCTATGACTCACGAGCTCGGGAGAGGTGGCGGCAAATTGAAGAGCAGAAAGCACTGGCCTTGCAGCTGCAAAGCCAGGTAACAGAGAGCAGTTACTGAAAGAACAGTCTTTGCAAGTCTGAATGTTAAACCACAAAACAGAAAGCAAATTGGAAATGGAAAAATGACAAAAATCTCCTCCTTTGGAGTCTGGTGTCTTTATTCTTTCCCCTTCCCATGGCAGAGCTTTTGGTAGTGCCATGGCCGGGATAAATGCTCACCCTCCATGTCTCTTTCTGCATCTCCTGGAAGAATGGGCCCCATGTAGCTCCCTCGCAAGCCCTGGGGAGGTGACTCCTTTGGACACCACCTAATTTAAAGGTCTCTCCTTCAGCGGCTGCAGGAACAAGAACACTCAGTGCAGGATCTGGTGGATTTAAATCTTCGAGTACCCCTTGAGAAGGAAATCCCTGTCACAGTAGTCCCAGAAGAGAAAGAAGATGCTAAGTCAGCTGACGGTGAAGAGGAGTTCCCTGAAATCACTGAGGTAAGTCTGCTTGGATCTAGTGTACACAAACAGGTGCTTGTGTGCATAAAAGATATAAATACGAATGTGTTTTCCTGATATCTGCGCATGGAAACGGGTAGCTGTTCCCTTTTGCCATGTACATTTTGTAGTGAGTTTATCCTTCAAGGAGCAAAGAATAAACCTGGGTTTGAATCCAGTCTTTGTGACGGGAAAAGCAGGAAATCTCCCTCTAATGCTGTCTGTGTCCTCCCTGTAGGAAATGGAAAAAGAAATAAAGAACGTATTCCGAGGTGGGAACCAGGATGAGGTCCTCAGTGAAGCTTTTCGGTTAACAATCACTCGAAAAGACATTCAGACCCTCAATAATCTGAACTGGCTCAATGATGAGGTGAGGCATCTACCTTGGACTGTTAAGACATTTTTCTTTGGCAATTTAAAGTAGGTTGAAGTGAACAAACGTGTCTGCCTTCTCCATGCTGAAAGAGGTGAGAGAGTGAGTAGTAGGTGTGGGCTGTGGTTCACGCTCTGGAGCAGTTTATCTGTGGAGAAACCCCTGTGTAGACCAGGCACTTGAAGAAATAATAATATTGGGAGGAGTGGGACTGCCCGTGGACGTGATCAGGGGGAAAAAAAAAAAAGTAAATCTTAAACATAGAAGATGGCTTTCCTAAGTCTTTCTGGATTTTTTGAAGGTTTTAAGGCTGTTGAGCTGTTGTAAATCCCCCCGGGGACAGGTCTTCAGAGGGACAGGTGGAGGCAAAAACAATTTCTTACCTAATTTTGCACAGGGACAGAGCACCTTATGCAGAAGTGTCAACACTCTAACATGTCCTGGATGCTTTTTCTTTCCCAGATAATTAATTTCTACATGAATTTGCTGATGGAGCGGAGCAAAGAGAAGGGTTTGCCGGCAGTTCATGCGTTCAATACTTTCTTCTTTACCAAATTAAAAACAGCAGGGTACCAAGCTGTGAAACGGTGGACTAAAAAAGTGGATATCTTCTCTGTGGATCTCCTCTTGGTGCCTATTCATCTGGGAGTGCACTGGTGCCTAGCAGTGAGTGCTTTAGTTATTCACGGTAGAGCATAGCTGGAGCAGGTCGTCCTATAATTTCACCTGTGGTTGAGGCTAAAATTTCATGGCTCTTAAACGATGCAGTTGTCAGGTGTTTGTGCATGGAGGGGGGAAATTTGTGTTTGTGGCTAAAATAAAACTCTAGAGTGAGTAAAGAGATAGCTGCAACTTTCTGGTGCATTTCTAGTCTTTAAAGAAAAAATAGACAGCTGCGAAGGTCACGTTAGGCTAGCTTATTCTCCGGAGAAAGATCTCATTTCCACATTCCCACAAATTCACCTTTAGAGATATTGCCACAGGATTGTTTTAGAGAGATTTAGATGACAGATACTGGACAGCTTTCTCTACCTCCTGCCCCTGATTTGTTTCGTCCCTTCTCTTGGCTGCTGGCACCGGTGTAGTAAGAGATGGCGCGTGGCTTTTAAGCCTGCGTCAGCCTCCTTAGCTCGAACCTCCTTCTCTGATTGTTAAGCTGCCCAGAAAGGCGGTGCTCACGCGGGTGGGTGGTGGTGTGGAAATGGGGCATGGGGCCCCAGAAAAACCACCTGGGGGACTCGTGTCTTGAACTGCTTAGTTATGCACACGTCAGGTGGAGCAAAGCCTCTGTAAACTTATCTGTCTGTGGCTTTAACAATAAGGATAAGAGTGCTCTTGTGTTTTACTGGGGTGCTCTGAGGAGAGCCTGATTTAGAGATTCAAGTGGTTAAATAACACAGCAGCAAGGGGGGGTTTGGGGGAGGGCTGTACCAAGGGTGTTAGAAGTTCTCTGAAATCCTTCTCTGCTGTGAAATGGTCTAAACTTAACTTCTTTCTATTGGCAGAGTGTGTGTCCTGGCAAAGCGATGAGCTCCTTGTGTTGTGCGTTATTAACGAATCTCTCTTCGTGTAGGTTGTAGACTTCAGGAAAAAAACCATCACCTATTATGACTCCATGGGTGGAATAAACAGTGAAGCCTGCAGGATACTGTTGTGAGTAACACTTAATTTGAGTTGTGCCTGTTTCAAAATCAGACAGCTTCTTATCTTGCTCTGGAAGCAACAACCCTTCCATGGGGACAGTCCCTTTCTGGGTCCTGAAAGGAGGATTCAGAGGAACATCCTGGTTTTCATGCTTTGTGTTTCACTACGCGTTGCTGACACAGTCCACGCTTACAAAGCTGGTCTGCGAGAGAGTCTTCATCTCTTCCCAGAAGATCTGTCAGTGAGACTGGTGTTACCTTTGTGGGTATAGACAGGTTTCAGACCCGTTCTGTTAAGGACATCAGGCTTTACCAGTCTTACAGAGTCATCTTGAGCATCATCTTTAGGAGGAAAATGGCTTCTTGGACCCTGAGGGATAGGGGTCCTTCCCTTGTCCTGCAGCCGCTTGAAGAAATGGCATCTCCTGGCCCCTTCCTCCAGGTGGGAGCTTCTCCTGCCTGTGGCAAAGATCACCTCAGTAGCTTGGCCCTTTGTTTCGAGAGGGAGATTCTGGAGAGTGCGATGGTATGTGTAGGGTGCGGGAGCATCTCTTGCATCAGGCTGTGGATAAAGGTTTGCATGGATCTCTTCTGTACTGAGTTCCAGCAAGGCGTTACGTGCCGTACCATGCCTCCAAACCAGAGCTGGGTGAAGGTTGTTCTTCCTGGGTTCAGAATGCAGAGGAGGTCTTGGTTTTCCCATCCTGAGGGGTGCTCCAGGAGGGAGCGGAGCTGGCTGTCTACTCTGAGCCCTTGTAGAAGAGAGGTGCTTGCATGTAAAATCCAGAACTGTTTTCCCATATTTGGAAGCTGCTCCTGAATGGAGTGCAATTAAAAATGAGCTACTCTCTGGGCAGGGGTGAAAAAAAGCCCCTCTTTTTGAAGGTCCGTAGTCACGTAGGGCTGTCAGGCTTGATACAAATCAGATTGCAAAGTGATTTATGAAACACAGTCACCAGCTCCTCTGTCGTTCCGATGTTGACCCTGGGTCGGCCGTCGGTTCTGTTTCTCGTCTCAGCTTTGCTCCAACGCTGACTTGGGAATCTGATCCTGAGTCTTCTGGCATGAGATTGAGTATGTCAGCAGAGGCGTCACTCATTCAGTCAAGGAATGTGAATAATGATAAAGACAGACAGCAGACAAATGCCATTTCCAGTCCGTTTAGCACCTTCGTTTTCCAGTTCAGGTGCTTTGCAGTCTGTGTGCACTGGGTTCACTTAAATAACTGTAAAAATAGCTGTTTCCCTTTTCCACACTGTTCTGTTATGTTGGCCTAAAGGGAGGAAAGGGAAAGGAAGAGTATAAAATCTTTGGAAATGGCTCAGGGCAGCATCTCTTAGCTTCGTAGTGCGGCTTCTGTCTCTGTGTTCAAGAATGGTGCAAGCAGAGCTGGCCTGCCTTAGGGCAGGGATGGTCTGGGTGAAATCAGTTCCTTTCAGCCTGAATTTCTTTGATTCCAAGGAAGAAGGCATGGATGTCTGGTGAAGTGAAGCACCTGGGAGGTGAGAGGGGGACCCAGGAGTCCTGCCCATGGTTCGTTTAGGGGTCTGGGACGAGGAAGCAGGTCCCCAGACTGCTGGTAGAGAGTACCAGAGGATACAAAGTGCTTCGGCCACGCAGGGTGAGTGGTAGAGAGCCGGGATTTCAGGTCACTGTTGCCCTGGACGTAATTGTTTTCCCTCTGTTTCCTTTTAGGAGGCTTTTATTGGTTGAATGCAGTGGGAGGATCACACCGGGAAGAAGGGACGGAGGTCCTATTCATGGTTAGTGACCCTTTCATGCTTTCAATCTTTAGAGCTTCCTAAAGGTGGTGAGTGTTGTACCATTAGCCAGACTTTACAGAGGAGGGAAACTGAGGCACAGGGAAGGTAACTGATTAAATACAAGGGCCACGTGGCCAGACTAGGAATGAGTAGGGACCACAGATGGTCATGGTTTGGTGGCTGCCGTGCTTTGTTTCAGCATTTGGGCTTTCATGCAACTTGAGTGTGAGACCTGGAGAGGGTTTTAAGAAAGCTGCCTCTGTTTTTGGGGGTTTCTGCTTGGGAAACACAGTGCTCGGTATCTCAGCTGTGCTGAAAGGGTCTGTGTTTTGGAGCAGACATAAACCAGCTTGTTAAAATTAGTTAAAAAATTGATTCTAGTGTACTAAGGCTGGAGGAAATCTTAAGGGATAGAGTGCACAAAGCGACTCGTGCCTGTGAAATCTTCTTATCTCCTGCTAGCAGCAGCGCTTGAAATGCTTACCTTTACATGCCCTTTACTTCAAGGCTCTTGGACATTTAGCAGTATGCTGTGGAGTTGATTTCAACAATTCCCTAAGGCACCTGGTCAGGTTTTTGTGTGTGTGTGTAAGCACTGTAGAGGGCAAAAATCCATTTTCAGATTTAGAAAAATGAGATTAAGAGCCTGCAGTATTTGATGGGGCATCTCAGGCATGTTGGGTTTTGATTTGGCTTGTAATTCTGCTTAAAAATTCTGTGTCAAGCTTTTTCTCCTCGAGGTCCTGACAAAGTTCATTAAATAAGTTCTGCCTCCCAAAGTTGTCTCGCGATTTGAAGTCAAGGCATTTTCTTTCAGTCCCCTCCTAAAAAGGTGGTTCAGGCTGTTTCCTAGGCAGGACTGGTGCTGTATTTCTTACATGATGTGTCTGATGTTCACTGATCTCTGTGTGCAAGCTAGATTGCTGGAGGCTGCTTTTAGGAAACCACACAGGTGATGGTCACAGTTAATGTGAACTGTGCATAGTGGGTTATTTCCTCACTCTTCTAGAAGACAGCTCAGAATTTCCTGGCTGCTGTGCATGTGTCAGCGTTGCAGCTGTGGCTTGTGGTAGTTGCAGATAAAACTGGATGTGCTGAAGCCACCTGATTGCTTTATTTGCTGAATCTCCAGCACCATTTAAACTTCACTGGTTTCTTCCCTGTCTGCCAGACGAGTCTCGCACTCGGATCCTCTCTCCGCCCCCACTCCATATGTGCAGACCCGGTCCACGTGGAGATGTTGCTTGGAGGCTCGTCCCGGTTCCTCGTGTGATGCATCCTTTTATTTATCTGCACAGCCTCACTCTCTGTCTTTAATGTGCAGAACAGAGTGGGCCATGTGCTGCTGCTCTTTTTTTAGCTGAGGATTCAAGTGGGTTCTGTAGTAGGCAGTAATTGCCAGGATTTTTTTTGTTCAGTGCAATTGAAATGAGGCTGGTAATTAATTAATGTTTTCGCTGTGTTTTTATTGTGATGCAGATAGACTACTCCCTTCTTCCAGCCACCGTGCTGGAGGGTCAGTTCACCCTTATTTTGAACTTGTTGCAAGGAGTTTCTTCATCCATCCATTAGGTTTTATTTTTGGAGATGAGATATGGAGACTTCTCATGCTCAGTGAAAGGGTTTTTTTTGTTGTTGTTTTTTTCCTGAGATTTACCCCCTGCTGATCTTGTCTTGTCCAAACTGCAGCCAAATCAAAGCAGCCAAGCAGAGAGCTTCCCAAGAGCAATTACAGCAGTTGCTGGCAGCCAGCAGACCCTGTGCTGGGGAACTGGGCTGGGAGTGTGTGTCCAGCTAATGAAGGCTGATAGAAAATGCTTGTCTGGACCTGATCTGGTCTCGAGGGACTGCCAGGAGGGAGACTTCCCTCCTTGACACTCTTAGATCCAGCAAAACTTATTTCTGGCTGCTTTCTAGGGATTCAGTCGCTAGGATGGGGCTGTCTCCATGTCCAGAGGCAGCTGGGTGGTTCTGCTGCTACTTTGAGTACTTGGTTCGGTGGCCCCTGGGTGCTTCAGGGACTCCTCAGCCCAGGAGAGTTTTCTTGAACAGTTTTTTAAAGTTATGACAGAGAAAAGTTCCGACTGGCACCAAGACACCAAGTGTGACCCTACATCTTTTGACCTTGTCTGCGGGTTGCATCACCCCCTTCTCCCATCGCATTTTGGCGTTTACTAACAGCAAGATGCGATTTAGCCAAGTCTTTGTGGATCAGATTTCCGAAAGATGGCACATCTCTCTGCGTTGGCGGCCAAACCTGCCTCCCTCTCTGCGCCAGATGCTCTCTTGACCCCTCCGTTCGAGCCAGCAGCATCTAATCCCTTGCTTTTCCTTTCCAAACTTTCTGATCACAGCCGTGACGGTGAGAAGGCTCCTCAGGCTGTTTTGAGAAGATGCCAAATGTGCAGGAGATGGTTTCTGTAGATCTTCCGAGTCATTTTGGTAACCAAGATGAGCAAAAGGTTTCTGCAAAGCTGAGTATCACTTAATGATGTTGGCAGCCAACAGAGAGGGGCTTCTTTATGGCCATTAAGAATGTCTTGGGCCTGTCGCCCTGTCTCCTTGGGCTCCCTCTAGTCTACCTTTATGTCTGTGTCCTTCCTGAGCTCCCTTTCCATACTTCTCAGTGAAGGGAATGGTTCACGGTGTTCATGTCTGCAAAGCAGAATGCCTGGCAGTTGATTGGGCATGCTTTGGGCATGGTCTTGGTAGAGTTTCTAAACTTTTTCAAGGAGGCAGGAAAAAAACCCTAATTTTCTATTCTTCCAGTGGTATAATTTAGGCCAAACTGGTGGAAGCCTCTTTGGGCAGAGGAGATGGGCCAGTACCTGTGAGCTTTCCTTGTTCTCCAGTTCTAGGAACTGGAATGGGACTGGCTCTGCGGCTCTTCTCCCTCTGCTGAAGGCTTGTGAAAGGTATTTGACATCCCACGCCCGCCATGGCTGGCTCCTTCTCCCACTTTTGCTCCCTGGTTGACTCAATCCCTATAAAAGCATCTTGGAGAGGACTGGTGTGGCTTTTCCCAGGGCTGCCTCCCCTCCATCCCCAAGCCTTGGACCTTATTTGAGAAAAATCAGGTCATCTTCCCTAGTTTGCCTCTCCTTGAAAGCACTTGCCATCTCTCTTCTGCTGTGGTAAGAAGAAATCAAATTGGGAGTGGAGGGGGAAACCTGGGAGAAGAGCTTCAGGAGAACACCCGCCAGCAAGCTGAACCCACCCCCGGCCTGGAGAGGAGCTTCGTGGTGGTGTTTTTGATGCTTTACACACAGGGTGATTGTTCCAGAGCTGCTGGGATGATGTTAGGCTTGTGACAAATTTGCTTCTGTCTACCTTCCTGTTAAGTAAGATCCTCAAAAGACTAGAGGCACCAGTTCACAGGACACCGTTGGAGACAGAGTTCAGGTCTCCAGTCTCCCCTCAAGTATAACACTCTGCTTGCAGGAGCCTGTTGAGGCAGCCCTGTGGCTGCTGAGCTTTTCTCTGCCATGAGTCACTCCCTGATGAATTAGATTTGTTCTCACTGGTTTATTTGTGGTTTTGACTCTGCTTGGCAGGTAGTTTTCTTGGATGAGTTTTTAAGTTCTGCTTGGTCCTTCTTTTGAACGCCTCAAAGCCCAGGTCTATAGAGCCCTTTTTAAAATGGCCAATACTGAGACAAAAATATTGGACTTCAATTTTGCATTAATTCTGCAAACATGGCAGAGGACATCTTGGGTAAACTGACATGTAGTGTACTGGCTGGTTTCCCCTGTTCCCCTAAGTAAGCTTTCTTTTTTCTCTTATTCCTACAGGCAATACTTAAAACAGGAAAGTCTTGACAAGAAAAGGAAAGAGTTTGACACTAATGGCTGGTCGTTGCTGAGTAAGAAGAGTCAGGTAGGTTTGTGCAGTCAGAGGTTTGGAGAAGGGGTCTCTCTTGGTCCTCGCGTTTGTTCTTGAGCCAGAAGCACCGGACACCTTCTCGTGGTGACTCTAGGGGGTGAACAAATCCCAGATCTTCAGTGGCAGGCTGCTTTACTGCAGATTCCCAGCCAGCCCTACATGGAAGTAGGGAGGCTTTATTGAGCCAGGAGTGCCACAGTGCCATCTCAATTCCTGCTGCCCACCCTCTTTTCTTAATCTCCCCTTGTTCACGGTGGCATTCGCCCATCCATGCAGAGCTGCCTTGTCAGGACTCATTTGAGAGAGGTCCTTCACTGGGAGCTCTTCATCCTTAGAAGTGAGTGTGTGGGGGCTGGCTCCTCTGGAAATGACATTTGGTTTTGTGTACTTCCACTAAAGGAGATCCCACAGCAGATGAATGGCAGCGACTGCGGGATGTTTGCCTGCAAATACGCTGACTGCATTACCAAAGACAAGCCCATCAACTTCACTCAGGTAAACCCCACCCTGGCATGCCCCTTTTCTTGGGGAGACAGACATGTGGCACCTACTTCTGCATATTCTGATTTTTCCAAATGCCCTTTGCCTCCTTCTCTGTGGGTTTAAAGTGCCCCCAGTGTGCGTGGGGATTGTACCGCTGCTCCTTGGAGTAGAGCTGACACAAGGCACTGGGGCAAATTTGTTCCTCTAAAGCCATCCTTGGGTCTTTTGTTGTACCCAAATCCATGCTGTTGTACCCAAATCCTTGGGGCATGTCGCCAATGCAGCTGGGGAAAGCTCACAAACCCATAATGGGACCCACTCACAATGGTACTGAAAGTGGGGTGTTGTGGCTGGAATCCCAGGGAACTTCAGTGTTGGTTAACATTGTTGGCCTCTGTGGAATATCCCATGCGTGAATATTTTACTTCTAATTATTAGAGAATATTGTCAGAGTTACATTATTACCTAGATCTCATCCGCTGTCCTGTTTTCAATAATCAGAAAGTAAATTTTCCCCCAAGAAAGGCACCACTTAAAAAGCCGCACCCAAGAGAACGGCTTCTCAACGTGTGGTCCAGCAGTGAAAGACATGCTGATGTATGTTTTCTCTCTCTTCTCTCTCTTTCCCCCCACCCAAAGCAACACATGCCCTATTTCCGAAAGCGAATGGCCTGGGAAATCCTTCATCGCAAGCTGTTATGATGATGTTGCGCCAAAAGCCGCTTCCTTGCGAGATTGTATCAGAAGTGCCCAGATTTGCCCTGCTCAGCAGCCTGAGCCGTGGCAGGTGTGGACCTGCCCAGGGCTTCAGTCAAAGACACAGCAAATGAACTCTGTATCATATTTTTGATAAACACCATTCACGGACCAATGCGCAATAGAAATGTTCAGAAGCACACTTGCCTTTTTTTTTCTCTCTCTCTTTTTTTTTTTTTTTTTTAATTTTTTTTTTATTTCAAGACCTATTTTTACAAGCAATTTCAGGTGCTGAGACTTGAGGGGGCAGCTTTGGACATTCAAGGAACTTTTTATTTTTCTGCTTTTTGCAGCTCTTGCTGCCAGCTTTGCTGAGCTGATGGCGTGATGTGGGGTGGGGAGGCTGGATTTCAGGGGAGGGGAAGGCACTTACATGGTTCTGGATGCTCTGTGCACTGGGAGAGCTGTAAGTCGAGTGGCCTATTTGGGGGTGGATGTAGGGAGGGTTTCCTTGTAGAGGAATGTTTTTGATGTGTCCTCTACTCCTGTATTATCACTCCTCTGTCCTCAAAGCCAGCATTTTCTCACCCATCACAAACTCTGTCCCTGATCACCTATCCTAAGATTATAACCTGGCACGCTCAGTTCTCAGGACAGCCTGGCTGTGGGCTTCGGAGAGCTGGGCAGGGGGCTGGAGGCAGGTCGGGCATCCCTCAAGGGTGGCAGGCAGGAGCTGGGGGATCTCTGAAAGTAACTTGTTTGTTAAACGCCACTTCTGCAGAGTCATTTTTCTTCCCGAGGAATTGGTCTCCCAGTTCTTTAGCATCAACTGTTTACGGAAATTCAGGTACAAAACTGTAGAGTAGAGCTGATGCGCCATCGAATTGTTTTGTATATATTTCCAAATGTTTTTTTCCGGAGTGACAAAGAACAAAGTCTGCGTGTGCGTTGGGTTTGTTGGGGTTTTTTTGATTTTTATTTTTGTGTTGTTTTTTTTTCCTGCCCTGGCTTTGCCTCCTCACAGGAGCTGGGGCCGCAACTTCTTGCCACCTTTGTCCTTGTGCGGAGGGCCCCAGCTGAGCGGAATGAATTGCTCCTCTCTCTCCGTGATATTTTGCACATGTTTTGCCTGGGGACGAAGGCTGACGCAAGGTCAAAGGTTGCATTGAAGGCAGGCACCGTAGTCAACTCGAGAAGTGCTTCCAAAGGTATCTGCAAGTATGTTCAGCGTGTGACTCCCAGGAGCCTTGAGGACGAGCTGCATCCCCATCTGTCACGGGGGAAGAAGTGAAATATTCAGAAGCACTTAAACCCTTCCAAAAATGGGATTTTGGGGGATGCCCTGATGCTTCTGAACATTTTACCCCCAGCGCCTCATTCCTCTGGGCTCCTTGGATGGTCTTGGATGGGGCTGTGCTGATGCTTTCAACTGTTTTAATTTATTCTCAAGTGCGATGTGGGAGGAAGCGGTGAGTGTTTGACAAGCTTCCCAAGCCGCTGAACCTGCTTCTTTTCTCTCGTGTACATAACCTTTTTAAGTATAAGTAAAGAATGAAATAATGTCCACTTTTGTATTTTTGTCTCCAGATAGGGAGGGATATTTTATACATTTTTCTCTACCTGTAAGCAGTAGTTTTGTACAAAATTTCTCCCTTTCACCCCTTGCTCCCACCAGGTTGTGTTCTTTGTAGGCTGGTTTGTACCCCCTCTCCCTCCCCTCTGTGTGTTTTATACCAAGTTCATTTACTACCTTTTTCTATCTTTTACTGCAAGTAAAGATCTGAGGAAAAAAAAGTAAGGTATCTTTTCTCTTTTTGTGCGTCTGTCATGATTCCCTGTTAAATAAAACGAGCTGTGAGGTGCATCCCTGCACCAGGAGCTGGAGCGTCACTGTTAGTGAGCAGCCCTTGCTCAGGGAAGGCTATTTTGTGTAATTCACCCTCTAGTTAAAATAAATCACTCTCAGCAGGCTCGGGCACTCCCAATATGGAAGTCTTTTAGCCCAATTTTGTGGAGGAAGGAGGCAG
This sequence comes from Buteo buteo, assembly GCF_964188355.1. Classification (NCBI taxonomy): domain Eukaryota; kingdom Metazoa; phylum Chordata; class Aves; order Accipitriformes; family Accipitridae; genus Buteo; species Buteo buteo. The sequence goes on along the minus strand of NC_134187.1, from coordinate 30,131,426 downwards.
AGCTGTTGTGAACTGGAGTTAAAAGGCCTTTACAGTTGTGCGCTGGGTGTTATCGCCCTTGATTTTGCTCCTTGCTGGAGGTGGTGAGTTGGGAATGAGGATCCTGTCCCAGTAACCTGCTTTAGGGCTTTGTCCCTTCCCACCCCTGGGAAGGAGCTTCCAGGCCCCGCCACCCCGCTCTGAACAGTAGTTCTGGGCTGAAAGAGCCCCTTACAATGTCCCAGGAACAAAATCAACAAGTCCCATGTTTTCCTTGGCTCCTGGCTCCCAAAAAAGCCAGGGAGAAAATGGCCCCGTCAAAGGCGGCTTGTGCCTCGCCTGTGCTGGGACCCTGAAGAGGCTCACACCTCCTCCTTGGCCATGCGGCTCCCAGCCCTCTGCGGCTACCAAATATGCATTCAGCATTTATTCCTGCCCTTCTTTCTGGCTTATTAATAGAATAAATCATATTGCCCAGCCTGCCTGGTCGTCCCAGTCTGGGGATTTTCAGGTCATATTGACTTTTTCCTCCTTCCTGTATCCTTATTCCTAGACATGAGCAAGATTTTTGCCCGATATTTCCAAAGAGCCAGTTATTAGCGCCTCTGACATTCCTCACAAACACACACGTGGTTTCTGTAAATACTCACGTCGCTGTCTCCCACCCCAGGGCTCAATGCTCCATTCATCTGCTCCCAAAGCTGTGCCTAGAAGTCGGGAATTACCTGCCCTACTCTATGTGCTAACGAGCTTTTATAGTTCGGATGCCTCCAGAAGCCCCTATGGCGTGATTTGCATCCGTCTCCCCCCTGAGGAGGGGATTTGGTGGGGGCTTCTTGCAAAACCTTGTGGGTATTGGGGTGGATGCGAGGAGTAGTGCTGCGGGATGGAGAGCTGGTGCTTCTCTGGATGCTGCTGCTCGCTGCAGGAATGTTTCGGAGCGACGCTCCCTGAACCGCTTCCACGTGAGAGTGTGGTTGTGCCTCTGCAAACGCACTGCCCAAAAACCTTTGCAGATTACTGCTGAAAAGAACCGGGTTTGTTTCTTTTCTCCTGCAGGCGAGGTGGTCGTTTCTGCCCCAGGGACCCTTCTCCATCCTTCCCTCCTGCTCTAGGTGTCCTTCTGGGTTCCCAAAAAGAGGAAAACAAGAGTCGCATCTGCTGAAAATTCACAGTTGTCCCATTTTCCCGGCACCCCTCTGCAGCTGGGCTTGGCGGGATGTCCCTTGACCCCACACCGGCCCCGCTGGTTTCCGCAGCAGGTTCCAGCGTTGCTTTCGGCCGGTGCTGAACGGCTCCAATATTGACCTGGACCGGGTGGATTCAAAGAGGGAGCGAGCCCATTGCCAAGAGACCATTGGGGTCATCTCGATACGATGCCTCGATGGAGAACTGGCTTCCTGTTGAGTTTAGTGCGTAAAGAGATGATCTCCAGCTCTCGGTGTAGAGTAAGGAAGGGCCAGGACCTTCTCTCGGTCCATTGGGCCACCTCTCTCCGGGCTTCCTAGCCTAATCCTTGCCTTCCTGGGTGGAGAAGCTTCTCTCCATGGAAGATGGGTCCCTGAGCCGTGGGGTTCCTCCCAGCACCTTTAACCACTGATGATGATGGAGGAGGTCTGGCTTTCAGAGCTGCAGTGGATCTGGTCTCCTTTCTGTTGTGCTTTCACAGTGGGTTAGCCCATGGGTGAAGCATCCAGCCAAACACTAAGCTCTGGCTGCAGCAGTTTTGGGGTCTGTTGACCCAAGTCCCTTGAGCAAAAGGCAGGACCAGACTGGAGGTCCTGACACCAGGAGGTCCCTCATGGGCACGGTTGGGTGCAACCATTTGTCCAACGGCCATGCCTGGAGTAGCTCAATGTCCGTATCGATGGTTGAGGGACCAGGGAGGAGGCACTGCTGGGAGTCCTGATGCTCAAGTGTGGACGGCGCGTGCCGTGCATCCCCGAGGTCTTCCCATCCCCAGGAGATCCTCATCAAGCCACCCCAGGCATTCCACCGCAACCCGGCGCCCCAAATCCCATCGGCAAAGTGCCTCCCCTCCCCCTCCAAGCCCACCCGGGCACAGAAGGTGACAAGCATCGGTTCATCTCCCACCCTCTCAAAGCTGAATCCATCACGGCTGCTATGAAAAAAAAAAAAAAAAAGGGAAAAAAAAAAAAAAAAGCTGTTTGGGACAAAAATGCCCTTTGTGGGCTGCAGCGAGCGGCCGCGTGTTGCGATTGGCATCCGCATTGTTGGGTAAACTTTGTCCAGCCCGGCCGCCTCGCTGCCGGCGCTCCGGCGAAATAATTAGGCGAGCTCCTATAAAGCCGAGTCCCAGATTTACGGCGTGTGTGGACACAGACGCCCTTGTGCCGGGGTGGATGGCGGGGGGGGGGGCATCCCTGGACCATGGCCCCTTGTCCCCCAAAACCAGGGGTAGATGCCCCCAAACCCGCGGCAGATGCCCTGGGGGTGCGTTGGACCATGAGCCCCAAAAATGGCTGGGGAGGAGTTGCCGTCAGAGCTCTGGGCACTTTTGGGGTCTCCCCACCCCAATGTGGGGGTTGCTCATGGCTTGGGAGGGGGCGACTCTGCTTTGGGTCCAATTCTTGGCATTTAGCGACCTGGCGGGGGGTTAATCCCAACCTCCCTCTTGTCCCCCCATCTTTGATTTCCTCGGGTGCTGGATTCACTTTGGGGGGAGATTTGGGATTCTCCCCCCTCACCATCCCTCGCACCATCCCCGAATCCCCCCCCTCTGCTCTGGGGACCGCACAGCTCAGAGCGGGACGGGATGCAGGATTCGGCTCGGCCAGTGATGCCGGCTCAGCCCGGAGGACCCCAGCCCCACTGTGGGGTGGGGCGAGACGTGACTCAGTTTCCCCTCTTGCCCCCCAGCTGCCAGCAGCTGGGGGGGGGGGGAATGACCAGGGACACCGTCCCTCTAGATGTCACTGCCCCCCCGCCCCCCAAATGCCACCCTGGTGCAATGTTTGGTCCCCAAATTAGACAAGTCGGGGCGGGGGAAGGCTGCACACTCCATGACACTCCTGATTGTAATTTCTCCTAACGACGGGCCCTGCCCAGCCCTGGCCCCCCGCCGCCCAGCCAGGGTCCCCCCACAAATCCCCCCCCCCACACCCCACTAATCCCTCCATCCCCGGCGCCTCATTAGGCCTCGCGACCCTGCTGCTTTTTTTCCGCTCCCTTTCCAAACCCCCCCCCCCCCCAAAACCCCCCAACCCCCCCCGCGGCCCCATCCTGCCCCGAGCCCAGTCTCCGTTCAAGCCGCGGGACCCTCGAGCCGGCCCCCGTAAGAAAAGTTGCTTTTAGGGTTGGGTTTTTTTTTTTTTTCCCTGATTTATTTAATTTTTTTTTTTCTTTCCTTTTTTTTTCCGGCATCCTCCGGCCGGGGACACAGAGGGCGGCTTTGTGCCGGCTGGAGGACGCCGCGGGGCAGCGCTTGGGGCCCTGGCTCCTTGCCACCCCAAATAGGTAGCCTTTGGGGGGGGGGACTCTGCATCAAAGGATGCTGAATCCCTTACTATTTCCCCTCCTCCTTGCTCCGGCAGGGAAAAAGGGGGTGAAACCCCGTCCTGTGCCTTGGGGTTAGGAGCTGGAGTGGTTTTGGGGGATGCTGGGGTGTCCCTGATCCCGGTGCTGGGGGTTGCACCTCGACACCACTCAGTCCTGCCTGGATTTGGGGTGCCTTTTGGGGTCACTTTTTGGGCTTGGGATGGATGCTCTTGGCTTTGGGATGGATAAAGGCGGGGGGGGGTTGTTGCAGCAGGGATGGGCTTTGAGTTGCTCTGAGCAGCCGGGGGGGGTCCCCAGGAGGTGGAGGTTGGGGATGCGTTCCCTGCCCCGGCAGCTGGTGAACCCCATATCTCAGCCAGCCCCCCCAAACCAGCCCCTTCACCCCCTGTAGGGATACAGCACCAAGGACCAACCCTGGGGGGGGGTGTTCAGGTGGGTGATTTGGGGGGGTGACAGGCTCAGGGATGGGTCGGACCCCTGGGGCTGGATCCGGTGGAACGGGAGATAACCGGGGCCGGAATAGGGATTTCTATTTCTGGCGGTTTATTTAACCTCAAGCGGGCGGCGGCGGCGGCCGGGAGGTATTTATAGCTCCCGAAACACCCACCGTTCCCCTCCGGGGATGGATCCTGCCCCCATGGCCGCTGCTGCTGTTGGGGTCTGCCTTTGGGGACCCTGAACCCCCAAAATTTGGGGTTTCTCCTTTATTCTGCCTTTTTTAGGGCGCTTGGCCCCAGTGTCGGGGGACAGGGATGGGGACAGGTGGGGATGGCGGTGGCAGAGCATCCCCAGCACGGGGTGACGGGCAGAAGGTGATATCCCCAAAAAACACCCCCCCCTTTTTATTTTCACCCTAATAAAGAGCATCGAGGCTGCATCCCTCATTAGACTAATAAACCCAGCACTTTTTGCATCACCTGTCCCAAACTTCCAGGGTTTGTCCCCAAAGCTGAGGGGCAGTGGCCATTCCCGCGCCAGGATGGTTTTATCCGGCCCCACCGACCCCCCGCGACACCTCGAAACCTCCCCCCGGCCCCGCAAACATCGCCGGCCTCTTTCCAGCCCTCATTAATTTGGGATAATCGCGGCTCTCATTAGCAGGGGCGCGCGCCTGCCAGTGCCCCCTGCGCCCCCCCCCACCCTGGCACTGGCGCCCGCAGCTTTGTGCCCTCTTTTTTGGGGTGGGGGCGGGTAGAAGCCACCCCCCCCAGCCCAGAAAGGGTTTTGGGGCTGCCGATACCCCAATGTTGGGAGTTTTCCCAGCCCTGAAGCTGGTTTTGCCCTGGGGATTCTCTGATGTCTCGTACGACGGTTGTGCCTGGTGTGGGGGTTCGCTTCACCCCCTTTTTCTTGGGTTGCTCCAAACATTTTTTTGGGGGTGGGGGCTGATGCCTCCTAAAAGGGGGAGCTGAAAATCTGCGATTTGGGGTGCTCCTCCCAAACCTTGGGGCAAACCTCCCCACTTTTAGGGCACAGCTTCCCCTTAGGCGGAACGCGCCGGACCCCCAGATGTAACGCTGCCTCCCGCCCCCAGCCCTTCCCCAGATGTGGGGCACGAGGGTGTGAATCCCACCCCCCCCCCCAAAAAAAAAAACCCAAAAAACCAACCCCAAATCACCAGGATCGCCCTCAAATCCAACCCCCCCCCGAGGAGGCTCCGAGCTCAAAGGGGCTCTTTGTGCGGCTCTACCTTCCCCAAAGAGTCGCCTTTTCATCCCGACCTCGGCGAGGAGGAGGAGGAGGAGGAGGAAGAGGCCGGGTTCGGGGGGCCTGAACGAGGGCGAATTATTTGACATCATCTCACAAAAATGCCGGCGTCTCCCCCCCCTCCTTCCCCGGGGCCCCCTGCCCACCTTTCCATGGGGGCCGAGGGCAGAAGAGCCCCTTGGAGGGGGGGGGACAGTGGACAAAGGGGCTGTGTGTGCTAACCCCCCCCCCCCCAAAAAAAAAAAAAATTGGGGGGAAAAGGCCTTTTTTGGAGCTTTGAGTGAATCCGGATCAGCTGGAAAAGGAGCTGGGGGTGGATTCCCAGCTGGAGAAGGGAATGGGAGTGAATTGGGGATCCTGGGGGGGGGGTCCTGGGTGTTTGTTGAGCCTAAAGGTGGCTGGGAGCTTGTGGGGGGGGTCACGTTGGCCAGTTTTGGGTGTCCCCCAAACCCAGCTTTTTGGGGAGAAAATTCACCCAAAATAGGGCCGCTGGTGGGATGTTGGATTCTCCCCCCCCCCGCAAACCAGTTTGGGGCTCAAACTCCATTTTTGGAGGAGCTGAGCATCGCCCCCCCCGCCCTGCTGCACCCACCTTGATATATAAATTATATCATAAATATATATTATTAAAATATAAAATTAAATAGCAACAAGTGAGGAGGTAAAAAAAAAAAAAAAAAAGTCCTTTTTCTGGCCACGCAGCCGCAGCCAGGGGGGACAAAGCTCCTTTCTGCTCCCCGTTCCCATGCCGGCCAGGGGAAATATTTGGGGGAAGGTCTGAGGTTAATGGGAGGTGCCAGCATCGAAAAATGGCATTTTTAAATTTTTTTCCCCTTTTACTGAAAAACACTCTTTTTAAAGAAAAAAATAAGGGGGGGGTGTCATCCCTGCCTGCCTCGTAAAGCAAACAGCCAAGCGGGTGTCAGGGCTGGTGGACGAGGAAATCCCTCTGTTTTGAGGCTATTTTTACGGGATTGAGGGTATTTTGGGGATCTCAAAAAAATAGGGAGAAACAGGGCTGAAATGGGGCAAAACGGGGCCTGGTGTCTGAATTTCCCCATCCCCTCCCTGGGTGATTTCAAGCCCCAAGTTCTTGTTTGAAAAATTAAAAGCAAAATTGGGTTTGGTTTTTTTTTGGGGGGGAGAAGCAGCTGTTTGGGGGGTTCCAAGTGGGGTGAGGGGATCTGGGGGGTTTTAGGTAAAAGTCTCCATGCGGGGTAGGGGGACGGATGAGGCTTTGTTCATCTGGAAATAGTTTGGTCCCAAATCCAAGTGATGCCGGTGGAATGGGGACGGGTGATGCTCCTGGCCGGTGGCATCAGGATGGGGACCCGTGCCCTGGCTGGTGGCATCAGGTATGGACAGTGTCCTTAGCTGGTGGCATTAAGGTGGGGACATTTGTCCTTGCTGGTGGCATCAAGGTGGGGACAATCCCCCTGGATAGGGAGAGCGGATGGGGACGATGTCCTGGCTGGTGGCATCAGGGAAGGGACGGTGTCCCCAGCACCCACCATCAAGGTGGGGATGTTCACCCAGGTGGGTGGCATCAGATTGGGGACAAACCCCCAGGATGGGGACAAACCCCCAGGGTGGGGATAAAGCCCCAGGATGGGGACATCCCTTTTGGGTAGCAGCATCAGGGCAGGGACATCCCCACCTGACGGCAACCCAGGCCTTGCGGTGGCGATGCCGGTGACGATGGTGACGATGGTGACGATGGTGACGATGGTGACGGTGGCGGCAGAGCCCCCGGGGCGGGCAGAGTTAAGGCCGGGCGCTCTCATTCCTTCCACTCCCGCCACGGTGAATTCCTGAGCTGACTTGGATGTTTCCCTGCGATTCCCTGATCGCCTTTCCAGAGCCCGAAACGGGGAAAACCGGGAAAGTGCCCAGGGACGGGATTTGGAAAAGAGGGGACAAAACCCAAAAGGATGGGGTTGGGATTTTTTGGGGGGAGGGGATCAGGGCTACGCGATGAGGTTTGGGTTAAAAAAAAAAATTAAAAAAATCCCAATTTTGGGCCACCTGCCCCAGCCGGCCGATGCCCCGACACCCGTCCGTGCCGGGAGATCTGGCGGCTGCCGGTGACGGTGGGAACCGTGCGGAGCCCCGGCCCTTTCGGGTGCTTTTCGGGGGGGGGTTGGCAGAGACCTGTAGGAATGTGCCCCTCACCCGGAGTCGGGGCACGGAGGGATGCTCCATCCGTCACCCTCCTCCGGCGGGCTCTGCTGTGCCGGGGAGCTGCCGGTGCCGGTGGTGGAGAGGGCTGGGGTGGGGACGGGGGGGGGCAGCCATCGCGTTGTTATTTACTCCCAGCCCCGTTTTCCAGTGGAAAGCGGCGGCCGGAGCCAGGTCCTGGCCCCGCTCCCGGGTGTGATCCCCAGCCAGAGCCGGCCGCCGCCAAGGGCCGAGCACGGGCTCCTCCACCTGCTCGGCGGTGGGACCCCCCCACAACCCCCCCCAAGATGCGGCAGGGAACGGGCTTGGCTCCCCTTTACCAGCTGGGGAAACTGAGGCACGGCGAGGATGCACGGAGCAGAGCAGGAGCATGGAGGAAATAATGGGGGGGGGGGTGTCACCCATCACCTGCGGAGCATTTTGGGGGCGCAGAGGTGGAAGAGGGGTGCAGAGCAGATTTGGGGGAGGCAGGTTCGCTCCCTTTGGCGGGGGGGGGGTTCAGCTGGAGCTGCCGCCGTCCCAGCAACAGCCCGGGGAGTTATTTTTGGCCGAGTTCGCCGGTGCCCCGCGGCAGCACCGGTAACACACGGGCTTTGTCCGTGGCGGCCTCCCGGGAGGCTCCGGGGCAGCGGGGAGGCTCTGGGGGGCTGGGGAGGATCTGGGGGGGCTGGGGAGGATCTGGGGGGGGGGGGGTCGGCTGCAGCAGAGATGCCCCGTGGCTGCGGAGCGAGGGGCTGGCTCGCCGATGGCTGCGTGCCGACCCTCCAGCACCGGCCATCCCCAGGTCCATCCTGCCCTGTGTCCGTCTGTCCATCCAATCCATCCATCCATCCATCCGTCCATCCAACCATCCATCCGTCCGTCCGTCTGTCCATCCATCCCTGTCCCTCCCCAGCTCCATCTCTCCCCTGGGTTCATCCTTCCCTGGTCCTGTCCTTCCCCAGCTCCATCCTTCCCCATCCCATCCCCTTCCCGACCAGGGGCAGCACCCACCACCCCATGTCCATCCCCAGCCCCCCCCCCCCAAGCCCCCCCCCCAAGCACTGACCCCCCCAGATCTGTGAACCCCAACATCAAACCCACCTGCAAAGCCCCCCGCCCCCACTTATTTTCACAGGGTATTTGTGAGAGATGGGTGAAAGGGAGGTGGATGGGGACCCCCCCTTTTTGGGGACCCCCTTTTTGGGACCCCCCCCCGCAATTTCAGCTGCTGGGTGAGGAGCATGGGGGGGGGTCCAGCAGGGCCTGGACTCAGCAGCTGGAGCTGCTGGGGGGAGCCCCAAAGCCCTTTTAAACGCCGGGGCAGGCCCCCACCATCACCTGACTGCACCCAGCACCCTCCCTCCCCATTTGGGGGGTGGCCCAGGGGTGGGATGTGTGCCCCCCCCCCCATTTTCTCTGGACCCCAGATGTCACTGGCCAGGGGAGGCCACTTTTTGCCCAGGCCCCCACCCCCAGCGCCAGGGCCAGGCAGAGCTGGGGTGCGCACGTGGCGGGGGGGCCAAGCCCCCCGCTTTGGAGCTCAGCTCTGGGCTGGGAAATGTGTGGCCCCCCCCCAGCCCCACTGTAAAGCCCCCACTGTGGCCCCCCCACTGCTGCCTCGGAGTGCAGGGACCCCCCCATTCTCCTGAACCCCTTCCCTAGGGTGGGGGGAAGCTGGGGGGGGGGGAAGGGGGCTTTGAAGGGGTCAGGCTGGGTCCTGCCCCCCCCCTTGGACCCCCTGTTTTGGGGGGGGGGGATGGTGGTCCTGGGCCCAGTTCCAGGCAATGGTAGGTGGGAGCTACGCTGCACTGGGGGGGTAGCTTGTGTCCTCCCCCCGTTTCTGCTATGAATTAAGCAGAAATGGGGGGGGAAAAGTACTGGGGGGGGTTCAGGACAGAGATGGGGGGTTGTGGGGAGCTGGGTAGGGGTTAGAGCAGGGACTGGGGGGGGCAGGAAGGGGAGGGGGATTTGGGGCAGGGAGTGGGCTTGGCACCCCTGTGTGCATATGGGGGGGGTTCAGCCTCTCCAGGACCCCCGCGATGGGGGGGGTCTCAGTCTCCCTGGGACCCCCGGCATGGGACTGGGGGGGAGAGGACGGGATGTGGGGGTGTCAGCTCCCTGGGGTGGGCTGGGTGGGGGGTGTCTCAGCTGTCTGGGCCCCCCCCAGGATGGTTTGGAAAGGGAGGGTGTCTCCACCCGGCAGGTCCCCTGGGATGGGATGAGATGGGGGGGGTGTCAGCCCCCCTGCGACCCCCGGGATGGGATGGAAGGGGGGGGGTGTCTCACTCCCGGGACTCCCGGGATGGGATGAGAAGTTGTGGGGGGGTCTCAGCTCTCCTGAAACCCCCCGGGATGGGATGAGAAGTTGTGGGGGGGTCTCAGCCCTCCTGAAACCCCCCGGGATGGGATGAGAAGTTGTGGGGGGGTCTCAGCCCTCCTGAAACCCCCCGGGATGGGATGAGAAGTTGTGGGGGGGTCTCAGCCCTCCTGCGACCCCCGGGATGGGATGAGAAGTTGTGGGGGTGTTCTCACCCCCCCGGGACCCCCGGGATGGGATGAGAAGTTGTGGGGGGGTCTCCCCCCCCCTGCGACCCCCGGGATGGGATGAGAAGTTGTGGGGGGGTCTCCCCCCCCCTGCGACCCCCGGGATGGGATGAGAAGTTGTGGGGGGGTCTCCCCCCCCCCGCCACCCCCGGGATGGGCTGGAATGGGGGGGTGCTGTCTCACCCCCGGGACTCCCGGGATGTGCTGGGGGGGGGGGGTCCCTCTCCCTCCCCCAGCCCCGTCCCCCCCCCGCTCCCCCGTCCCTCCCTCCCCGCTCCCTCCCTCCCTCCCTGGCCGCCGGTGCCGTCCCGGAGGAGGGCCGGGGGGGCCGGCCCCGGCTCGGGTTACAGGGCCCGGGGGGCCGCGCCGGGACATATACGCGGCGGCGGGGCGGTGCGGGCACTGCTCGGCCCGACGCACGGTGAGGGGCTCCGCCACCTCGCCATGCCCGGCCGCCGCCCGCTCCGCCTCGCCGCCGGCCTCGCCATCCTCTTCCTCGCCGCCGTCGCCGCGCAGGACCGAGACCTCCGTGAGTACCGACCCCCGCCACGGGCCCCCGGTGCCGACCGACGACCCCCTTCGAGCGGAGCTCTGGGATGTTGGGGGGGGTGTTCGCTGGGAAATGGGGGAGTGGGGGGGGGGGCGCACAGCGTGGGAGACACGGGGGACAGCGTGGCAGTGAGGGGGACAGCGTGGGGTGGGGGGGAGGGCGTGGGCTGGAGGGGGGGAGTTTCAGGGGAGTGGGGGGGGGACAGGCTGGGGTGGGGGGGACGCACCGGGGGACGGCGTGGGATGGGGGGGACAGCGTGGGGACACTGGGGGACAGCGTGGGACAGCGTGGGGACACTGGGACACAGCACGAGGAGAGTGGGGGACAGCGTAGGGACACTGGGGGACAGCATGGGACAGCGTGGGGACACTGGGGGACACTGGGGGACAGCGTGGGGACAGCATGAGGAGAGTGGGGGACACTGTGGGAACACTGGGGGACAGTGTGGGACACTGGGGGACAGCACGAGGAGAGTGGGGGACAGCGTAGGGACACTGGGGGACACTGGGGGACAGCATGGGACAGTGTGGGGACACTGGGACACAGCACGAGGAGAGTGGGGGACAGCATAGGGACACTGGGGGACAGCACAAGGAGAGTGGGGGACAGCATAGGGACCCTGGGGGACACTGGGGGACAGCACGAGGAGAGTGGGGGACAGCGTAGGGACACTGGGGGACAGCATGGGACAGCGTGGGGACACTGGGGGACACTGGGGGACAGCATGGGACAGCGTGGGGACAGCATGAGGAGAGTGGGGGACAGCATAGGAACACTGGGGGACACTGGGGGACAGCACGAGGAGAGTGGGGGACAGCATAGGGACACTGGGGGACACTGTGGGGACACTGGGAGACAGCATAAGGAGAGTGGGGGACACTGTGGGAACACTGGGGGACAGTGTGGGACACTGGGACACAGCACAAGGAGAGTGGGGGACAGCGTGGGACAGCATGGGACACTGGGGGACAGTGTGGGATGGATGGGGAAAGTTTAAGGACAGTGGGGAGGCCAGCCTGGGATGGAGAGGGGCAGTGTGGGACACTGAGGGGACAACCTGGGACACGGGGGGAGAGCCTGGGATGGGTTGGGGGACACAGCATGAGGACCATGGGGTACGGATGGGACAGCGGGGTGCAGCTGGGGGACAGCAGGTTACAGTGTGGGGACAGTGGGGGACAGGACAGCCTGGGGTGTAGGAGATGGGCTGGGGCAGGGGGCACGGCAGGGACACTGGGGTACTGTTGGGGGATAGTGGGGGACAGCCTGGGGACATGGGGTACCCCCTGGGATAGCGGGGAACAGCACAGGGACATGGGGCAGCAGGGTCCAGCCTGAGAGATGGGGTCCAGTTAGGGACACGGGGTGCAGCTGGGGACGGGGTGGGGTACAGCCTGGAGACACTGAGGTCCAGCCCTGGGGTACGTCCTGGGGACCCTGGGGACTGGCTTGAGGACACTGGGGAACAACCTGGGGACCCTGGGGACACCAGGGCATCTCTTGGGGATCCTGGGTCACATCCTGGGGACCCTGGGGCACGTTCCGGAGACACTGGGGACACCTCCTGGGGCCACCGCAGCACATCCCGAGGTCCCTGGGGCCACCAGGGCACATCCCAGGGATACTGGGTCACATCCCAGGGATACTGGGCCACCTCCTGGAGACCCTGGGGCACCTCCTGACCACCTTGGGGAACCTCCTGGGGACACCAGGACACTTCCCAGGGACCCTGGGGCACCTCCGGAGACCCTGGGGTGCAGCCTGGGGACACCTGGGCACTCCTGGGGACCCTGGGCCACCTCCTGGGGACACTGAGGCACATCCCAGGCACCATGGGGCACCTCTGGGGAACCCAGGGGTGCAGCCTGGGGACACCAGAGCCCCCCCCCCCGAGACCCTGGGGACACTGGAGACGCTGTCCACATCCCACCGGAGGTGCAGGGGCTGCGGGGACACACTGAGTGCCCCCAGGACAGGGGGACACTGAGTGCCGTCGGCGTCCTGGGGGGGGTGGGATGGATGGACCCCCTGCTTCAGGCTGGAAACCCCTCGCTGAGCCACCACTCTGCTGCTCCGGGATGCCTGGGGGGGGGCTTCGCTCCTCCTCCTCCCCCCAAACTATGGGGGGCTTGGGGGGGGTGTATCATCCCATAATGGACTATGGTGGCAGTGCCACCGCCACCATCATGGGTGACCGCAGTCCCCTGCCACCCTCAACCCCCCTCCCGTGGGTGGGGGGGTGATGCCATCCCCATCTCCCCGCCGTATCCCCCCCCCCCACCTGCCCTTCTCCCCACAGCCGAAGCAGGCAGCTGCCTGCAGGACGGGCAGAGCTATAGCGATAAGGACGTATGGAAGCCGGAGCCGTGCCGTATCTGCGTGTGCGACACGGGGACCGTCCTCTGCGACGAGATCATCTGCGAGGAGCTGCGGGATTGTCCCAGCCCCGAAATCCCCTTCGGAGAGTGCTGCCCCATATGTCCCACTGACCAACCCAGCGGTTGTAATTTATTTATTCCCCTCCTTTCATTAATAAATAAATTACCCGGCCATGGATGGGCTTGTGGGGGGGACATCCATGGGGACCCCCAGGGAAAAGGCAACTTGGACCCTCCAGAGGGGTTAAAAAAAAAAATCATCCCAGGGTGGAAAAATCCTTTTTTTTTTTTACCCCAAATGGCAGCTGGCTTCAAAGCCTGGAGGGTTTGGGGGTGTTTTTTTTTTTTTATAAAAGCCATTGAAAGCAGATGGGTTTGGGGTGCAGGGAGTGATGCTGGGGGGGACTGTGGCCATGGACCCCCTCCAGGCATCCCAGCAAAAGGGACATTCAAATGGGGTTTCCATCTCCAAAACTGTGATAATTCACCCAGAATGATTGAACAGCTCTGCCCCCGCGCCCCCAGGAAGGGCTGTGACCCCAAACCCCCAAAGTTGCCTTTTTTAATCCTTCCCTGCTCCCTCTGGGGGGGGTGAAGGGTTGAGCACCCACCCAGCTGCCCCCCCCAAAACCGCGCGGCCCCGCTCCTGCATGCTGAACCCTGCTTCCCCCCCCCCGCCGCCTCGCTTCGGGGGAGCCCCCGCGCTCCTGTGCCCCCCGGTTTGGCCCCACAGCCCCCCCAGGAGCATCACCACCCCCCGGGCTGGGGATGGAGGCACCTCATGTCCCCCCCCAGCCCATCCCACTCTAATTTCTCTATTTCTTCATTTTTTTCTAACAGGGCAACCTGGCCCCAAGGTGAGGCTGGTGTGTGTGTGTCCCATCCCACGGTCCCAATTTCCTGGGGTTTTCCCTCAAAACTAGGGGCGGCTCAAGGCAGGACCCCATGGCATCTGCATGGGGCGAGCGGCTCTAGGGTTGTCACCTCCCGGGGGGGTTTGTCACCTCCTGGGGGGGTTCATTACCTCCGGGGGGGGGGAGGGTGTCACCTGGGAGGGGGGAGAAATCTGGGGGGGGTCTGGGGGTGCCCCCCCCTTGTCTCACCCCATGCTTTGCCTTGCAGGGGCAGAAGGGCGAACCCGGTGACATTAAAGATGTAAGTGTAGGGCGGGCGCTGGGGGACCCCCAAAACGGGGGGGGGGGTGTCCCTGCTGTTGTGGGGTGGTCTGGAGGGGGCGTCCCCCCCCTGCACCCATCTCACCCCACCCTTGTGTTACCCCCCCCCCCTCCACAGGTCGTAGGACCCCGAGGGCCTCCGGGACCGCAGGTGGGAGCGCGTTTCTCCGGGCGCATTGCTGGAATATTTGTGGGAGGGGGTTGGGGGGATAGGGGGGGCACGGGGGAGAGTTGACACCCCCCCCCCCCGCCTCGTCTCTCAGGGCCCGGCAGGTGAGCAGGGACAACGAGGGGACCGTGGCGAGAAGGGCGAAAAGGTGAGAGCGTGCCCCCCCCCCCCCCCAGCACTGGTGGGGTGCTGCAGAGAACGGTCACGCTCGCTACATGGATGAACCCCCTTTTTCTCCCTCCCACAGGGTGCTCCTGGTCCCCGGGGCAGGGATGGAGAACCTGGCACCCCTGGAAATCCTGGACCCCCTGGTCCCCCTGGACCTCCCGGCCCCCCTGGCCTTGGTGGGGTGAGTATCTATCTGTGGGTTTTTTTGGGGTGAAAGAAGGGGGTTTTCGGATCAGCCGGCATGCTCAGCCCCCTTCCCCTTGCAGAACTTCGCAGCTCAGATGGCAGGCGGCTTCGACGAGAAGGCTGGAGGCGCGCAGCTGGGCGTCATGCAGGGACCCATGGTAAAGGCCCCCCCCGGGTCCAGGGACCCCCCCCCCCAAGACCCCTACGCACCCCAGGGGGACATGGTGTCTCGTCTTGGGACATGGGGGACCCCGCGTCACTGACTGTGGGGACCGTCCCCATTTTGGGAGGACACCCCTGGTTGGGCAGGTGATGGGGGGGGTGGCCGCCTCGCCTCCCCCCCCCCATGACACTGTTGTCTCTCTCCCCCCAGGGCCCCATGGGACCCCGTGGTCCCCCCGGACCCTCCGGCGCTCCTGTAAGTACAACCCCCCCCCCCAGGCTCGGGGGTCTCTGGGTGAGCACCCTGCCACCCTGCTGATGCCACCGTCTTCCTTCCAGGGTCCCCAAGGATTTCAAGGCAACCCCGGCGAGCCTGGCGAGCCCGGCGCTGCTGTGAGTGTCCCCCTCCCCTTGCCCCCCCCCTGGCTCAGTGACATGCCACCCACAAGCTCCCACTCACTCGCTGCCTCTCTGTCCCCTTTAGGGTCCGATGGGTCCCCGAGGACCACCAGGACCTCCTGGGAAACCCGGTGATGACGTGAGTCCTTTGCCGCTCCAGGCAAACCCTGGCTGAGAACGGGCAGCTCGTTGCAGTAGTAGCCCCAGCCAGAGGCTGAAGGGTGATTTTATTTCCCTGACATCCCCCCCCCACCCCGAATCTCATTTTCCTGCAGGGTGAAACAGGAAAACCCGGCAAATCCGGCGAGCGTGGCCCCCCTGGCCCCCAGGTAAGGCAGCACCAGTCTGGATCTGGCCCCTCCTGGGATGGAGACCCCCCCGTGTCCCTCCTTTGCCCCCAATCCACTTTCTCTCTGCTCGCTTGCAGGGTGCTCGTGGCTTCCCTGGGACGCCCGGTCTCCCCGGAGTGAAAGGCCACCGGGTAAGTGTGTCCCCCCACGCTGCCCGCCCCCCGCCAGTGTCCTTGTCACCCAGTGGCACAGAGGGTGACGCCCCCCATCTCTTTGTCCCCAGGGCTACCCTGGCTTGGACGGTGCCAAAGGAGAGGCAGGGGCTCCTGGAGCCAAGGTCAGTGTTGGGCGACCATCCCCATGGTGTCGGGGCTGGTGGGGTGACCATCCCTGTGGCATCATGGCTAGTGGGGCACCTGCCGCCATGGTGTTGGGGCTGGTGGGGTGACCATCCCCGTGGCGTCGGGGCTGGTGGGGCGACCATCCCTGTGGCATCAGGGCTGGTGGGGCGACTGTACCCATGGTGTCGGGGCTGGTGGGGTGACCATCCCCGTGGCGTCGGGGCTGGTGGGGGTGCTGCTCTCCAGGGCTCACCCTTTGCTCTTCCCCGCAGGGCGAATCCGGCTCACCTGGCGAGAACGGCTCCCCCGGCCCCATGGTGAGTCTTTGGGCTGGGAAAGGGGGAAACTGAGGCACGGGGTGGGGTGAGGCGTGTTGCCCACCCCCCTCCCCAGCCCTGGGCTGGACAGCACAGAGCCCGACCTGCCGCCGTGTTCCCCCCCAGGGTCCCCGTGGGCTGCCCGGAGAGAGAGGACGTCCCGGCCCCTCCGGCGCTGCGGTGAGTGTGGGTCCCCGGTGGCACCCTGGTGGCAGGGGGCTGCCAGCGGGAGGGGGTCCCCCGTCCCTCCGTGGTGCCCCCCGTGACTCCTGCCGCTGTCTGTCCCCAGGGTGCTCGTGGCAACGATGGTCTCCCCGGCCCGGCTGGACCCCCTGTAAGTAAAGGGCTGCTTGGCCCCTTCCTTGGCTGCCGGACCCCGTGTCACCCCGTGGGGGACAGCGGGGTCCCCTGGGACCCCCCAAAGCCTGGGCAGACCCTCACGCTCTTCTCGCTCCCCAGGGACCTGTCGGCCCAGCTGGAGCCCCCGGCTTCCCCGGTGCCCCCGGCTCAAAGGTAAGGGGGAAGGGGCTGCTCCCAGCAGGGGAAACTGAGGCACAGCGTGGGCTGTCCCCCCCTCACCCCGTCTTTCCTCCCTCCAGGGTGAAGCTGGTCCCACCGGCGCACGAGGTCCCGAGGGTGCCCAGGGTCCCCGCGGTGAATCCGGCACCCCCGGCTCTCCTGGCCCTGCCGGTGCCCCCGTAAGTGCCATCGCTCACTGTGTCCCCCCTGCAGTGGCTTGTCCCCCCCCGTGTCCCTTGGCCTGGAAGCCACGGGGATGGGGCTGATCCTGCGAGCAGGGAGGGGGGGAAGGGGTCATCCTCTGCTTGACGGTGGGGAAACTGAGGCACGGGGAGCAGAGCCAGGCTCAGCGGTGTCTTCTTTTAGGGTAACCCAGGGACTGATGGCATCCCCGGCGCGAAGGGCTCAGCGGTGAGTATGGCTGGGGACGGGGACAAGGGGTCCTGAGCCGCTGGGGGGGGGGTCAGGGCTTGGGAGGGGTCTGGTCCTGGGCAGGGAGGAGGGACTGCTGAGGGCTGAGCTGGGATTTGGGTACACATGGGGACCCTGGGGGTCATGGGGGACACGGGGATGCGGGAGGATGCTGGGGGATCGGCGGATGCGGGATGCTGGGGGATGCGGGATGCTGGGAGGTACTGGGGGATGCTGGGGAACATGGGATGCTGGGGGGCATGGGGACGCTGGGGGACATGGGGATGCGGAGGGATGCGGGGATGCTGGGGGATGCTGGGGGTTGTGGGATGCATGTGGGACAGAGGGACGCTGAGGGGTGTGGGGATGCTGGGGGATGTGGGATGCTGAGGGACACTGGGGGGATGCTGGGGGACATGGGGGGATGCTGGGGGACACGGGGGGGTGCTGGAGGGCACTGGGGGTTGCTGGGGGACACTGGGGGGATGCTGGAGGACACAGTGGGATGCTGGGTGATGCTGGGGGACACTGTGGGACTTGAGATGCCGGGACACCGTGAGGATGCTGGCAGATGCGGGACACTGGGGGATGCAGGCGGGGACGCTGAGGGAGGCGGGAGGGCGCAGGGGACATGGGGATGTCGGGGGACACTGGGCCGAGCCGTGCCCCCCCCGACGGTGGCCGGCTGCCCGCAGGGTGCCCCGGGCATCGCCGGCGCTCCAGGCTTCCCCGGCCCCCGCGGCCCACCCGGCCCCCAGGGTGCCACCGGCCCGCTGGGACCCAAGGGACAGACGGTAAGAGCCCCCCGAGAGCCCCCCGAGAGGGGGACCACGGCCCCGGCCCCGCCCACCGCCACCTGGCCCCGCCCACCGCCGACACACCCCGCCCACCGGCAACTTGCCCCACCCACTCTGCATCATGCCCCGCCCGTTCTGGCGCAGGCCACGCCCCCATTCCCCAACCCCTCGCGGGTCCTCTCCCCGGTCGCCCTTGGGTCACTCCCAGGTCACCCGGTCCCCAAAAGGGGCCACCGGGAATGGGGATGAGGATGGGGGCGGGATGGGGGTGGGATGGGGACGGGGACAGGATGGGGACGGGGACAGGGAGAGGATGGGGACGGGAATGGGATGAGGATGGGATTGGGACAGGATGGGGACGGGAATAGGATGAGGACAGGGACAGGACGGGGACGGGAATAGGATGAGGACAGGGACAGGACGGGGACGGGAATAGGATGAGGACAGGGACAGGACGGGGACGGGAATAGCAGGGACAGGATGGGGACAGGATGGGGATGGGGACAGGATGGGGACAGAGATGGGATGGGGATGGGAATGGGATGAGGATGGGATGGGGACAGGGACAGGATGGGGACAGGGATGGGATGAGGGTGGGATGAGGACAGGAACAGGATGGGAATGGGGGCAGGATAGGGACGGGGATGGGTCGAGGATGGGATGGGGTTGGGGACAGGTAAAAGGACTGGGATGGAGATGGGGACGAGGAAAGGGATGGGGACAAGGATGACGATGGGGACAGGCACGGGGACAAGGATAGGGTTGAGGTGGGGGTCAGGAACGAGGACAGGAGTGAGGGAGAGGAAAGGGGATGGGGACAGGAGTGGGGACAGAGGTGGGGACGGGATTGGGGACAGGGATGAGGATGGGCACAGGAAAGGAGACAGCGATGGGGTAGGGAAAAAGTTGAGGGTGGGCTTGGGGACAAGGATGGGAGCAGGATCGAGGGATGGGAATGAAGATGGGGACCAGAGAGGGAACGGGGACAAGGATGGGGATGGGGATGCGGATGGGGACAGGGATGGGGACAGGGATGGGGATGGGGACAGGGATGCAGATGGGGACAAGCAAGAAGTCGGAGACAGACAGGCACGGGGGCCGGGGCGCAGGGAAGGGACCGGGGACGGGGACAGCCATGGGGACGCTGCGGCCTCGTCCCTCACTGCCCTCTCGCTCCCCAGGGAGAACCCGGCATCGCGGGCTTCAAAGGCGAACAGGGACCGAAGGGCGAGACGGTGAGTCCGGGGTGGGGTGGGGGGGCCGCATCCAGCACCCCCCACCTCGGCTGGGGGTCCATCCCGCGGCCCCTCGCTCCCCGTCCACGGCCGGAGTGTCTCGTCGGCGTCTAACGAACCTCTTCCCCTAACGAGGCCCCTCGAGGGGCAGCGTCCCCCCTCCCGCGGGGGAACAATAGCCGCTGTGTTCGTGTCCCCCCCCACCGGGGACATTCCCCCCTCGCTTCATTAACCAGCCTCAATGCGCGGGGCCGGATCCCCGCCGCGGTGGCCGCCGAGCCCCGGCGCCGGCGGGACACGTGGCACCGGCGAGGGGCTCCTGCCCGGCACCCCTGGGGTCTGTGATTTATTGGGGGGGTGGGGGGAGAATGCAGGCAGGGCCCCCCCGGTGTGCCACGGGCTCCTCGTGACCCCTTTTCCTCCTCTTCCTCAGGGACCCGCAGGACCCCAAGGTGCCCCCGGGCCGGCTGGCGAGGAAGGCAAGAGAGGAGCCCGCGGTGAACCTGGTGCTGCCGGCCCTGTGGGACCACCTGGAGAGAGGGTGCGTGGCCCCCCCGCACCCCCCAGTGAGATGCTGCTCCCCAAACCCCCCCCCACAACTTCATTCCTCCTCCTCCTCCTCCTCTTCCTCCATAGGGTGCCCCCGGCAATCGCGGCTTCCCCGGGCAGGATGGGCTCGCTGGACCCAAGGTGGGACATCGGGGTCATGGGTGGGGGGCAGTCCAGAGGGGTGACAACCCCCTGAACCCCCCCCCTCACTCCTTCTCCCCCCTCCCACCCCGCACAGGGTGCTCCGGGCGAGCGTGGTCCCGCCGGCCTCGCGGGTCCCAAGGGAGCCACCGGCGATCCCGGACGCCCCGGAGAGCCCGGGCTGCCCGGAGCCAGGGTAAGAGCCGGGGGGTCGGATCCTGCACCCCCCGTAGGGGGCAGAGCTGGAGGGGGGGTGGGTTGCCTGGGGTGGGGGGGGGCTCCCCGCTGCGCTGGGGTGGCTCGGCTGGGGCAGGACCACGTGGGGACGGTGGTGATGCTGGTGGGACCTGGTGGGGTCAGCGAGGAGGCTCTTTGGGGTTGGTTAAGGTGCTTTTGGGGTTGATAAGATGCTTTTGGGGTAAACAGGGTGCTTTTGGGGTCGATAAGATGCTTTTGGAGTTGGTTAAGGGGCTTTTGGGGTTAGCCAAGATGCTCTTTGGCTTTAAGATGTTTCTTGGGGTTGGTTCAGTTGCTCTTTGGTGCTAATTAAGATGCTCTTTGGTGCTAATTAAGATGCTCTTTGGTGCTAATTAAGAAATTCTTTGGGATTAGTTAAAATGCTCTTGGGGTTAGTTAACATGCTCTTTGGGGTTAGTTAGGATGCTCTTTGCTAATTAAGATGTTCTTTGGGGTTAGCGAAGATGCCTTTGGGGTTAGTGAAGAAGCAATTTGGGGTTAGCAAAGATGCTCCTTGGTGATAATTAAGATGCCTTTGGGGTTAGTGAAGATGCAATTTGGGGTTAGCAAAGATGCTCCTTGGGGTTAAGATGCTTTCTGGGGTTAGTGAAGATGGTCTTTGGGATTTGCAAAGATGTTCCTTGATGCTAATTAAGGCACTGTTTAGGGTTAGTTAAGATGCGTTTGGGGTTAACAAAGATGCTCTTTGGGGTTAAGATGCTCTTTGGGGTCAGCCACCATGCTCTGGGGGTTAGGCAGACCCCTGTCCCCTGTGTGAGCCCCAGGCCCAGAGCAGTGGCTGAGAGCTGGGCAGGATGGGGTGCCCAGTGTCCCCCCACCTCGGGGCCGGCTGCCGCAGCCCCCCAATTCCTTCCCTCCACCGTAGGGTCTCACCGGCCGCCCAGGTGACGCTGGTCCTCAAGGCAAAGTCGGCCCAACCGTAAGTGATGCTCCGCAGGGGGTTGCTGTGGGGTGGGGGACCGGGGTCCAGCGCGGTCCTCCCTGATGTCCCCCTCCCCACAGGGTGCTCCTGGCGAGGACGGTCGCCCCGGCCCCCCCGGCCCGCAGGGTGCTCGTGGCCAGCCTGGCGTGATGGGTTTCCCCGGTCCCAAAGGTGCTAACGTGAGTATTGACCAATTTCCACCCAAAACGGGGCTGCAGCCTGGGCACGGAGCCCATCACCATCGCCTCTCTCCTCTCTCTAGGGCGAGCCTGGAAAAGCCGGTGAGAAAGGCCTCCCCGGTGCCCCAGGGCTGCGGGTGAGTTGTTTTCCCTCCCTCACGGCCCCCCCCCAAAACACATCTTGGGGTTGCTCCAGCAGCACAATCCCCTGAGGCACCTGCAGACTCTGGGTGGGGAAACTGAGGCACAGGGGCCGGGAGGGTGGAGTGGGGTCTGCAGCATCGCGCCTGGAGCTCAGCAGTGGTTTTTCTCCTCCGTAGGGTCTTCCTGGCAAGGACGGTGAGACGGGAGCTGCCGGCCCCCCAGGACCTGCCGTGAGTGTCGCAGCCTTGTTCACCCGGGGCCAAAATCCACTTGAAATGGGGGGGTCGGGGGTTGTACCCCCCCCAGATCTGTGCAAAGGACCACCCCAGGTCTGCTGGGGATGGAGCCTCCGTGCTCCCTGGCCCTCGTGGTGTTGGGGCTTTGGGATCTTGGGATCCCCCCATGATTCCGGCTTTGCCCAAAATCTTGGGGTGGGTGAAGCCCGAATATCGAGAGGTTTTGGGGTCCTTCACCACCGTCCTTCCCACAGGGTCCCGCGGGTGAGAGAGGAGAGCAAGGAGCCCCCGGTCCCTCTGGCTTCCAGGTGAGCACGTAAAAGAGGGGGGGGTTTGGGGTGCCAGGGTCAGGGTCATGCTCGTGGATGACCCCGAGCCCCTGTCCCCGGGGGTCTCGTTGCTGCCGTGCTAACGCCGCTGCTTTCCCCTCCCAGGGGCTGCCCGGGCCACCAGGTCCCCCCGGAGAGAGCGGCAAACCCGGAGATCAGGTAAGGCCCCATTTTTCCCTCTTCCCAGGCATCTCCTGGCTGCAAAGGGGGGGAGCAGGACCCCCAGCAGCCCCCAGGCCTGACCCCCAACTCTTTTTTCCCCCCACCGCAGGGTGTTCCCGGAGAAGCCGGTGCCCCCGGTCTTGTCGGTCCCAGAGTAAGTATCACCTTTCCTCCTGGCTGGGGGGACAGGATGCCTCTCCCTGTAACATGGGGGGGTTTGGGGGGCTGGAGGGGGTTGGCAGAGCCCAGCCACCCCCATCCAGGGCCATCAGCTCCCCCAGTCCTGGTGGCTCAGCCTCCGCTGCAGCCCGTCCCCTCTCCTCCCAGTACATCCCAGTCCCCTCGGGGCAGTGCGGGATGGATGTTCTGCCCACTGTCCCCCAGGACATCCATGCAAAGGACATTGTGACCCTCACCGTGGCCTCTTCCTAACATTGTGTGTCCCCCCCACCCCAGGGCGAACGCGGCTTCCCCGGTGAACGTGGCTCTCCTGGTGCACAAGGGCTGCAAGGTCCTCGTGGGCTCCCCGGCACACCGGGCACCGACGGACCCAAGGTGGGTGACAAGGGGGGACAGGGCTTGGTGGCTCGGTGCCACTGGTGGAGCCGTGAGGCTGGTGGTCTGCCCGTGGGGGGCTTGGCACCCCAATAATTGCACCTTCGCTCTGCTTTAGGGTGCAACCGGACCGGCCGGCCCCAATGGTGCCCAGGGTCCCCCAGGGCTTCAGGGAATGCCCGGTGAGAGAGGAGCAGCCGGCATCGCCGGTCCCAAGGGAGACCGGGTAAGTGAGGGGTCCCGGAGGTGTCCTGAGCAGCGTCAGGTCTCAGCTGAGCTGACACCACCTCTGTCTCACCCTGCAGGGAGACGTCGGAGAGAAGGGCCCCGAGGGAGCCCCTGGAAAGGACGGCGCACGCGTAAGTGGGACAGGGACGCGGCAGGAGCGGGGTGGCCACCAAGGGATGCTCGTGGTGGCCTTGTCCTCATCTGTCTCTCCTCCTTAGGGTCTGACGGGTCC
Source organism: Buteo buteo (assembly GCF_964188355.1). Classification (NCBI taxonomy): domain Eukaryota; kingdom Metazoa; phylum Chordata; class Aves; order Accipitriformes; family Accipitridae; genus Buteo; species Buteo buteo. Next base: position 30,108,485 of record NC_134187.1, on the reverse strand, counting down.
CATCGGTCCCCCCGGCCCCGCTGGCCCCAACGGCGAGAAGGTGAGAGCCCGGGCAGCCCCTCGGCTGCTTCCGACTGAGGGAGATGCCATCCACCCCCCCACAACTCTCCATCCTTTCTTTTCCAGGGTGAATCTGGCCCTCCTGGTCCGTCTGGTGCTGCCGGTGCCCGTGGTGCCCCTGTAAGTGCCATCCCCCCACAGCCCCCCAGCTGCCACAGCTGGCCTCGCTCCCCCCATGCCTCCCCCCCTCATTTAACCCCCATCTTTCACCCACAGGGCGAGCGCGGTGAACCCGGTGCCCCTGGTCCCGCCGGATTTGCTGGCCCCCCGGTGAGTATTTGGCCCCGTTCCCCCCGGCACGGATCCAGCGTCGGCTCAACCCACTCACGGCAGCCGCTTCCCTGCAGGGTGCCGACGGGCAACCCGGTGCCAAAGGCGAACAAGGAGAGCCCGGGCAGAAGGGTGACGCCGGTGCTCCCGGTCCCCAAGGTCCCTCTGGCGCACCCGGCCCACAGGTGGGTACAGCCGGAGCACCCCAAAACGGGGGGTGAACCCCGTGGGTGTCTGTATCCCTGGGAAATTTGGGGCATCGCCTGGCAGGCATGTTGCAGCCCCCCCCCGGCATGTTTTCTAACCTGTTTTCTTCCTCTTCCCAGGGTCCGACTGGTGTAACTGGTCCCAAAGGAGCCCGGGGTGCTCAGGGCCCCCCTGTGAGTATGGGGGCGGTGGGCTGTGGGATGGAGTGGCTGGGGGGAGCGCGGTGCAGCACCCGAGCCACCTTTCTCCTTTCCTTCCCCAGGGAGCCACCGGATTCCCCGGTGCCGCCGGCCGTGTGGGACCACCCGGTCCTAATGTGAGTTGGGGGGCAGCCGGAATCTCTTGGGGGCAGCTGGGATCGCTCGGGAGCAGCTGGGATTGCTTGGGAACAGCCGGGATTGCTCACCCCTGGGTTCAGGGGCTTGGGGGATGCTGCTTGCTCCTTGCTGGGGGCCAAGCGGTGGAGGGTCCCTGAGCTAAATAACTGCTGGGTGATGCCAGGCAGCTCATCAGCCCAGAAAAAGGGTTTTTTCTGAGGGTCTTCGAGTGCAGGAGCCAGCTCAGAGCCCCAGGTGGTGCCAGGATGCGGGTGATGAAGGAGGAAAAGCTGCCTCCATTTGCACTAACCCCATCTTCTCCCCCCACAGGGTAACCCAGGCCCCCCCGGTCCCCCCGGCTCTGCTGGCAAAGATGGTCCCAAGGGTGCTCGTGGTGATGCCGGTCCCCCGGGCCGTGCTGGTGACCCCGGTCTCCAAGGCCCCGCCGGCCCCCCCGGCGAGAAAGGTGAACCCGGCGAGGACGGCCCCGCGGTACGTTTTTTGGGGGGCACCTCCCTCCACGCTCATTCGGTGCTGTCCCACCACCCCACCGGGTCTGATCCCCTGCCTCTGCCTCCCCACAGGGTCCTGACGGTCCCCCCGGTCCCCAAGGTTTGGCAGGACAGCGTGGCATCGTCGGTCTTCCTGGGCAGCGTGGCGAGAGAGGCTTCCCCGGGCTGCCGGGACCATCGGTGAGTCGTCACCCCCCCCCCAGGCTCAGCCCTTTCCACCCACTCCGTGCCCACTAGCGGCATTATCGCCCCCCCAAGAGCTGTCGGAGCAGCCGAGCTTGGCTTTCCCAAGCTCAGTACTGTGAATTCGGGTGCTTTGAAGCCTGCATGGCCCCTGGGGTGCAGCCTGAGTGCCCCCCGGGTGCCGTTTGGGGTTTTGCAAAGGTACCAGGAGCCGCCGGTGCCAGTGGCACCGGGACTGGGCAATAACTGATGCTTACTTGGGCAGAGGGGTCTGGCAGCCTTAAAACGAAGCAAGAGCTGGGTGAAGGGCTGCGCTGGGATCTCTCCCGCTCACGCGCGTTGTATCACAGCTTTTTTTTCCCCTCCTTCATTTAGGGCGAACCTGGGAAACAAGGAGCACCCGGCTCTGCAGGCGACCGTGGCCCCCCCGGCCCTGTGGGTCCCCCCGGTCTGACGGGTCCTGCCGGTGAACCTGGGCGCGAGGTAGGCAGCACCCCAGCGCACGGGGAGGGGGCGAAGCGGGACGGTGCCTCCGTCCATGCCGGGCTCGGGATCACCCCGGTGTAACCCCAACAGTGGTGCCGGACATTGCTGATCCCGTGGCTGGAGAGCCCTGCACCATCACTCAGCTCCTGGCAATCACTGGCATCTTTTCACCGGTGGTTTTTGCTTTGAAAGGGGAGTTTGCACGTGTCCTGCCATCCCAGGGTCAAGACTTAATTTCTCCTCTTCTTCTCCCAGGGTAACCCTGGCTCTGACGGACCCCCGGGCAGGGACGGTGCAGCTGGCGTGAAGGTGAGCTTGCCCGCACGCTTCCCCTGGTGCTCGCTATCCACATGCCCTCCCATCCCGGCCAAAAATCCCACGGGTCTGACCATCCCCTTGTCTCGGCACAGGGCGATCGTGGCGAGACCGGTCCTGTAGGTGCCCCCGGCGCTCCCGGTGCCCCCGGCGCTCCTGGCCCCGTCGGTCCCACCGGCAAACAAGGAGACAGAGGCGAGACGGTGAGTGCCGGCACGTTGGCGAGGGAAATGGCTCGTTGAGTTTGAGGTCTTATTAGGGGAGATGGGAATCACCCCGAGTGCAGATAAATGAAGAAATAGCAGTGGCCCCCCGGGACCAATTAGCTACTCCAAGTAATTGGGAGAGCCAGGCGGGTGCCGTTAGTGGCTGTTGCTAATTCAGTGGTGCCCTGAGTGCCATTAGCGGCTCTGAACATCTTCCCGAGGATTCATGAGCACCAAGAGCCCAGTTCGGGCTCTGCCTACACACAAGCACTGCCTGGGGAGCTGTAAGCACCAGGAGGCTTAACCAGGGAAAATCTGCCAGGGTATTTATTTGCAAGGGTCGTTACTCGGCTCTGATGCTCCGGCTGAGAGTATTTAAAGATGCCGTTCGGCACCAGCAGCTGCCGATTCCTGGTGCTGCGAGCAGGGCAGCCCGCAGGGCTGGTTCGGACACCCCCAAAGGCACAGGACACGCCCCGGCACCCCGTGTTCCTGGCCCCTTTTGACTCCCCTCTTCTCTTTCCCTAGGGTGCACAAGGTCCCATGGGTCCCGCCGGTCCTGCTGGCGCTCGAGGCATGCCGGTGAGTGGTGCCGGGCATCCCACGTGTGATGCACGGGGTCCTGGGGCACGTTGGGCAGGGGTCTGCCACCCTAAGCCTGACACGTCCCCTTCTCCCCTTCCAGGGTCCCCAAGGGCCTCGCGGTGACAAGGGTGAGACGGGAGAGGCTGGAGAGAGAGGGCTGAAGGGCCACCGCGGCTTCACCGGGCTGCAGGGTCTTCCCGGACCACCCGTAAGTGTTGTTTTGGGATCCCCAGCACTCAGGCCCCCCCATATCTTGCTGTGGAGCTGGATGCGGCTCCTTCAGGGTGGCTGCAGCCACGGGCAGAGCCCCAAGCCCGTGCAAAGGCTTTGCTAGGGCTGAGCATCCCTCGATGCCAGATGCGGAGCTGTAACCATCCACCCTCGCTTCCTCCTCAGGGTCCTTCTGGAGACCAAGGTGCTGCTGGTCCTGCGGGTCCCTCCGGTCCCAGGGTAAGTCCTGCCTGTGGCATTTGGGGCGATGCGAGGAAAAGGAGGCATCTCTGTCCTTGAGCCCCCCAGGTCGCCTGCCTCTCTCGCTGACGGCAGGAGCTAACAGCTCCCCAGCACCTTCCCTGCCATCTTGCAGTGAGCTGACCCCCACCTTTGGGGATTTCTCCTAGGGTCCCCCCGGCCCCGTCGGCCCCTCTGGCAAAGACGGCTCCAACGGCATGCCCGGCCCCATCGGTCCCCCCGGCCCCCGTGGACGAAGCGGCGAACCAGGTCCTGCGGTGAGTAAAAATGCCGTCAATGGTAGGGAAGGGGAGTCCAGCTTGCAGAGCAGCCCATCAGGATTGCATCTTCTTCCTCCTGTAGGGTCCTCCTGGAAACCCAGGTCCCCCCGGTCCTCCCGGCCCCCCCGGCACTGGCATCGACATGTCAGCTTTTGCTGGCCTGGGTCAGCCAGAGAAGGGTCCCGATCCCATCCGCTACATGCGGGCGGACGAGGCCGCCGGCAGCCTGCGGCAGCACGATGTCGAGGTGGACGCCACGCTCAAGTCCCTCAACAACCAGATCGAGAGCATCCGCAGCCCCGAGGGCTCCAAGAAGAACCCGGCCAGGACCTGCCGTGACATCAAGCTTTGCCATCCCGAGTGGAAGAGCGGTAAGAGCCTCCATCCCTGCCTCCTCCCCTCCTGCCTCTCTCCCCCAGCCTCTTGCACCCAAGAGGACAGCGAGGTCCACGATGCTCTTTGCTCTGACCTCCAAAACCTCATGTTCACACACCATTTGTCCTCCCTGCTGCAGGAGACTACTGGATCGACCCGAACCAGGGCTGCACCTTGGACGCCATCAAAGTTTTCTGCAACATGGAGACGGGCGAGACCTGCGTCTACCCCAACCCCAGCAGCATCCCCAAGAAGAACTGGTGGACCAGCAAGACCAAAGACAAGAAGCACGTCTGGTTCGCAGAGACCATTAATGGCGGTTTCCACGTAAGTGTCCCCCTGGGCTGGTACCGCACGCTGGGAGCGGGAAGGGAGGTTGAGCAGTGGAAGGTGTTGGGTGTCTGGTTGGAGGATTGGGATGTCCTTCCTTGGGGTTACGTTGATGGATGTTATACGAGGGACTGGCTGTTCTAGAGGGCTATTTTGAAAGCTTGGCGTTGGGTCAGTTGGGCTTTGATTTTTGCAGCCATCTGAGAACACAAAGTATGGAAGTCTTCTCAGAAGGTGGCTGAAAATAGGGTTGTTGCGACAACCACAGGCTTTAATGTCTCACCTCTTCCCTCCAGTTTAGTTACGGCGATGAAGACCTGGCTCCCAACACTGCCAACATCCAGATGACCTTCCTCCGTCTCCTGTCCACCGAAGGCTCCCAGAACGTCACTTACCACTGCAAGAACAGCATCGCCTACATGGATGAGGAGACAGGCAACCTGAAGAAAGCCATCCTCATCCAGGGGTCCAACGACGTAGAGATCAGAGCTGAGGGCAACAGCAGGTTCACATACAGCGTCTTGGAGGATGGTTGCACGGTAAGTCCATGGGTGCCTGCGAGAGAAAGACGTAGATGATGAGCTGGGGTTCAAGCCATGAGGTTGCTGTTGATTTGGAGGGCTCGAGCATCTAATAACATCCTTCCTCCTTGTTTTCTCCCCAGAAACACACTGGCAAATGGGGCAAGACAGTCATTGAGTACCGATCGCAGAAGACCTCGCGCCTGCCCATTGTAGATATTGCACCTATGGACATTGGTGGAGCCGATCAGGAGTTTGGCGTGGATATTGGCCCAGTCTGCTTCTTGTAAAAAGAATTGTTTTATTTGTGTGTTTGTTGTTGTTGTTGTTTGTTGTTTGTTTGTTTGTTTTTTTTTTTTAAATCCAGCCCAATACCATAAAAGAAAACTAAAAAAAACCCAAACCCACCCCAAGGACCTGAGTACTTTCCAATCACTCGTACGACTTCTGCACTGAATGGCTGCAACGACCCCTCGATTCACGCCCTTCCGTTGGGGACCACCGCCTCTTTCCAACGCCGTCTGGGCAGGCTGCAAAATAAAAAAACCACGGTCTTATTTATTTATTCTCTTCCTGTAAGACCTATTTTTTAGGTCGGGTGGAGGTGGGAATCTAACTGGCAGGTATGACGGCCCTTCCCTGCAAAAGGGATCTCGCAAATCCAGGTATCACAAAATCCCCTCCCGCTCCCGTCCCTCCCCGTGTATCACCAGCAGGAGTGCTAATGTATAATACAACAAAAAAAAATGGTGCTATTCTTGTAAAACAAGTCTGTATTTTTTAACATCAGTTGATATAAAAAAAAAAAAAACTTTTGGTGGAAAGTACAAGTCGATCTGGGCTTTGTTTTTGTCGCTCTCCGGAGGTGTTTGCTGCGGTCTAACTCCTTTCTCCCCATTCCTCAGCCATGATAAATGAAGGTTTTGGGTCAAATCTCCAACTTTTCTGGGTTGAAGCTACCTCACACTAAGGGGGGAAAAAAACCCCAAACAAATAAACCCTCCAAAAAGCCAAAAAAAAGAAATGGGGAAACCATTTTAAGTGAAAAAATCTTGAAACCAGGAGCCAACACAGCAGCTGCAAGGTTTCTGTTAAGGGATCTCTTGTCCCATTGCACCCCTAAACAGAACCGGGACTCAAGGCAAGCGCTTGGGACACCAGTTAAAGGAAACCAGTAAAACCAGCAGGGAGGGGGACACTGAGACCAATCCTCATGCAAATCGGTATGACCATGGCCAGAGGGTGCCCTCTAACTCTCCTCCCCATGGAATTTGTCCCATTTTGTGCATGTAAAAATATAATTTCAAGTTGCATTTTGCAATACTGAAGGAGGTAGGGTTTGCAGCCCTCATGTGCACACGCTGATGTCTTCTTATAAAGCAGCTGTGCCTTTATGGTTTCATAAAAAGTTACATATGTAAATTCTTCTCTTAAACAGGCTTGCTAATGAGAGGAAAAGCCTCAGTAGTTGTTTTTTTTTTTACTGTCTTAAAGAAAATTAGCCCACTGACCCCACAAGAGTTACAAACATGCTTGAGCTTCATGTGCAGGACGTAACAGGCAGCTGTTGACTGCGGAGTTTATGAGTTTCATGACAGTGCTTTTGTTAAAACCTCAGCTTTTTGCATCCGTTGATAGCATGGACACTGCAGTTTTTCATTAAGAGAAATTACGACCTTAAAGGATTAAAAAAACCCTTTTAAAAATGCTACTTTGGGGCCCTCATCTCAGTTTTAAACACTCACAGCTGGCAACACAGCAGCAACCAGCTCCTGCTAAAGCACCTGAGGCAGCCTCTGCAGGGCTGGGATCTTTAGAAAACATTGGCAGAAGAAATTCATTAAAAAGGATTGGAGGATTAAGAAGGATTTTCAAAATAAAATGCCCTTTAAAAGGCCAAGTGCTTTGCCACATGACCCAGAGGGCACCCCTAATTATTGGTGCTCTGGTTCACCGCTGCCGGCTGTCACACAACTAAATTCAGGGCAAAGCCATTCTGTTCAGCTGAGCAGCAGGTTTAGCCTTCCTAAACCCTAGGTTTTCCACCCCAAAATCACCCAGGTAAAAGCAACCCCCAGCAGCAGGCTGCTTTTAAGACCTGGCCGTGAGGAGCAGGAGATCCTGGGTTATCTCTGGGGCTGCAAAGACAATGACACAGGTGGGAAAGGCAATATTGTGTCACCCCACAAGAAACCAAATCAGCCAGGACTAAGCACCATCAGGCTGCTGAGGGGGACGAAGCTCAGGAAATGAGATGGATAGAGAGCAAAGTTTGTGACTTCCTCCTCTTCCTTAAAAAAAAAAGTTTGACTCATCATAAATCAGGGGTTTTACAAAAGTCATGTGAGAAGCTCGTGATCAAGATCACCAGGGACTGTACAGCATGACAGCCACTGAAGCTGGGGCAGTGACTCTGGTCACTGGTCCCAGCTGCCCTGGGTGGGAGTGGAGGTGCTTCGCTGCTCCCTAGTTGAGTTTCTTGGCCCTCATTCCCCAAAAACCATCAGCAAGAAGACATGTGCTTCTGGGCAAAAGATGACACAATACCAGTCACAACACAGAGCAGTAACTCTAGGACAAAGTTTGATTTGCACAGGAGAAACCCAGAGCTTTTCTTCAAACAGAGGACACCACACAGTAACATACAACTCGGCTTTAATGAGTAGAATTCAGTTCTAGAAACCCCACTAGGCAGAAATGCCACTTCTTAAAAAAGCAAGGTGTGTTTTTGTTTCACACTTGCACAAAATAAAGCATCCTTCATTGAAAAACACCACGATCCATTCACCTTGCAGCCTTTACCTGTGCTTTCTTTCCACTCACACGACCTCACATCCAACAGGCAGCCAGGGAAAGGGGTAGGTGCAGGCAGAGAGGAAATGAGGGCAGCTGTAGCAATCAAGTTCCAGAAAAACTACAAAGGGCAGAAGCAAAATTAAATCCTCCAAGCTGCAAACAGTACAAGTCCACAGTGAGAGCTGCAGCAGGCTGAGCTTTCACATTTACTTGCTTTAAGAACGCAGTTGATACGATCCGTTGGGAACGACGGGCTCCTGGGAGGTAAGATTTGAGACACCAAACTCCCACAAAAATCAGTTTAAATCCACGCTTGTTTGCAGCAAGCAGAAGTACAAAGCAACACCAAGCTACAAGTTCCCTGGTTTCAAACCCCAGAGATCCTGCAGCTGCGAACGTGGGGAAAGGAAGGTTCAGAGCTGTGTGCGGAGGAGGAGGAAGGTCAAATTTGCACAGACCCTTCGCACGTCCCCAGCAGCGCTGTGCTTACTGAGGCCACCTTCATTAAGACTGCGATGTTTTGGTATTGGTTTGCTGTAGGTGGCCTCAGCTGCCAGCAAACAAAATCTGCACTACAGAGAAAGCATGTTTCAAAGGTTTTGATTCCTTTGCCTCCTTCTAGTGCAAGTTGGAGGTGGAAGACTTATCTGTGTGTTCTTTACAAGAACTATCCCTTTTTATCAAGATCTGCTTTGAAACGAGCCAGTGACATGCTGCCACGGAACAAAAGTGGAATAAATTAATTGCAAGGAACTAAATAATTTACCCTGAAAGGATCCGACACAGTGCAAAGCTTCAAAACAGCTGCAAAAGTCAACTCTAAATCTTTGGGATCTTCAGACCCCAAAGCATGAAGCTTGAGAGTCCAGTTTCCCTACCGAAAACTAGTTCTTCGGAACCAAAGAGGAAGGCAGGTCCAGCAGCACCCTGACTTTGGGAAGGGACCTGTTGGCTTGCACATGAACACTACCCCAAGCAGGTTTCATGGACAGGACAGCAGTGCAGCCCAGCTGCACGTGGAAGAGCACGAAAAGGACCCAGAGCTTTCAAATATCTCCCACCAAAGTCACTCGTGATCCCTCCGCTTCTATTTGAAAGCTCCTGATCCCTTCTACAAATCCATCTGCACAATCATCCACCCACAGAAAACATCAGCTGTGCCCCCAGGGCTTGCTCTTGGCTTTGGCTGTGTCTCATATCAAGGGGGACAGCGGAGGCAGCGGGTCCTGGGCAGCCGTGGAGTTGGTACTGCAATCCACGTAGTGGTACGTTTCCAAAGAGCTCTGCGTCACGTGGCCGATGTAAGAGAGCTTCACTGACGTCCTGAGGGGGTGGGGAAGAGCAGTTTAGTGGGGACAGGACCTGCAACAGCAACCCCTCTATCAAAATAAAAAACCCCAGCAGGTTTTACACTCATCACATAACTCCTACTCCCCCTCGAAAGCTGCAGATCCTCTCAGATTTTTGCTCAAGATCACTCACTGCAGCAGGCAGGGATATGCAGAGCTGGCAATTGCAGCCTCTGGAGCACACCACCCCTCACATGAAAGCTCAGCGCGGAGCAATCTGGTGTCTTCTCCTCTCTATCTTACATTTCACCCAACTGTGTCAACTGTCCTGGATTAAAAGCTGACACAGTGAACCAGGCTGGGGTGCTTGCCAAGCGGGATTTTCTTCGTGTACCCTAGATTTGCTGTGGCAGCAATTTCCTTTTGAGTCAGGAGCTGAGCAGAGAACCACCTACCTCATGAAGATCACTATGTTGTGTACCTTCACCTTGGGAAATGTGCAAAAGAAACTGGAAGAGACCAAAACAAAGAAATATGTCAGCACGGGCTAAGCAGGGTTGCAGAGACACTTGCGTTTCTCGGTATCTTCTGATGATGTTTTCTCTTTGGTGCTAACTCAACTCGAGACATGGTCCAAAAACCACGTCACAACATTCCGACAAAGTGGCCTTTCAAGTCATTTCTAGCAAACAGTTACTTTCCAGGAAGTTAGCAGAAAACAAGTCATTTCCAGAGCCAATTCTAATTAAAGCAGCTTAAATCTGCCCTCTTTCCCAGCTATACACAAAGAGTAGTAAATCCTTACTACACATAGGAGAAGGGTCCACCCAGCTCTGCCTTCACAGTGAAATTCACCTGCAAAAGATAAAAGAAAAATACATTCACATGCAGCTTGAGTACTTTTGCTTAAATCCACCCCTTTCAGAGTCTTCCCTACTTGCTGTTGCCTTTCAGCTGGCATGCATAAAGCACAGGCTACTCTAGCCATAAGACTATTTTGCCAAGCAAAGCTTTAAGGTATGGATAGACTATCATCAAGTTAACTTGCAGTGGTGCACAGGTTTCAAACTTGATTTGGTGATGCTTATACTTTAAGTGCAGTGAAAGATGAATACCAGTTTGTCACTCAGTGGCTGGATGCTGGAGACATTGGTGATCTGCTGGGTTCCCACCACAGTGTTCATGTACTGCACCTGACTAGTCAGGCTGGGCACCGTCACTGAGTAGAAGTTGGAGTTCCTGATCCGTAAGGTGGCCTGGATGGAGAGAGCGGGCAGACACAAGTAGCAGCAACCTTCCTGGCAGCTCAGCACAAAATTTATTCCCTCAGGAACACAGGCACACAAAAAATTTACCGTGATGGCAAGAATGACAACGGAGTTCTTCTTGTCGAACCAAACGTGAACCACTTTAATACCGTCGTCATCCACCAGGACAGAGTGAGGGAATAGGAAGAAAACCACCAGCCCTGATATCAGCAGGCAGAGCAGCACCGACAGCAGGACATACAGCTTCCTGGAAGAGGCAGGGAAGGGGTCAACTCCTTTGCCCTAATACAGCATCTGCAGCTGCAAGAGACCTTGTATCTGAAACCCAACCTAGCCAGTAGACAACACATATTTGTTCTTCCCTGGAAGAGACGCAGAAGTGCTGCTCTAACATTTTCGATATCTGAAATTGCTTAAAAACGTCACCCTTTAAATGGTTTATTTTTCAGTAATGAGTAACCAGAGAATCATATTTGCCCCCATAGTGTTTTCACAATCTAGTATTTTTGCTGTTGGTAAGACAGTTTCTGTCTAAGAGCTTCAGTCAAGGGCGCCAGGATGAAGCGTGTGAGTAGGATCATTGTTTCCACGTTCACCCCACAGTGGGATTTCACAGGAAGTATTTAAATGTACACTTTAAATTGTGTTTGTTGGCATACTTGGATGAAAACAAACCACTAGACGATGGAGAGGCCGCAGACCGGGTGAAGCATTTAGTTGTGGCAGTAAACAACAAAAGAGCCCTGTTTGCTCTTTGCAAAGACGTAATTACTCTCTTACTATACACTTACGTTCTCTGTGGACGAAGACGTTGGTCGCTGTAGGGTATCAGAGCCACCAACTCATTTACCTGCTCTGGAAAGCAAAAGGAAGGTGTTAACCGATTCCACATGCGTGCAAGGTTGCTCATGCAAATAAGCAATATTTTCTTCTTGTGTTTAAGCCTGAGAGGAGCAGTCACCTGTGGGAATGCAGCCAGTGCCTTGGCAAGTAGGACAGGTGATGCTGTCCTGACCTGTGAATTCAACATACGGAAACTTGGCAATGTCTTCCACACGGTCTTGGCTATCGAGTAAGTCTTCATCGTCATCCTCAGCCTTCTTCCTCTGCCTTGACGTAGCATTATTAACAGAGAAGGAAAGCACAGAACCCATTGCAGATGCTGTAGAAAAGCTGCATAACCTATAACAGAGGCAGCAAGAGCAGTCCTGATCATTAAACGGGTTTTCAACCTGTTTCTAGCCAACAAGGAAACCCTACCTAGAGACCCACGCCCAACACCCCCTAGAGAAATACCCCCACACAGAGACACCCTCCCGGGGGGGGTCCAACACCCACCCTAGAGAGCCTCACCCCACAGGGATGACTTCCACAGCACCCAACAAAAAGAGACACCCTACTTCGGGATACCCCAATAGGGGCTCATTCCCACACAGCCCCTCAAAACAGAAACACCTGCTACAGACAACCCCCCCTCAGAACCCAACAACCTCCACAGAGACAGCCCTGCACCCCCCAGGACCCCACCAAAAGAGACACACACCCTTCCTCCACAAAAAGCCATGCCTTCTTAGCCACCCACCTCCCCCCAAAAAGAGACACGCAGCTCCCCCAACACCCTCCCCACAGGGACCCACCTGCTACCACACACAAAAACACCCCCCCCCACAGAGACCCACGACCCCTCAGACCCCCCCCAGAAAGGAATGCTCCGCTCAAACGACCCCACCGGGACCTGCCCCCCGACACCCCCATGAGGGACGCCCGCCCACGGCCAGGGGGACCCCAAACTCCCCCTCACAACCCGCGTCCTCCTTCCTCCCCCCCCCGGCCCAGCGCAGCCCCTCAGACCCGCCGCCGCAGCCTCACCTCCTCCCGCGCAGCCGCCGTCTCTATGACAACGCCGCGAGGCGGCGGTGGGCGGAGCCCAGCCCTCGCCCCACCCACCCTCCGCCTCCAGCGCCGGCGCAGGCGCACAGCGCTCAGGGAGGGGCTGGAAGAGGGCGGGTTTCCACAGAGCCCGCCCCCTCGCTGACGCCCCCGCCCTGTCCACGCCCGGGCGTGGGCGTTTCGTCACTGCGGGGCCGCCCCGCCCACGAGGGAAACGGGCGGGGCTTCGGAGGCACCGCCTGGCCGTGACGAAAAGCCCTGCCCGGGCGTGGCTTTCCGGCAGTGCGCATGCGCCGGACCGCGACGGGGTGGTGCCCGCGGCCCCACCCTTTTGGCAAGACCGAGGGGCGTGTCCAGCGCGGCGCATGCGCCTAGGGTCGCAAGGAGGGCGTCCCCGCGGACGGGGAGGGGCTGGGTAAGGAGTGGGTGGGGCGTGTGTTCTTGCGCATGCGCACTGCACGGGGAGCCACGCCCCCCGATTTGCGCATGCGCACACGCGGGGCTGGCCGCCGGGACGGAGCACGCATGCGCGGGGAGGGAGGGGGCGAGGAACCGGGGGGGCGGTTGGCGGAGGGAGGATGGAACCTTCCCACACCAGTAGGAGGGCCCCGTCCCAGTATGGACCAGTGCCCACCAGTGTGAGGGCTCCTGACCCAGTGCGAACCCCCCCCCACCAGTATGAGGGCACCCATCCCAGTATGGGCCCCCCCCCACACCAGTATGAGGGCACCCCTCCCAGTATGGAGCTTTCCCATACCTGTATGAGGGCTTGTGTGTGCCTGTGCAAGCTTGTGCAAGGCTGTGTGTGTTTGTGCAAGGCCATGTGCACTTGTGTGTGCTGGTGCAAGGCCGCGTGCGCTCGTGCGTGCTGGTGCATTCTCGTGCAAGCTCACGCAAGGACATGCTCGTGCGAGGCTGCGCGCGCTCCTGCAAGGTCGTGTGTGCTTGTGCAAGGTCGTGTGCGCTTGTGCATGGTGGTGCAAGCTCATGCAAAGCCGTGCATGCCCACGTGAGGCCATGCAACGCTGTGCATGTTTGTGCGTGCTCGTGCAAGGCTGCGTGTGCTTGCGTCAGGCCGTGCACATTGCACATGCTTATGCAGGGTCGTGTGTGCTTTTGCAAGGCTGTGTGTGCTTGTGCAAGCTCGTGCAAGGCCATGCGTGCTTGAGTGAGGCTGGGCAGCACCATGCACGTTTGCGTATGCTTGTGTGAGGCCATGCAAGGCTGCGTGCACTTGTGCATGTTTCTGCGGTGCCACGCAGGGCTGTGCATGCTTGTGCAAGGCTGTGTGTGCCTGTGCAAAGCCATGTGTGCTTGTGTGAGGCCGTGTGTGCTTGTGCACGCTCATGTGTGCTTGTGCAAGGTGGCACGGCAATGTGAGGCTGCGCGTGCCAGTACGAGGCTGTGGAAGACCGCGGATGCTAGTGCAAAACGTGCAAGGCCATGCACGCACGTGTGAGCCTGGCACGCTCTGTTGTTTGCTGCAACCTCACCAGACATCAAGTCATTTTCCCCCAGCGCTGCCTGGGGCTGTCAGCCCGGGGGTCCTCAGCACCCTGACCCTGGGCTCTGCACCCCGGGAACGCCTTCGCCGCAGGGAAAAAACCACAGAAAAAGCCCAATTCCCCCCAATTCCTCCCCGAAACAGCTTCGCGGGATCTCTGCCCTTGTGACGGCAGCGCCAGGTGCTTGATCTTTGCTCCGTCTCCTTTATTATCGCCTCCCCAACGCTCCTGACGCTTCTATTTCTTATTTTTTTCCAATTTTACAGCTTGAAGGCCCTGGTGCAGCAGCTGGTTCAGCCCAGCACTGCCCCCAGCACCCTGCAACCCGCCCCTGACACAATGCAGCATCCTGGGTGTTTCTAAACCTCTAAATTTTTGGGGAAAAGAAGTCCAACCAGCTCTTTCCTCCCACCACCCCCAGTCCCGACAGCTCTGTGACAGGAGCAAGTGCAAATGCCCCATTTTGGGTCAACATTTATTTAATAAACTCCCTCCTGTGCAAAGGCTGGTGGATTTTTTTTCTGCCGCAATAAACGCGAGAGCTTAGTGGAAAACTGAATTCCTTCCGCTCATAATCACCGAAACCATCAAAATAAAGTTTACAGCACAATTAAATATTTCCACCGGCCTCATGTGCTCCGGAGGCAGATGCCTCCTGCACACCGTGGCCATCGGAGCTGCTCTCCCTTGCGTCGCTGATGGAAACTTTATGGATCATTTATTCTCTCCTTCCCAGGAGCAAAATGCCAGGGAGAGGGAGGCTTCCCAGCTCACCTTTCCCCCCGCACTAATTGCCATCTCCTAATTGCGGGCTGTGCATCTCTTGTTGCCCCAGAGATGGATGTTGCACGCCTGAGGAAGGTGCTGGGTGCAGGACTGACCCGTGTGGATGGACGTCTGCATGGATGGATGCTGCAAACGGCGCGTTGAGAAGGGATGGGGAGGAGGAAACCCACACTGAGCCCTCCGGGGACGGGCTGCGGGGTGAGGTCAACCCTATATTAGACAACAGAGAATCCCCAGAGAGTGGGAAGAAGCTGCCCCCAAAGACAACAGTGCAAAACCCTGCAGCAGCCTCCCCTCAGCCCTTCTTGCCGTGTTGTGTCCAGGGCTTAATCTCTTTTCTTCCTGTTTTAAACCCGTTCCCCCCTCAAAGCCAGCGGGGATGGGCAGAAAGTGGGGGGACAAGCCCCACCTGGCACATCGCCACGCTGGTGGGATTTTGCAACTGCTTCCCAAGAAACCTTCGCTCACCAGGGAATGGAGGAAGCACATGAATCACCACTGGCAGAGCCAGCTCGTCCCCGGAATGGGGCATCGCTACTCCCGGGGAGAGCTGCCGCCACGGCAAAGCTCCTTTGGTGAAGCCAGCGGCTGCAAAGTGGTTTCCAGCCCAGTTGTGTTTGTGCTTTTCTCCCATGTCCATGTGTCCGTCAGGGTTATCTGGGGAGGTGACATGACGGCTGTGCCCGTGGCCAAGGAGGGCTTTGATTCCTCCCTCTCAACATCCCGCCCTGGCTGTTGAACCATCATCATCCTCCTCCAGCCTTGCCGACCCACACCCGAGACTCACTGAGCTGAGGGTCCCCTTTTCCCAGGCTGGAGCAGCACAAAGATGCCAGCTCACGGTTCCAGCTTTCAGTCGCCATTCCCACCCCATGCATCGTGCAAGAATTAAATCCTCCTGCATCTCTGTGCATCCCCTGGCTCCCGCATGGGAGGGATTTTGCAGCCCACGTGCACGGCTCCTCACCGGCACCGGGGATGTGCAAGTCACGGCGATGTGGTGGTGAGCAGAGCAGCACCAGGATCTGGCCCCGATTCCCTCGTGCAAGGTGGATCGAGGCAGGAAAATCAGCAGGAGAGCTGCTGGAAAACAGCTATAACCACCACAGGTCGTGATAGAGGGAGCAAATTAAACCTCTCATCAGCTACAAGCCTTCCCCATAGCTTGGGGCACAAACTGGGCTGTGGCTGCAGGAAAAGGTGGGTTTGGCAGCAGAGCAGTTTTTTTATGGGGTTGAGGAGCATGTTGCACCGGTCCAGGCAAGGCGAGGTCAGTGGGGCATCCGCTGCGCGAAGGCTTAGGACATATTTTAACATTTAAATGGCTGCAATGGTGGAAATCAGCAGCAGTGGGATGGGTATGTGCAGCCTTGCCCATGCAAAATCACCCCAGCCCCATCCGCAGCCCACTCCCTGCCCTCCCCAAAAAGTTCTCCGCCACTAAATTATCTCTAATAAACTCTCATTTCTTCCCAGACGTTGTTTTCTCTCATTGGCCTCATTAAATCAATTTAAAAACAGTTAGCGAAACACTTCCCCCACGCAAATTAGAGCTGTTGAACTCGGTGATTGCAGCTGAGGGGCGGTGATTGCCGTCTGCCTCGCTCGTGTGCATTGAGGGCTCATTTTCTCTGGGGATTTTGGGTTTAGGGGACACTTAATAAACCCTGGGAGCATCACTCAGGGGCTTTCTTGAAGCATTTCTTGCTGTTTTATTCAATGCTGCTGATGGCTGCACCCTGGATGAGTTTTTGAGGATGGAAAGGTAAAAAACTGCCAAACAACCTGCATTTTTCAGACTGGGGGTGTAACATGCCTGGGCGATGGAACAGCTTTGAGTTGGGGCTGTGACACCGGCTGAACCGGCTCAGCCCAAATCCCCATGCTCTGAGTTTCACTCATGTCACCAGTAATGGGATTTTGGGTGGTCAAGGTCAGTACTTGCGACCCAGCTGGTCGCATTGTCCCAAATACCACGAGGTCCTGTGGGACCAGCCAAACTCGGGTGTCCTGCGGGTCCTTGGTCCCCAGACCTGTGAGGGCTTCGCACAGGCTCAGCTAGTATTCTGGACATGAAGCCCTGGGTTCTGTGACACGCTGAGGGTGGCTGCAGGGCTGACCGGAGCAGCCTGGAGGCTGCAAACAGCTATGACTCTGCCAGACACCTGCGCACCCTTGGTTGTACACGTCTCCAGCACTTGGAGCTGCACTGAGGCCCTTGCAGATGCTGCTGTCTCTAGTCTGGAGGCAGAGGATGAATCAGCTCTCCTTCTGCCCTTAATCTGATCTAAGCATCAGAAAAACACAAGAACTCTCTCAAGGCTGTAATCAGAGAGAGGTTTTGCAGTGCGCGGTGGCAGGTCTCTTGGGTGTCCTCCTGAAAATGGGAGAGGAGGCAGATTAGTCCAGCAAATACTGCAGATGCTTAAGCCAGAGTTTGTTTGCCATGTGATGAATGCAGTGAGCGCTCCGAGTACATGGTGTCTTGTTACTTAGAAATCCGGAAGGGAAGTAGCCTCTGAACCACTATCAGCTCTGTGGATGGAGGTCTGCAACCCCTGGACTTCCAGGAGACACCAGAGCAAAGGTGCGCGGGGACACTCAAATGTGCTCAGGACCCGATGCTACAGGGAGACAGTTTGCCCGGGAGTGCTGGGGGGGGCACTATTGTACTGGTGGTGTTTGCCCTGTCCCGGTAAGGGACTGACCACAGGCCAGGAGGAAATGGGTAAGCTGCCTGAGCCCACTGGGCTTTCTGTAGGGGTTATGCCCCTGAAAGTACCAGGCAGCGGCACCCCAAAAGCCCCCAGCAACATCCCCGAAGCCCCTGATAGAGCACGGGGCTCCCCACAAGCCACGGCAGCGGGGCAGCAAGGGCAGAGGCTGGGCCGAAGGCGGGGACCGGGCTGGGCAGCGGCGTGGCGGCAGTTGTGGTCCCCAACCCCGGCAGCCCCGGCGGAACCTCCCGCGGAGCAGGCAGCCACGTGCAATCTCCCGCCAGCCCTCGCCACGCCCCCCAGTGGGCGGGGATCGGCGCCGCGCGAACCTTATACGGTGCTGGTAGGCGGTGCCGGCGCTGGCTCGCCCCCGCGGGGGCGGTGCCGAGGCGGTGCCGTGCTGGCATTGGCGGGGGCGGGAGAGGGGAGTGTCCCGGAGGGGGCGTGGCCCCGACGAGGGGCGGGGCGGGGAGCATGCCGGTTCCCGTCAAAAGGCGGCTCCGGGGCGGGGAGGGGGGAGGCGGGTGGCGGTGCCGGGAGCGCAGGTACCGGGGCCCGGGCTGGGGGATACCGGGGACGCTCGGGGAGCCGCTTTCTGTGGGCGAAAGCTCTACGCGGTGCCCGCTGTGGGCCGGGTCTTGGGGGCTGCAGTGGCTCCGGTAGTCGCTGGGACACGGGTGGTGTGGACCGGGAGTGGGTCGCGGGGGGGTGGGTGGTGGCTGTTGCTGTGCGGAAACTCTCGGTGCCCCACGGACCGGGGGATGCGGGTGTGGGGGGGACACCGGTGCGCCCCCAACTCCCCGTGGCTGGCCGGACAGCGGCGTGGGTCACCCCGGGTATGCTCTACCTTCTCCCTGCCGGTTGGAGGGTCCCGTGGGGGTTAGGGGGTGCTCTGAGTCCCCCCGAGGTTTGGGGATCCTGTGGGGGTGTTGGGGCTCCCCCGGTGTTCTGTGTGCTCCCTTGTTTGGGGTCCCATGTGGGCACGGGGCTCCCTGTGTTCCCCAGCCTGGTTTGGGGATCCTGTGGATGTTTGGGCTTCTCAATACTCTGTGCCCCCCGCCAGGTTGGAGGTCCCACGTGAGACCCCCTGACAGCCAGTGTCTCCCCTCAGCTGGGGGCTCTCAGGGGCTGTTAAGGGCTTCCCCTGCCAAAACTGGGGTCCCTTTTGGCTTGGGGGAGTCCCTGCCCCTCTCAGCCTCTTTGTGAGTTGTGGGGGTGGCTCTTGGTTTTGGGGGTGTTGGGGTCCCCCCAGTACTGCCCAGTCTCAGGTCTGATCACCCCTTGCTGGGCTCAGAAATGAGGGTTCAGCTTGGAGATGTGGGGTGTCCTCAGGGGTGAATGTGACTGTATTGGGGGTGCTTTCCTTCCCTCCTAAATTCTGGCTGACTTAACCCTTTCTGGGCTGGCTGGTGATTCCCCCTGGGGTCAGCAGGAGGATGGGGAGAAGCCGGACCCAGTCATGTACCCCACGTTGGTGTGAGCCCCCCCTTTCCCCTCCACAGCCCTGAGCCCCCTCCCGAGCTTCACCCTCCATTGCCCATCGTGGTAAGTCACCCCGTCCCCTCTCCCCATGTCCTGTCCCTGTGTGTCCCTATCTGGGGCTCCCCAGACCCTTTCTGGGGGGCTTTGAAGCTGGTGAATTACCTGGCTGCTGTTGGGGTGCTTAACTGGTGTTTTAGGGTTTCCAGCCTGTTGCTTATCAACAGGCTGGTTTCTGATTCAGATAAGTGCCTGACTAGCAATCAGCTTTAAAATGCATCTTATACTTAATTGGGAGAAAATGAAGGTACTAGGGAGCTTCCTGCAGCTCCCACACAAGGAAGGAGTGGGGGGGGAGTGTTCTTTTTCCCCAGACCAAGCAGGGCACCCCCGGGCCAGGACTGAGCACCCAAAGGGACTTGGGGGTTTGCAGATAGCTGGTGTAGGGTAGGTAGACGTGTCTGTTCTCTGGGGTGACCTGCTTCTTCCTCTTTTTTTTTCCCCTTATTTGAGCCTGGGGCTGGACCCTTCAGCATTAAAAGTTTCTTTAGAAACTGGTTTTCACGAGAAGCCAGCCCTGGCTTTGCAGCATTTTGTGGCGTGCTCTCCTCCCACACGAGCTGGGCAGTGACTCATCTTCCTCTGAGGACTCGGTTAAAGGAGCACCAGCGATCTCAAGGCAATGTGTGTCCCCTCCTGATGGGAGACAGATCTGCTCAGTGCCCTGCTCTGGTCTGTGGACCCTGATGGTGTTTATTCTGTGTCTGCCAGGGAGTGAGAGTGAGCTGGGCTGCCTTGAGTTAATACTCTGAGTGCCTCTGCACGAGTAGGGAAGAATATTTAACCTGTCTGCTTTGGGGGAGGAAGTTAAGGCTGTAATTACTCATTTGAATAAAACCTCTTCTGCCTTCTCCAAACCAGCCGGTTAAAACTGAGTCAAATCAGATTGGGTTGGTAGCTGTCAGCTGCGCCGTGGCTTTCGGATGGGGCTTGTGAAAGTGTGCTTAAGTGGGAGCTAGGGCAAAAAAAAATACATGCCAGGCTGAGATTGGGTAGCTCTGGGAGCCATGTGTTGGCATTGCATGGCTCGGACAGCTGTCCCTCCAGCATCACGTACTCCGCGGAGCGAGGAAGGCCTGTCAGGTGCTGGAGGTGTTGGCAGATGTCTGCCTGAGATCATGCTTGTCTGTAAACAGATCAGGTGGAAGATCTCACAACAGGGTTTTGAATAACAAAGGCATGAAGCACAAAAATAGGTTTTTCATAAGGCAAGAATTTGCCTCGGGTCAGTTAGTTTTTCACTAGATGTTTGTTTCCTGAATCCCAATGTACTTAAGACAAAATAACTGGATAATCTAGCCTCTTTTTCCATTTAATAGCTAACTGTGGAGAAAGGGCTGTCTCTGTGGCTGGAGGTGCACTCAGGAGTAATTTTTAACCCACTGTTGCTGAGCCAAAGCGAAGTCAGTCTGGCCCAACTTCCTGTGGCTTGTGAAGGGAAAATGCTGAAATATCAGGTCACTGGGAGAGGAATAATCAGAGTTAAAGGTGGTTGTAAGTGGGTTTGTCTCCCTCATGTGATGTCTGAGTGCTGTCCATCGAGCTGTGGCACATCTTCCTCTGCTTGTGCAAGGGAGTGTGAGTCCATGGCAGTGCATCAGCTATGAGAGGAAGGGGACGCACATCTGGGGTGCAGGGTAAGGTCTGAGCGCTCCAGCGTGAACCTCCTTGGTCCAATTACGTCCACAAATGAGGGCGATCAGCTGATGCTGCGGCTGGAGAAAAGACGTGCACGGTTGCAGCAGGCACAGGGGCCGTTTTGTGGGTGGGCATTGGACACTGCTACAAGGGAGTTTCCTAAAACTAAGTTGTGTGGGAGGAATTAAATCCCACTTCTGTGGAAGGAGGAGCCCTGTATGGGGTGTCCTATTTCGAAAGTGTCTTATGGGCAGTGGGTCTTAAGTGGTGCCTTTCTGTATTTGAATATGATGCAGGTAGCAAGTGAATAAATGCAGGTGGCATCTAAATAATGATATTGCGTTGGTGGGGACGTGTCTAGCTGCTGGGCAGGGTCTCATCCCATCCCATAGGACTGATCTCTCCCAGAGCTGGATGCAGCAGCCCCAGGTGGAGAGCTGTCTGCGTCACGGTTCCTCCTCGCAGCTGGAGATGCTGGGAAACCGATCCGGATGGCGTCTGCCCCAGTTCCTGCAGAAAAGGCTCTGCTCGCTGCCGACTCTTTCCTAACCATAGCTACAAGGGGGTGGTTCCCCCTTTGGGTAACCTCCCGGTTATGTCTCTTGGGTAAGAGGTGGCAGCGGAGCGATTCAGCGCTTTGCTCTGGGGCTTGCATAACTCATGCGAAATGGCTCACACTCATCATGCATCACCAAGGCAGAAAGATTGGGGGGGGGCAAAACAACTGTTGTGTTTTCAGGCAGCGGGTGAAAGTTGTTGCGACAGCCGGCTGCTCGTCTTGCAGCACACAGAGCACAGGCGCGGAGCATCTGGTTTCTGTTGATGGTTTTCTTCTGCCTCGCATGACAGTATTTTGGGAGACCCAGAGGTGACAGCTTCTGCACTGTAGTTTCCCCGTTACCCTCTTTGTTGCCCACTGCAGTGTGATGGCAAACACGGGGTGCTTGTCCCTGCCCGTGGGCACCCCCTGCTATCAGGGGCAACACCCTGTGGCGGGCATGAGAGGCAGTGGTGTTAATTCAGAAGAGTTTTGCAAAGGTGGGGATTAAAATATAACCCCAAAATGAGATAAATGCAAATGAAACCACTTCTTAAAATAAATATATTGACCTAAAATTTACTGCTGAGTGTTAATGCACCGATTGTGGAAAGCATCCCTCCAATTTGGGCTGTTTGTGTTAAATTTCGTCTCTGAAGTTGTACCCACTGAGGAGGACAACTGAAGAACCAGGTAAAAAATGGAGTTGGACTAGCTGATTGTTGTAGGTTGCTTCCAGTTGAACTATTCTAAAAATGAAAAGTACTGTTTTTTTGAACAAAACCTGTGTGCTGGTGCTTGGCTGAAGGCCTGTGAGGACAGCTTGTGCCCCTGGGGTTGGGAGAGGGAAGGACAGTTAAACCAGGGTGTGAGGAACATAAAGGACAAGGGGAGCAAAAGTCCAGGGAGATAAGGAAGGTCAGAGACTCTCAAAGGCTTTAAAACGGAGCTTCTCAGC
This sequence comes from Buteo buteo, assembly GCF_964188355.1. Lineage (NCBI taxonomy): Eukaryota > Metazoa > Chordata > Aves > Accipitriformes > Accipitridae > Buteo > Buteo buteo. Next base: position 30,086,463 of record NC_134187.1, on the reverse strand, counting down.
AGTGACCTGAAGCAGCAGATACGGTGGCTGGGGAACGGGTCTCCTCTTACAGCTGAGAGACCTCGGTGTGACTTCAGCTGAAGGACCAATGTGGCAGGGTAGTCACCGGTGCCACTCTCACCTTCTTCCACCTTCATTTTGTTTGCTGAATCAGCTGCAACTCAAGTACAATTTTCTTATCTGTGGTGTTTAATGGCAGTATCAGTGTAAACCTCACATGTGTAAGTGATTTTTTGCTACTAATAAATGGAAACGATGTGTAAAAGTGATGAAAAACAATACCTGGAACCTTTATCTGTGTATCTCAAAGTAGTTTCCTCATTGCCAGGAATACATGCTGTCTGCCCAAAGCATCGGGACCTGCTGACGTGACTTCTGAGCTCCGATTTTCCCGGTAAGTGGAATGCTAGTGAGTGACTCTCTTGTCTTAAACAAAACTCCTGTGTGTATTTATAATTCTCAGAGATTTTTGGTGTGCTGGTTGAGGTAAGTTAGGTTGAAAAGGGTGTTCTCGAGACACGTTGCCTTTCTACTCTCTCTTGAAAAGTTTCTGCCTTTTCCTAAGGGTTTGCACACCAGAAGCCTGTGCTCTCCTTTACTACAGACCTTTCTGTCCCAACCGCTGCAAGCTGGATGCGTGGCTTGTGTAGGTGCTATTTCAATTTCTCAATGCCAGGCTGCAACGCACAACACCTCCTGCTTTATCAGTGCTCCCACTCCTCCGACTCTCTTGGGCAAGAAGCCTCCCACAACCAGCTGGTGCGATGGGCGAGGTGATCCATGGGGGGGGACTGAGGGGTCCCTTGCCTGCTGAGCAGGCTGGCATCCCGTGCTATCTGTCACCCGCTTCCAGGCGAGGGACAGGGCTTTGGGAGCTGTGTCACATCAGGTCTGTAAAGGCTTCGCTCCTCTCCCCTGCTGCAGGGACGTCAATAGTGCTGACATGGAGGGTTCCTTATAAATAAGCACTTGTATCTCCATAAATACGCCTGTTTAACAGAACGCAGATAAGATACAAGGAAGGTCTATATTTAGACTTGCTTAGTTTTGCGGAACATGCAGCGTCCTTGATCGGACCTGTGAGCGTTAGCTCACCTTTGTGTCCCCGGAGGGATGGTAAGTACCAGCTGCCACGTGTAGAGATTGAATGCAATGCCCTGGGAAACGTGGTCTGAGAAGCACTTGTCTTTCACCGATCCACATCTTCCCGAGGCCCTTGTGCCCTCTTAGACAGATTTTTTTTTAGCTTGGTGCTGTTTTCACCAGGAAAAGAGGTTTTTACTTCTGTAGCCTGGCTTATGTTGAGTGTGGAGATGGTGCTGACCAGTCCCCAGTCCTGAGCTTAAATGTCTGTTTTGGGGACCCTTCCATAAGAAGGATATCCCTTCTCAACCCAGTAGTCCTGGCACATTACTTTCCTCTCCCCTTTTGTCCTGGCATCTGGGTGCAGGCAGTTCTTGTACCTGTCTGTGCCTGATAACTGGAGTTTCAAGTTGTGTTCTCGCTGGCACGCTCAAAGGAGAGGCAATTGTTTTCCAAGCGTCTCTGCTTCGTGCTCAGACATTCGAGTAATTCTGTGGTCTGGTCAGTGTTGGACAGAGGAGGAGAAACCTGTTTTTCTGTACTCTGGCTGCTGCCCTGGGTGGCCTCCCACACTGTCCTACTTGTTGACACTGCACATTACTAGGAGAGGGCACTAAAACTAGTGTGGTTGGGTTGCCTGATGGTCTTGAAATATAAACTATCACTCACCATAGCAGGGTAGGAGACCCTAGGTCTGCACCAGAACCATTGCACGTGCACAGGGCTACTGCGCTGCGAGAAACACTTTCTTCTGTTTATTTTGCTTGTCATGGATGACAGAATTTCAAACCGGTGAAGTATATTGTGACAAAATGTCTGTGACCATGGTTGTGTGATCTTTGCTACAAAACCTTAGCAGGGAAAAGGATGAGGTGGGATCTGAGGCAATGTGCTGACAACACTGGGTGCCTAAATCTACGGGTAACTTGGTAGACCTAATCATAGCAGGGGTGATGCTTAACTTCTGGCAGGTCAGGGACAACGCTTAGCGGACTCCTCTGCTCAGACGCTGCAGTGGCAAGCACAGAAAGTGTAATTTCTGTTTCTTTCTGCAGCCCAGACATATCTGGTCAGAGCGCTTTCTGCTCCTGGGCAAGCTGAACTGAAAGTGGCTGATGTGGGGGAATGGGATTGCTACAGCTCATTAGGAAGGAGAAAAACAGAATTACCCACAGATTTCTTAGTAGAGGGGAAAAATTTTAACCCTGCTCACCTACTCACTTCCTTAAGTAGCAGTAAAATTGTTGGAGAAGGAACTGCCTGTCGAGGGCAGGGCATGACTCTGCCGTGGCGTCATGTGCCGTGGCTGTGTTTAGCTCTGAATTTATCTGTTGGCTCGTCCAGACAGGCAAGAGAAGCAGAGACCTAGGAGCCAGCTCCTCCTAGTCACGCTCCGTGGGCTCCCATTGCAGGTGAACAGCCGTCCTGGTCCGGGAGAGCAGCTTGGCTGGCTGGGGAGGACCAGGGGCTCAGCAGAGCTTGGCTTGTGGGTCTGATCCCTTCCTTAGGGTCCCTGATCTGCAGCGGTAGGCTGTCATATCAAAACTTCACTTCAAGGAAAAATAGCAATGAATGCAAAGGTTTAATGGTCACTGGGTTCGTTTTATCTTTTGTCTCCTTGGTGAGAGATGACATGGGGATGTCCTCTTTGTTTTGTCTGACTTCTGTTTCTCTTCTTGCTCTTTTTTGCCCCTTCTGGCTTGGTGCTCTCATCTTTTTTTAACCTGTGGCCACTGCATTTCTAGTTGTCCTTTAATCAGCTGGTAGAGATCTGCCAAGAAATCACTGCTCCACTCGTGGCTCTTACGGAAACTGAAGTTTGTTGGGAACACTTGGGCTGGAGAGAGGTATGGGTGCATGGGCTGGACTTCAGCATGGATGAAAGGTGGGAGGCAAGAAAGCAAAGAATTAATGTCATGAACAAGAAGACATAGCTACAAAAAGCTGAGCTTCTGGAGCTTGTGCACAAGGCAAAGATCCTTTCTGAGGAGGTGCTGAGAGTTTGGTCCTGGGAATACTCGCTTGTAGCTCCTGTCTTCTTGTATCTGCATGCATGCAAATATTCCTGGCTGTGGGATGGCCTTGGAGATGACATGACTCAGGTTTTTTTCTCATAAATCAGAAATATCCCACTGTGATATTCCTGCTCTGTCTCTTCAGTGCAAGCAGGTCCAGGGATACACTGGTTTTTGGGTCTTATCTTACCCAAAAGCTGGCAGCTCCCGTGGTCATATTGTAACTTCCCACTTGAACACAATGATGAGACTTTCAGTCCTGTTATGCTGTATATTGGGAGCTAATTTTTTTCTCCTTAACAATAAGACTCTTGTAATGCCACTTACTGTTTGCTGTAATGCTGAACTCCTGGGAAACGTACTTAGTGGTGAAGCTGGAACTCTCTTAAAACAGTGGGGAAGCCTGCTGCGTTTACCTAGGTCTTGTAATGAAGGCTGGTCAAGGCTTGTTTTTGTATGGTGTTGATTTAGGGTGACTAATCCATCACAAATCAACTCTTCTGTCACTTGCCACTTCTCCGACTGCAGCTTTCTCTGTATCAGTGTCTTTCCCCACCCTAATAAATAAAATCTTACAACTATTTAGGAAATAATGCAGCTGAGTAGAAAAGCTGTAATCAGAGCAGCTTGACAAGCCTAGAGAGATGCAAGGGCCTTTAAAAGTTATTTGTCCTCTTTCATGAGAGGGCTTTGCTTGCCACAAGGTAGATTTGTGAGTGTAGCTCACAAATGTGTGGTGTTTAAGACGTCTTGCAGCAGACATCTAACATAATCTGCTTCCAGCGCAGGTTGACCAAAGCTGCCAGGTCTCTACTTCTGGAAATGACCTCAGATGTTGTCCTCTATCTCCTGGAATCTTAGTAAATTAGTTTATTATTTCAAAGGCCACTGGAGCCGATCGGCAGCCTCAGAAGGGTCCTATCTTTCCCACATACAATATGACTTTGTGAATCCCAAGACCTTGAATTCTGGACTCTTCTGGCAGAGCTCTGGGCTGGTGCTTTGCAAAGAGGAGCTGTTCTTCTGTAGCCTAGTCTTGATATCTGAGTGCCCTGGGAGTGGCTTGCCTGGCTTAATGCACTTATTTCAAGCAAGTCTGGGAATGTCTGTGTTGTAATATCTGACCTGGTTGTGTGGGTTTAGCTGTGGCATTAAAAGGGAGCTTGCGTGGCTCTCCCAGTCCTCCCATCCTCTCCTGGGCAGCCTGAAACCAGCCAGGAGTTGCTTCTGCTGAAGAGTGGACGTTCAACTCCTGGCACTTGCTCCAAGTCAGGGGATGAAGGTTTAAACTCTCTTCAGCCAAGCTTCAGTTCTCCCAAGTCTAGGACATGTCTTCAGCAGATCTTTATTTCTATGCAGACTTCAGCAATATTCTGCAGCTTAATCAACTGAAGTTTTTCCTCCATCTCTGGCAAAAAAAAAAACCTCGAGGGAGGCTTGATATGATAAATTAAATATTGCCAGTATTAAAGTTGTTGGGGAGTTCCTGGGGGTGTGTGTGTGTATTCTTGGTGCGATTTCTCTCTCTGGTGGAGAGTGATAGAGCAGTTTGCATTCTTAGCAAGAACCTGTTTGCATATATTTCGAAATAAGGGAGAAGCTCTTAAGGAGTGTGGTATTTGCCACATGCAGGGACAGCTCCTTTCTGTTGGCCTTTCCTGAATTTTTGGAATATGAGAGAAAGGATTCCTTGGCTGCTCCTACCCTGGAATTAGTGATTGGGAAACAAAGGCACAGGCAAAGCATACGAGAGATTTGGAGCGAGAGGAGGGGATGATTGAAATCTAGGAAGGGTTCAGGTGACACTAAGTGTCATGGGGAAGCATCTGTGGAAATAATTGCCATTCTGAATTTGTTCAAGCAGAATATTCCCTTTGACCTGTCCTTGCTGTGCCCTGCAATTAGCTGGGTGCAAATGTGGTGGTGTTACTTGGAGGCACAACGGTACAGGCAGAGCAACGGTGATATATATCAGCATGGAAATCATGTTGACTAAGCTAAAGGCAGAGTTTCCATTGGAAACATTAGCTTGGAGGAATAACTCTTCTAGATAAGAAGTGAAAATGTGGAAGGAGGAAATCACTATTACGTGCTACTCCTGTCTGTAGTTAAAATTACAAGCCAAAGGGGTAGGAAAGGCAGAGACATCTGCTGCTGATAATTTGTGAATGGGTTAGGGTTACAGCACCTTAATGCCAAAGACTGCACAGTGCAGCTGGTGTAGATTAAATTTAGGAGCCTGTTCTGCAGTTGGAAATGCTTTGTGCTCAGCCAGCTCTGTGATCCTGCTGGATTGCCATCCAGGAGCCCAGGGTGAGCAAGTGCTTGATTGGGCAACGCCGCTTCTGCATCCTCTGGCTGAGGGGACAGACCCTGCACGTGGAGGTCGTCATCTTTACGTTTCAGTAAAACCATAGTGGGCAAAATAAGTGCCAGCTGTACTGGCTGTGGTGCTGTAGGGAGAGAGGCTGTGCTGGTAAACATGTGTTTGTTCACTGCATCCATCTGAAAAGCAAACAAAGCTCTGCTGCTTATGGCTCAGCAGCAAAGCCCTGCGCTGGCCTCAGCTCGTCATGAGGTGCCTTTGGTAGCTCCAGACTTGGTTTTTCTTTCCTCTTTTTTGTTGTTGCTGTTGCTGTTGTTGATAGCTTCCCATAGCTAGTTTTATTCTGCAGTTCTTGAACGCCTTAGGACAGTCAAACAGGATGTCCTGCAGTTGAGGATCAGGCTAAGCATGACTTTTCTCTGCTTCCCTAGCCTGTGGTAAGTCATAAAAGACAGCAAAAAACCCCTCTTAGTGGGACTAACTCTTTTCTGTACTTTGTCCCTCTTTTTTTTTCTCCTGAGCTAATGAACACTTGGGGTAGGGACTATGCTGGCTGATAGCTGTCTTGCCTTAAGCAGCGTCTCCCAGAGAAGCAAGCGCGGTGCTCTCGGCAGCCTCCTTTAGCCGCTCTGTAAGCAGACCTGCCGTAGCTTTGCAGGGACGGGAGCTCGGGGTGTCTTGCAAGGAGGCTGGTTGGATGTGCCTGAGGTGCAGCCAGGAGCAGGCTTTTCCTCTGAATCTGGGCAGAGCGCCTTGCAGGCTGTTTTGGTGAGTCAGAAGGGAAGTTGGATGGACTGAATCCTTCCTGCGAACTGGCACTTGTGCACCTACTTTCCTGGTAACTTCAAAGCTGAATGATTGTCTTCCAGCATCTGCTTCAGCCCTTCAATCGCAAAAGTCAGGTAAAACTGGGTTTCCACACTGGTGCCAAACCAGCTGCAGCGCAATCAGTGTTGCATGCTTCGATCTGCAGCGGGAAGGAGCCTGTAGTAACTGCTTGGCTGACATGCAAGTGTGAACATGCCACACGTTTTCCGTGTCTGTGGACTAGTTTTGACAAATGGGAGCATTTAGGGACAGACATACACACGCAGACCAAACCCCTCTGCTGCAGCGGTGTTGACCATCTCCACCCCTGTGGGTGTTGCAGTGCCCTTGGGTGTAGTGATGCAGGTACTATGGAAAAAGCTGTAATGACTGAAACTCATTGCATGAACCAGGCTGTCGTGCAGACTGCATCTTTCCTGGGCTCTCTGTGTTGGGCAGAGGTGCTCACTGGGATCGCAGCCTGGTGTAGGCTGCTACTGTGGAAGTTTTAGGCTAACCCAGCTGTCCTGGAGACCTGAAAAGTGCTTATGTCAAGCCTCGCATCAGCTAAGCTGATGAGGCATTGTGTTTTTTGCTGCTGGGCTAGGTCTAGAGGAAGGTCCACGTGCACTTTCAGAGCATGCAGTGAAGTGGTGGGGATGGTAAGTTGGGAAAACCTGGTGTCTTGCACGTTTTTTCCTAGCAGAATAAGAGTAAAATGGCTCTGTCTTGTTCTGGGTGCAGTGTAAGTGGATTTGGCAGTAATCAAGGGACCATGTTTTAGGTAGTGCAGACGGGCAGTTGTGCCAGAATTTTAAATTCTGGTTGTAAATACAGCACTATACTAGCACCTAAGCTATTATTGAGATAATCCAGTTTAATATCTTACAGCTGCTTTTCTCCTTAAACAAATCATAAACACATGCAGCAGCTTCCGAGTGAAAGAAAACCAACACGACTTCCATTGCGTGGATCCAATGCGTGTGGGTTTTTTGTCGTCTTACCCAAGCTTTCTGGCCCGTGAGGCGTGGGTTCGGTGACTGCCCTCGCTTCTTGTTCGTGACTAACATCCTCCTGCGGCACCGCTCAGGAAATGAGGCGCTCGACAGCTCGCACACTGCAGGCACGGTGGTCTCCCTGCTCCAGGAGATGCCTAGCTACTTTTTTAGATGTTCAAGACTAATGCATTGGGGAAAGGGGTTTTGCTCTTCACGGCTTGCAGACTCGGAGGCAAAGTCCCAGGCAGTGCTGCTTGCTTTGACAAAAAGGGAGGGAACGCAGTGCCTGTGGGCAGGGGATCCTTGCTGGGAGGAGAGGCATCCCTTGCAAAGGATGTGTCCGCGTGGTTTGCTTTCTTCCCCCCGCAATATGTGCAGATGGAGCTGGGAGGCAGTAGTCTATGGTGGTGCCCCTTCTCGTTCAAGACATGGGGTATGTCAATCAAATGATTAAATACAACTTGTTTGAAGTGCCAGCTCATAGGAGGATCGAGTGAACAAGGAATATTGCTGTGGTTGTGTGATGGAGAGAATAATGGCATCTGTGGAGCCCCAGTACCGTGGCTGGTCTCATCCAACACGTGGGGCTGCCATCTCTTCCATGTCTGAGCTTGGCTTTGTGAGGGCTGGGAGCTCAGAAACTGCTGGGCTTGTTTTTTTCCTCCTCTGACTTCCTGCTCTCCCGTTCCTGGGGTGTGCTGCCCTAGCATGGGTACGTTTGATCTGCCCTGCTGTTTGCTCTATCGGTTGGCAAACTTTCACCCTTCCCTCTCCTTATTTTCCTGTTTTTTATCTCTGGAGCAGCTAGAGCCGCTGCAAATTGCCTCTCGCCCACATCAAGGGCATCTTCTATTTAAGAGGCAGCTCTTGGGGATGGGGCAGGCAGCCCCTGTGGTTCGGGTGCTGAATGGGGGAGAGGGTAGGGAGAGCTTGAACGAGGCTGGGAGAAATCTCCTCCTTTCCTGTTCCACCTGAAAGCAGTCATGATTTCCCACAACAGGGGAAATAGAATTGTTTAGCCCATTCCTGGAAACCAGTCCTGCTCTGGCCAGACAGAGCCCTGCTACAAGCTAATGGGAAGGGACCCCAGCTGCCCTGACCCCCCCCTCCTCCAGGGGGACCATGGGGCTGCTTGGACCCTGACTCTGGGGCCACCAGTGCTCCCCAGTTTGGGCTCGCTCAGACCTCCAAAGGGAGAAGAGCCATTGCTGTTCCTGTACCAGCTCAAACTGGAGGTGGCAGTGGGGTTGAAATGGCCAGTCTGGAATAGGGGGGGTTTTTTTAGGTCTGATTGAGTAGTTTTGGATCTTTGTCCAAGAAAACGAAAATTCCTACCACTGCAATTGATGTAGCTGGTAGATGTGTATACTTAAATAAGTGTGTGATGTTTTTGAGGCTGCTTTGCATGATGTCATGTTGTGAATCATTACTCAATGCTTTCTTTGAAATCCAAGTCCATGAGAGCAATGCTTTGCCGAAACTGTTCTCCTATCTAAAAGCTTGTTTTGATTAGCTTTACCCTAGAAATGCTTTTGGGCTCTGAATCTCTAAATGAATTAGTGTTGCAGATGTGAAGTGTTAAAATGCAGCAGCTCCTTTACTCCATGTGATGCTACAAGCAATTTAGTGCCTTGCTTTTTCATGATTAGTGATCACGGGAATTACGAGCTGGTTTAATAATTAGAGAGGGGGTTTCAAACAAGGAGGAAAAGCCCCAGGTCAGGAGGTCTCTATGGAAAAGACTGCTCAGGAAGCCCAAAAGTCTGATGGAGCCCATGGCAGCCCGTGACTCAATGCCAGAGGATGCTCCACCCTTCCCAGTATGTGTTTCCAGTTCCCATGCCATGGCGCTCGCAGGTCCTTCACCAGCATTGAAACTCGCTGCGTTTCGGGCTGGCTCTTGCCTCTTCTGCTGTGTTCGCTCCTCAGGGCAGGGATGGGGGGGGTCTTTGGGCACTCCTGCGATGCTGTAACTGAGCGCTCCTCTCTGTTATTGCTCTTATCGGCAGCCGATGGCCTCTGCTGCAGGTGGGGTGTGCCGGGCTTGCTCATCCCGGTTGGCAGACAGTCTCGAGACCTGGCTCTGCGTCTGTAAACTCTTGCATCAAGTTGGTCCAGAGAGGATGCGTGCTTGGATGAGGCTCGTCGGTTGGGAACGAGGGCAGAGCCTGAGACGGGCTGAAGCCAAACAGCCCCTTTCTGTCTTCCCGCAGCCAGTCCAGATGGCATCAATAGGTACCGGCTTGTGCTGAAAAGCCGCAATACAGGGAAGGTGCAAAGAGGGAAGCTCTGCCAGCCCGTGTCAAAGTTGCGGCCGTGTGAAAAGTTGCTTTCATTTATTTGTTGAAGGGGAGTTTGAGAAAGGACACATTGCTCGCATAAAAATCCCATATTAAAGCGATCCAGCTGCCACTAACGCAGTGCCGGTGGGGTCCCCCTTGGCTCACAGATCCAGATGGGTTGCTGCAGCGTGCACTCTGTCTAATTTTTGTGGCTTAAATGACAAAGCGTCGTGCCAGTGAGGAGTCAGGTTGGAGGTATTTTTGATGAGGTGCCCGAGCCATAATCTGGAAATCTGTTTACTTCATTCCTTCCAGTCAGGGGAATGGCACCTAGAAATATTTTCTGCTTTTTACCTGCACATGTAAGGATTTGTTGCCTAATTGCAATGTGAGATCCTATAAAGATCCTCGGCTTATGTGGTAGAAGAGCTTGTAAATGGCCAGGCGTTTTTTCTTCTTCTGCCTCTCCATGCTGTGAGAGGCACTGTGATGCTCATCTCCGGCCAGCCCTTGTCCCTGCCGCACACCGGCTCCCTTGGCCCCTTTCCCAGGTTGTTGAACAGGCTTCTCCTGCGCTTCCCATCCAGGGTTGATGCAATTTGTGCCTGGACTCCAGCCCCCGGCTCCAGTCTTGCAGCAGGCGAGAGGAAGCACATTCATGTCCTGAGACCTGCCTTGCACACGTGTTTGCTTGAGGACTTGTTGCCGTGCCTTTGGATGTGGGTGGCGGGATGTATTTTGCAGCCTACCCAGTGGGTTGCACGCTCTGCAGCTCCTGTGTGCCTGCAGGCGCTCCTGGTGTTGCTCCGACACCTTTGGAGAGCAATCATCCTTCACAAAAGAGTTGGGAAGGGTAGCGTTGCTGTGTTGATGACCCTGGAAACCCAAACCCACGTATTTGGGGACTGGCCCGTGCATCCCCTCTCCTCCCTTCTGGTTTCCCAGATTCTGGATGTGATGGCAAAGATGCCCCGTAATGCTGGAGGTGCAGGGTCACAGTGCGGGCTGGCGAGAGCCCTGCCAGGCTGAGAGCAGACCTGATCTTGCTCTTTCAACGTTTTGTTTTGTTTTTTAGCTTTGCTGCCAGGGACATGGCTGCACAGATGTCTGCTCCTAACCACATTACTGGGGAGCGCTGGTGGCTGTAATTGAGTTCAGTGTGTCCCCAGGCTTGCTCACTCCCATACCACAAAGTGTTTAGGGAGCCCATAAGTGCCTGATTCCTCACAAGGAATGCAATTAGCATCCTGTTCCTTAGAGGGATTTTTTTTTTTTTAAAAGTCTCTCTGACCTTCTTGAAACTAGTTTTTGTAGCTCCTTTGGTCGTCACACAGCCGGACCCTCCTCTGAATGCCTCACTGCAGTGACATGTTGTTTGCAGGCTGGGAGTGTCTGGGCTCTCCAGGGTAGGAGTTGTCATGCTTAGGTGTTGCCTGGCATGGAGGAGCCTCCAGCCTTGGTCTGGGGGTGTTAGCAGAGGCTTCGGGAGGATTTTACACCTAATCAAATTAGCGGAGGAAGGGGTGGCATGAGCTGATGTGCATCAGGTAGTAAATAACTACCAGTCTCATGATGCTGTCAGGCTTCCCAGATCTCCTTGCCAGCTCCCAGGAGGTTGCAGCCACTCTGGGTCTTGCAAAAAAAAAAAAAAAGTTCTTCCAACCCAGAAATGAAGGTGAGCAGTGGCAAGAGGGATCGAACCGTGCAGCAGCACAGGGAGCTTCACCTGCTACATCCATCCATGTGCAACATGCAGAGCCACCATCCATGCATGGGCTGGTGCTGGGCTCATGTGGGAGCAGTGCTTCATCTTCCTGGGAGGCTGTCAATCTGCTGTCTAATAAATCTCATGGAAAGCAGCTAAATAACAGGGCTCCCTGGAGCTACAGAAGGAAGTTATTTAATTGCCTTTTTTTAATAGAGAAAGGGGTTGCTCGCATGCTGCAACTAGATGTTATTAATAGCCTGATTTGTACTGGAAAAAGCTTCTTAAAATGCAAGTGTGTTGCCAGAGGCTCTGCAGAGACTCCATGGAGCATCGTTTTGTTTTGACATGTCAACAGTGGTGTTAACTGAGTGCGAGCCAGGAAAATAGTAAAACTTCCATGTAAATGAATGGGTCTCTCTAAGACTTAAGAATCTTCAGCAGCAAGTCAGAGTAGTGCCAAGGGTGAGGACTTACTTAGACTTCAGAAACCAGCCTATTCCTTTCAGGCCATGCAGGTAAAGGTGGTTTTTTTTGTTTGTTTGTCTTGCTTGGCAAATAAATTCACAAAAAAATGCATTTTGACAGAGCAACAAGGATACTGAGAATGTGACAAATACTTTCACAGTATTGTAATGGTTTATTTTCTGCATCCTGAAAACGTTTAATCATGGTAGTCTCAAAACACCAAAGACTTCTTGGTTTCTCCCCCAAATTTCAGCAAAGCCTGAACCTCCTGGGGAGCAGTTCGCTGAATACAGACCTGTATCCTTGGCCAGACAAAGCCCTGGCCTTGCTTCTAGGTATTTCTTATGCTGGACATTCACATTAAAATGTATTTCTGGCTTTGTGCGTCAGGGAAGCATGGAGCATCTGAAGCCCAGCTGGCTGCTGAGCAGCAGCCCCACAACCAGTCTCCCGTCACACCTCCGGCACTGGTTTCTGGCTCTGGTTTTGTTTTAGCTTGCGTGTTATTCCCAGCTCTGGCTATTGCTGTGGCTAGTGGAAGGAAGGAAGCAGTTTGGTGCTGCGATGCTGGGAAGGAAACCTGCTGCTGTGCAGACACCGAACGCGAGTGACTAAGGCTTTCGGCGGGAGCAGTCATCCTCCGAAGCCTCTTCCCCTCTGCCAAGTCCTGATGAGCTGTGAGTGCGAGTTTTGCAAGTTGGCAAGAGAAAAAGGAAAGTGATAAAGCATGAGAAAACACCTCAGCAAAGTACTTCCTACCAGTTTCTGAGTGGTTACTGAGGGTACTTGGAAATAAATAGGGACTTAAAAGCAAAGGATTCTCCTTTGGGCTCGGCATAAAGGAGGAAGAAGAGCAGACGCTGTGCTTGTTTCCCTCTACATGCAGGTAACTTTCCATGCTCTCATTTCTTGTCCTGTGGCACTGGTGCCCCTCCTGTACCCCATACTGGAGGTCCCAGTGCTCATGCAGCCACCCCACGGTCACTGGGCTGTGCTTTCAATGGTTGTTACGCTAATTTTCGGGATGACTTGCCCGGTTTCCTTTAAGCTGGGTTACATTTGGGGAATGGCAAACCCCTCCAGAGGATGCTCCCCCGCCTTGTACCGTTGTTTCCCTTCTAGCAGATGTGTTCTAGCTTCCCGGCCGTGTGCCGCTTTCCCTGAGCGCAGCTGTTGAACTGCTGCTCGCAGGAGGCTCTCGGCCAGCAGCGCGTGGCTCCATCCGTGCTTCACCTGCTTTGGGAAGCTGCTGCCTGCCCCTGGTCCGCATCTGCAGAGCTCCGGTTGCTCAGACGAGGCTGGAGGCCAAAGCGGGAGACGTTTCCTGCTTGGGGTTAATGACTCTTCCAGCTGCGGCGATGGAGGCTGTGCGTGTGCAAGGGCTGCGTCGCTGGTCCGTCGCACGCCGGTGGGAGACGGGCCGGCTGTGCGCAGGGACAGACGGAGGGGGAGGCACGGCACCAGCTTGGGTTGGGTCTTCCCGGCACCGGTGGCCAGCAGAAGTGAGTCACCCCTCTGGGGAAGGCAGGGAGGTGGACGCAGGGGCGGCCAGCTCTTGCTTCTGCCTTGCCGCATCCTCCTGCCTTCCCAGGTATGAGGGATCTATTGCGACCCTGGACTAAATAACAGCTGCTGCAGGGAGGCTGGAGCCGAGCTACCAACTGCAGCCCTTTACACAGCAGTCAGCTGGCTTATTTGCACTGTTTTTCCCTCTCGGTGTCTCCTGCAGGTGGACTTTTCCCATGTCTTTAAACCTTGACCATGGTGGCTTCTGTGCTGCTGCATCATCTGGCAGCATCCCAGCGGAGGGTTCCGGCTGCTAATTACGATCACGCAGCCTTCCCCGCCAGCATCTTGTGGCTCTTTGAGCTTTGCTGCTGTGACAGCTATGTACAAACCCCCAAAAAGGATCATCTGAAGGTTGAAATTTCCTGACCTATGCATGGATTTGGTGCCTTGGGAATGAGGTGATGGGAAACCTTAGATTTAGCAAAGCACGGCTGCTCAGAGCCAACCCCGGGGCTTTGCTGGGGCGACAACTGGGTTGATGCAACTTTGCTATAACCAGCCACAAAACTGGTTTGACCTTTCTGCTCAAAAGAGGTCAGTGCTTCTAATGCAGATTATTTTGCTTCTTCCAAGAGGTGAAGGCTAAATGTCAGGTTTGATGAATGGGCGACCTTCCATGGGGGTGGAGGGAAACTCCCATGCGCGCTCCACCCCGCGCACTGACGTCACTTCCATTATGGGGCTGAGTAACGTTTTCCAAGAAGTCAGAGATGGTAGGTTGAAGCAGCGCCGCCATCCATGTGGGAATTGCATCTGGCACAGACTTATTACAACACTGGTGACCAAATAACATCTTGTTTTTTTTTTAACTGAGAACTGGAGAAAGCAAAAGGCATGACAAGGGTGGGAGGAGACCTCTCCTAGGGTGACTGGTTGCCATCAGCACCTGCTTTCCCCATCCTGCCTCGTGATGCTGGAGGTGTCCCCATGCATGGTCCTGGGAAGGTGTGGTAGAGCAGGGACCAACACAAAGCACTGGAGCAGTATTAAACGGTGCGTCAGGATGCCTGTATGGCAGGGAGGAGGTTTGCTGAGGTCTCCACAAGGGTCTTCACCCAAAAGCAGCCCTGATGCTTGCTGGAGAGAGATGCCCTGCATGACCAACAGAGCAGCTTCCAGTTTGGGAGCTCAGCGGGTGTTTTGCCATGGCCCAGTATGCAGTGGCTGTTGGCACTCCCGGAATCCAGCCCTTCAGGAAGGCGAGCCTGTTCGGGGCTCTCCGCGCCCTACTTCCCCCTATGGACCTCAAAACCTGGTGGAATGGAGGTGGATGCTCGGGAGGGTGCTTGGGAGCTGGCCTGAGCAGGTTTCTGCCAAGCACGGGTGAGTCTCAGGCTTATCCCAGATCCAGAAGCTCCACTGCGCGCTGCTTTCCCGGGGGGAGATCCCCAAGTGCTGCTCTTGGCTGTTCGCTCCTGGCGTGACCCTTGGTGGTAGCTGCAGCGCTGTCCTGCAGCGCAGCGCTCGAGGAGAATAAACCCTCTGGCTGGAGGCACGTTTTGTGAGCTGACTGGCCGTGGGACGCGGTTTGCATCCACAGCTCTCCTTGCTTTGGCCCTATGTTGTGGCACCTTCATCGTTGGGGGCTGTGAGTCTCTGCTGAACAGTGGAGTGACCCACGGGGACAAGCCGACTTACCGCCCTGTTGCTAATACAGGTTAGCCAGACCTTGAGGAGAAGCTCAAGGAAGGCTAAGCACCTAAATAAAACCTTTTCCTAGCTCTGTCTCAACACTGTTAGCCTGGTGCCGGTGTGGTGCTTCTCATCCACGAGCAGAGCTGCTGGAAGAACAAAGAAAAGCTCCACATACTCGGTGATCCCATTGACTTTGAGCATGCATGCTCTGTTGCAGGAGGACCCGTGTTTATAGCAGCCACTCAGTTCTGCTTTACGCCATCCCACGCAAGCCAGTGGCTCTCACGCTGCTGCACGCTTGGCAGGCTGAATTGTGAAATTTAAATTTATAGGAAAATATTACTGAGGTTAAAGGAACGAGCTGAGCACCTCCTGCTGTCTTCTTTCCTTCCTGTGCCCTTGCCCTCGCCGAGGGTGGCCGCTGCCTTCGCCGGTGCGTTCCTCCGGCTCCCTTAGCAACCCGCCAGCACGGGGAGGGTGGCCGGGGTGTTGCGATATCTCCCCACGGTTCCGCGGTGAGGAGGTGGTGTGGGAACCAGACAAGTGGTACCCGAGCTGGCAGGCTATTTCAAGGTCACCCCACCCTGGGCACGGTGCTTACGTCTCGCCAAAGGGCTGGAGCGAGCCGGGACCGGGGCGTGCAGTCGGACGCTCTCCTTTGAGTCATCGACCTTGATGTTTTGAGCTGTCTCGGACTGTGTCCTGTCTGTCTTTTTAATTGCAGGTGGCTCCATGTCCCAGCTCCAGAGCTCCTGGGAAATGCACCAGCAGAGCATGGCATATCTTCCAGATACAGGTAAGCGATAACCCTCCTCCGCACGGAGGACGTTGTCCTTGGGGTTGTGTCTGTCCTTTCCTGGGGGCTTTCTCCAAGCAGAATAGGTGACTAGGACTCTGATCTAAAGGTGCTAGGACTGTTGGCTGTGCTAAGTTTCAGGTGAAGTACAGGTGAGACCAAGATCAGAGAAAACTCCAAGCTCCCGGAGTTGCTTTGGGAGCTATACATCCCCAGGTCCTCCGGGGACATTACTTGCTGGCCGAAGGGCCTTTGGGCTTTGTGTGCGAGCTCTGCGGAGCTGCTCTACCCTGGCAGGGGATCAAGAGGAGTCCAGGCTTTACTGGGATCAAGGAATAGCAGACTGGTAGACTTACAGTGAGACTTAAATTGTAGGGTTGTTCTCTTGCTTTTTTCTGAATTCACTTTTGCTCCAGACTCGCTGTCTGGAGTTACTGAGCGACTGATAAAGAGCATTTTACACAGGACAATTCCAGCACCAGCTAAAAGCCTTTTGAAAACAGACTAGAGACAGCGCAGCATGCTGCAGCTATCTGCAGTGCCTCTTGAGAAAACATTTAGCCATACTTAAAGGAAAAAAAAAAAAAGGCTTGTTTGAAGCTCTTGAATCAACTTAAAATTTCTCATCCTGAGATGCGCAGAAAGGGGTAACTCTGCCCTGTGTATGGGGAGACTGAGGCACGGGAGCTGCTGAGAACTCGCAGGGTAAGCTGAGCTACAAACACAGCCTGTTCTACTGAACTACTGGATGGTGCCATCTGAAACTGCAGTCTCAGTGTGGTCTTTACCAAGATTTCGCACCGTGAAAACTTCTAACCTTTATTTTCCCAGTGCTTTTAGATACTTGGTCTTTCTAATAGCAGACAGACTTCTACCAGTGAATATTGTAAGCCAGGGAAAGTCTATTAAAAGCTTCATTTTAATATTAATTTCAGCGATCTGTGTTGGGAGTACTATTTCCTCCCTCCCTTGTTTACATCCCTGTTGAAGGTTTTTTTTTTTAAAACGATGTTCACTTGACTTGTATTTGGGATTTTTCTCACTTACGGGAGCTGGCATGAGTGTGCTGGTGCCGCTTCCTGTCAGTGCACAAGGGAAATTCTGCACCAGCGTACGGGCGGCATGACCTCTTTCCCTGTGGTTTCACAGCATTGATCTGGGTGAATTCTGGTCCTTTCAAGGCTTTCTGAAAACAAATGCGAAGGAGTGAGAGGGAGAAAAACAATCTGGGTTTGGGGTGGGCTATAGGAGTTCTTCCACTGAAGCACAGCAAACTGCTGTGAGCATGGTCTGTGGTGTGTTTAAGGTTGGGGTATGGGAAGGGGGCATCAGTCCTGGTTTTACTGGGTAGATGAGCAAATGTGTACGCTTACTAAAAACTGGCTAGAACCTGCTTTTTGGTGGTGTTAGTGCACAGAGCCAAAGGGAACACAGAAGTTTGTCTTGCCAAACGGTGTTGAAGCCAAGGAAAAAGCCTTTTATTTGCATCCAATTTGCTCTTCGTAAAGCTGTGACAGCTTTACAAAATAAATACCTGGCTTTCTCTGCTCTCCCAGACATGGAGACCATGGCTGCTAGCACATCGCTTTCCGACCCAGCTGGCGAGTTTGACAGGAACGTGCCCCGTATCTGCGGTGTCTGTGGAGACAGAGCCACTGGCTTTCACTTCAATGCCATGACCTGTGAAGGCTGCAAGGGCTTCTTCAGGTGAGTGAGGGTCTTTGGGGAGGAGGAATCTTACCAGCAAGCCTGGAGGAGCGGGTGGTCTGATCAGCAGGGTGCTGCCTGGCTGCTCTTCCAGTTACCTGCATCCCTGCAAAGCTGGGCTGCAGACAGCCTTGCCAGACCTGTGCCTGCATTGCAGACAGCTGACGTGCCTGCAAATCTTGATAATGGAGAGATCACAAACTATTGCCCTTCTTGTGGCTTGCTGTGGCACCCTGCTACTGGGAAATGCGTTGTTTTCCCCTTAGCCAGAGACTTCCATCTGTCTGGGAGCCTTGCAGACCTCCACGTGCTGTATAGGCAGGGGTGTAAGAGGCTCTCGCACACTATGGATGGCACCTGGGAAAATGCACCAGAAACTAGCCATCTTTGAAAACTAAACTTGTATGATGGCCACAAACTTCTATTCTTTAAAGCAAGCTGCCTGTAATGTCTGCTCTGAAGCTCTGTGCACTTGTGTATGGAGATGCATGGGGTCCTCTGCCCACCTGCTGGAGCGGGCACCAAGCTCTTTCCAAAATCAGGCAGTCTTTCAGTCACCACTCTGGCTCTTGGGGGTTTAAAGTAGCTGTAGGCTGTATATGCAGCTGTTTTCAGGCTTTTTTTCCAGTGTCAGGTGGGAGTCTTGAGTGGTGTCAAGCTGGCCCTCAGCAAGGCAGAAACAGCTCTGAAAGCTGCTGGGGTCTCTGAGTCTGGAGAGTTGCAGGTTTGTGGATATTTGTTAGAAGCTCGGTTTTACCCCTGTGTCTGTCAAGGCGATGCTCCCATACAGATGGTGCTGAACCATTCACGTGGGAGTTCAGATCGCTTGCACCAAGTGAGAGAATGACTAAGCGCTGGTGAAATGAAGCAAGATAATGACTGGCAAAGGACTGGCTGGGAAAAGCCTTGCTTAAGTATTTTGCACTGTAATGAGATGGTGGCACAGGTGGCTGTGGGATTGCAAACACTGGAGTGCACAGCTTTACACCTTGAGCTGGGCTGTTACAGCAACCAGAGCTTGAACTTTCACAGCAAAGTCATAACTCCTCCTCTTGCAGGAATTTCAGGGCTAGATGGGGGTTTTCACATACCACAGTCTTGCAGTCTGTTTTTGAACAGGGCAGATTTGAAGCCTGGCCAACCTGAGCGACAACATTTTCCTCAATTACTGCCACTAAATGAGTAATTCTCAGGTGCTCTCTTCTGCACTCTGGTCTGGTGTCCCTGACCTTACCATCCCCATTGTATGCAGAGGCAATGGTCTGGCTTTTGACCTCCGAAATGGCCGGTGCTGCTTGACGAACCCTTCCTGGGTGTGATGTGGCTCTTGCACTAATGTTGTGAGCTCTGCTGCTGCACTTCCCCATCTCTATTGTCGCACTGTTGTAATCATGCAAGACGTACAACTGTGACAGTATTTCTGAACAGACATCTTAATGACATGAAAAGCTTTCATCTTCAGCTAGCCCTTCATGCCCCATATAAAGCCTTTATTTTCAATTTAAGGCTTTTACTACTTTTTTTGATCTTGCTTTCCAGGCACGCTCTCCCCAAGCTAGGTCTTGGTGTATTCCCTCTGGCTTACACAGGCTTGTTTACATGCCATTTTCCATCACTGAATTAATGCTTGCAGCTGCCACAGTGTCGAAGTGCCTTCTGCATTAAAATATAGCAGCACTGCCATGGAAGAGCCTGGACCCCTAAAACTCTCCTAGAAAAGCTGTGCATCCCTCTGCCAGCACCTTGGGTTTTATAACAGGCTGCGCTTGCGTGCACTTGCTGTTTTTCAACTTTCAGCTTGCGCTGGTATCAATTTAGAGTGGCTGATCACACTTACCTGGGAGGTCAGACTCACAGCCTTGGCTGGAAGGGGCTAAAAGGGGGTGAGCAGCTGTGAATATCGAACTGCAGCAGCAAAATCTTGGGAAGGTTTCACAGCTTTTGCTGAGCGGGCTCAGGCTGTAGAGGTGACTTCGCCTCCTCTGTGGGCTGGACCGAGACTGGTCCCTGCGTACTCGGGGCCTTGTGC